>NC_085140.1:340601957-340914453 GCF_024139115.2 Armigeres subalbatus | reverse complement strand
AACCAAGTCAGACCCAATGCCTTCACCGATGGATCTGGATCGAGATTTATGCCTTCCGCCAGACGAATTGCACGATTGTCGTCCGGGATACTCTTCAGGACCTCAGCACAATTTGACGCCCATTTCCTAAGCTGAAAACCACCGGATCTTGTCATCTCGTCTAGTTGTTGCTGTATCTTCTTGGCATCCTCCAAGTTATCGCAGCCGGTGATGACGTCGTCCATGTACGTGTCCTCTGTAATTGCCTGCGCCGCCAGCGGGTACCGTTCTCCTTCATCCTTGGCCAGTTGAGTCAGTGTACGAGTTGCCAAGAACGGAGGCGGGTTCGTTCCGTAGGTTACGCTGTTCAGCTCGTACACACATACCTCCTCCAAAGAGGACGGACGCCAGATAATAGATTGGAATGGCCTATCCTCAGGGTGCACAAGTATCTGCCGGAACATCTTCTCAACGTCCGCCACCAAGAGAATCTGTTTCATGCAACTACGAAGGATGATTGATCGGAGAGACTGTTGAATAACTGGCCCTACCAGCAATACCTCATTCAACGCCAATCCCGAAGCAGTCTTACAGGAGGCGTCGAACACCACGCGGACCTTAGTGGTGGTGCTGGCCTCTTTGACCACCGGATGATGAGGGAGAAAACATCGTTTAGTGGCTTCTGGATCCTCTTCAACCTTTCGCATATGACCTAACTGCAGGTACTCCTCCATAAACCTTATGTACTGCTTCTGAAGATTAGTATCCTTGATAAGCCTTCGTTCGGTGCTCAGAAACCGCCGAAATGCGATCTCCTTAGATTCTCCCAACCTGGAAATGGCATTTTCGTTCTTGGGAAGTGCTACGGAATAGCGGCCATCGGATCTGCGTTGAACTGTTTTCGAGAAGATGGCTTCACAGCGAGATTCTTCGGGGGAATAGCTATTCGTGGAGTCTGCTTCCTCCATGGCCCAGAATCGAGTTAGTAGATGTTCTAATCGATCTGTAGTTGCGATGTTACAGCTGCTTTGCAAACCTTGAATATCTTCGGAGAATCCTCCACTGACAATCCAACCAAATACGGAGTCATGTAATCCTGGACGCTCCAAGCTCAATTTTCCTACCAGAGTCGAAATAGTAAAAAAAGCTTCAAGTCCAAGAACGAAATCCACCCTGATGACACACAAAACGATGGATCGGCGAGCTCGACTCCTTTAGGTATTGTCCAACCAGCGATGTTGACGTTAGCAGTGGGAAAATTGCCTGTTACCTTCGGGAGCACCAGAAAGCCCATCTGGCCACAATCCGTCGGTTCACTCTGATTGCTGCCAGACCAATGCCGTGAACCGAAATATCAACCTTACTCCGAAAGACGTTCAGTCCCTGGCTGAGATGCTCGGTAATGAAATTACTCTCTGATCCCGAATCGAGAAGAGCACGAGCAGGAATCCTTTGCCGTCGTCATCCTGAACAACGACAATTGCTGTTGCTAACAAAACCTTCGACGAGCATTGGTGAACTGTGCCTGCCACCAAGCTGTCCGTAGCCGCCAGGTTAGCTACTTGGGTTGAAGTGGAGCCAGATGTCGATGGAGTAGGTTCTGGGGTTCCTTTTGCCACGTTGGTACCACGTTGCTTGGATGATGGCCTTGGGTTAAAATCCCTTTCCGACTTAAAACAGACCTGTGTGTGATGTCTACCCTTACAATGTCTGCAGGAATACTTGGACTGACATTCCTTGGCTTGATGTCCTTGCCTGAAACAGTTCCTGCACAACGAATGCGACCGTAGTAACGAATCCTTATCCGCCACTGACATTCGTTGGAAAGTGCCGCACTGGAACAGAGGATGAGTCCCAGTGCAAGCTGGACAGCGTCCCCCGGACACTTGCACGGTACTGAAGCTATTCTTTACAGCAGATACCTTCTGCCTGGATGCGGGTTGATGGATTGATTTCGTGCAATCTGCAGCCTTGAAAGGCAAGGATTCTAGGACGCGGACGCGTCGTTGAAGGAATTCGGTAAACTCCTTCAGTGTATCCTGTTCTTTAGTTGAGAAGAACTCTTCCCAACCACGACGAGTACATGGATCTAGACGCGACGACAGCAGATTCACCAACAACAAGTCTTTGTAGTCGCCCGGTTGTACGATTTGGTCCAAAGTTTGCACGATTTTTTCAAAACCTTCAACTAAAAGGTGTAGCTCCGAGGCAGATTCCTTGGCGAGAACGGGTAGCTTCAAAAGAGACTGAATTTGCCGCTTCTTCAACAATTTGCTGTTGTTATAGCGTTTGGTCAGCATTCCCCATGCGACCTGATAGTTGGCCGCAGTGATCTGAAGAGAATCGATCAAGGTTTTAGGTTCTCCTTGCAGACAGCCCTTTAAATAGTGCAACTTTTCTACGTCGGGTAAATCTGTCTTCCAATGGATCAAGGAAGTGAACAGATCCCTAAAACTTAACCATTCGTCTATCTCCCCATTAAAGGCTGGCAATTGAATCTGCGGAAGGCGTACACGTTCGAGTGCAGCTGGTGCTGGAGGATCACCTAGTACAGATTGGTTTAATGTAGCTGGTTCTTGTCTTTCCCTAACCTGGTCTGTTAACACTGCCTTAACCTCATAGTAGCGATCACTAAATTCCTGCCTATTTTTATTAAGAGCATCACTTTCACCCTCGTCGTCCACATCCTCCTCATCGAAATCTTCGTGGGATTGAATTTCCACCAAAGTAGCTCCGTACCTTTCCCAAAGATCGTCAATTTTCTCCAGTCGAAGAAGAATCTGTGTGAGGGATGTAGTCTCTTGAATCCCCATTCCCCATACTGAAACGGTAGACAGTAGACGGTAGACGTTGTAAGCAGCCTCGATCTGCTTTAATTTGACCATCAACAGCTTAAGGGATAACATCTTCTTCACGGGCTTCTTCGAAGGTGCCATCGTTTCTCAATAGGGCGGTAGTGAATGTGGGGTAGAAAAAAGAGGTGATGTAAAATACCGTAGAGTCGCTTCGCTTCGGCGGACACACACTATTCCAGCTATACTGACCTTCACAGGAAACAATTCGCTACTAGGATGATCAGCAGTGCCAGTCAGCTTCAGCGATGCCCACGCAGCCTTTATGCACGATAATTCTCGGTTGTACATGAGGGATAAAGAGGATGAAAAACCAGTATGTAGTTTACAAATCACCAGCCTCGATTGGACATATGCCGTGGCAGCCTACCTGGAGGAACCAACAGCTTTGCAATTGTCGAAATCGGTAGAGTGAATGCACTACTTTTCGATGATAGGCAAATCCAAATTTCGACATCAGTAGTAACCAATAAATTAATTGAGAATCGTACCAAATCTCCAAAATTCAACAAACCGATCGAAATATGCAGTTGGAAAATCAGGGACACGCCCACGCAATCGAAGAGGATGTAAAATCAACTAACAGGTGTATTTCTGCTGCCCAAGCTTCGGCAAACATATACCTAGCTCTAATTAACTAACCTGGACGATTAATCGATGTCACTACCTCTTCTGGTGGAATCCCTTGGCGTGTGTTGAATGCAATATGCAAGCCGGGTTGATAACTGTACTTCACGAGTAGACCGCAACCAGAGTCGATGAATATTCGTACCTGAGACGATTCAATCCGGGACAAGTACTTTCGCGCCACCACAATGTCCTAGCCGGGATCGATGTAACGATGAAAGCCACTACCAGAGGCGGTGATTGCACTAATCACTCAGGATGAGAATGATGACGATGATGACAAAACGTGCACGTAAATGCGACGCATTCGATCTTTACTTTACTGTCCGAATTCCAAGGATTGTCGTTGGTCGATGCAAGTGTAGCACTGGGGCATGAAATCGTCCTCATCAGGACCGGTTGGTTATCAATGGTCCAAATGCCGTGGTCGAAGAGTGTTTAGTCCAGATAGAAGTCGAAAAATTGTGTTAGAATCACGGTAGCCAATGCTTCGGTAGGACATACACTATTCTTTGATTCATAACTTGGAAAACAGGAATCCGAACCAAGTAGTGTCCAGTCCACACCAAAAGCCGTTCCAGATAATCCAAAAAGGAGCCAATTTACACTTTGGAAATGGCGAAATGGGAGTTCAATGGCGCTTACCCAAGCGACGCGCAAACTCGATGACAAAGAATCCTTTGATGTCCCTTGACATCAGATGCGATGGCGATAATCCTTTTATGCCTCGCTAACTATCCCGCGAAATGATGGCGACACTCCCTTTCTTTCGTAGAACACACTTAAATTATTGTTGGGTGATGTGTGGTTTGTATGCTGTCCTTTGGCGGTAATCTAACGTTGGATTCTTGCTGGTACGGTCCGGTTCCAAAGAACCAATTATGTAGGATACCTGGACCAACGATGATAGCTCAGTGGATTAGGTGGGGATGTTCGATGGGCGGTTCTTCTACGGACAACAATAGTAGCACACACGACACTTAGCAAAAAACACGATTTATTCAACGCGGACTTCTAACACACTACATATATTTTCGACTTAAATCTAACATTAAGCTTATAATCTATAACGCACAATCGGTCTCGCAGGACCGTTTTTGACTGTGGATCAACATCAAGTAAAAACTAATCTCCTGAGTTTATTCTAGAAAACCGAACCCGAAAAGTGTGTGGTGAATTTGCTTGCTACCTAAAACTACGATAGCCCATTCTCTCCCGCTCTTATCTATCAAACCGATCCTTATCTTTCTCCTATCACATATCGATGACGTCACCGGAGGCACGATCGAAAGGGAAAGTGATCGTTGGCCTAGGTCATGCACATTTGGCCGGCCGTCGAGCGACCGGTAGAACAAAGGCTATCTTCAATAGAATATCACCGGTCCGGCGACGATCTGCTCTGCTGCTGTTGGTTGCTGAAGTTAGATGCGTAACTAGGGTGGCTCTCACAGACACTGTCAATAATGGCTATATTTGAAAAACAAGTTTATTTATCGCGCGATGGATGTATCTTTCTTAATATAAAATCTACCATTTTATAAATCCCTTGTAACTTACATAATATCTTATTGAGGAGATGTAGAGATAGGTCTTTAATAGTGATACTTGAGCATTCGAAACGTATGTACATATTGCGAATGGAGCCTTATTCACACTTCTTTTTTATGAGTGGATGGTATGACAAATATGTAAGTAAATCGTATTTTGGTCATAACTTTTGATCCCATTGTACGATCTGGCCAATTTTCAATAGGACAATGGGACAGGATTTCTCGTCGAATTCAAGTTACTGCAAACAAATCTGATCAAGATAAGTGCCTAAAAGATGAGTGAGTTTTATTTTGCGCATATACATACACACACGCACATACATACACACAGACAGACATCATCTCAATTCGTCGAGCTGAGTCGATTGGTATATAACCCTATGGGTCTCCGGACCTTCTATAACAAAATCGTCTTGGAAGTGAGTATATAGCCTTTTCAAATGCAAAAAGTTTAATAACAAAATGTTGAAAAAACAAAATGTGGAAGAGACAAAAGGTCGAGGGGAAAAAAGTTATGCTAGGTCGAAACTAAAATGGTCCAGTCTGATTTTCTTCACACGATCGTGCTTGCCAAAATATCAAGTTTGTGCAGAAAAAAAGTCATTTGCCATGTATTCAAACAGTACCCGCGTGGCACAGCTCGATAAACCATGAAGTGATGTTTGAACTTGCTTTATTAGGCGACGCATAGAATACACTGTTTCCATACCAAATTTTAAAAAAGAACTTATTTGCTTTTGTAAACAAAAATTCAAACATCGATTTGAAGAATCCACACAAACCAATACCACCTGAAGTGAGCAGAAGCCTTCACCTACGATCTATTGTTGGTTTTATATTATAACACCCAAATGAGTGTTATAATGAATTTTATGAATACGAGACGAGCCAGCCTTGAGCTGAAAGTCTCGCTAATAAAGACATAATAAATAATAATTTTATGAAACTGATTTGAGCATCTTTTGGTATGGAAAAGTAGGCTATTTTATCACTCAAACATGAACTGTAAAACTAGGTATTATGAACCGGCATAACAAAAAAGGTTTTTCATGGCTTGTTATGATTGAGGGAGGTTTATGTCTCTCGTTATTCATCGTTCATTAGCAATTGAGAACGAATTCCGCAATCCTTGCTCTGTGCCTATTCCATTACACTCAATTTTGTAAATTCAACTTCCTGTCCCCTTAAGGGTTTCAACATTTTATCTCTACGACTTTTTATCCTTTAGAACTTTTATTCTTTCAACCTTTTGTCCTTCGGCCATTTGTTTTTCGACCCTTTCTTCTTCGACCTTTAACCCTTTCAGGACGGGTGGGTTATATTGGGCATATATGACCCATCCGTCCTGAAAGGGTTGAAGGCAATGGTGGATGTGATCCCTTCTTTAAAAGTAGGCACTTGCCCGGAATAAGATAAACGTTAAATAAAAATCCTGCTTTGGGAGAAGAAGTTTGCCCATTATAAGACAATGACGGATGTGAAAGGTGAATTCTTTAAAATTTGGCGTTTGTTCGGCATTATGTAACGGTGATTGTGGTTCCTTTTTTGACAGTAGGCGTTTGCTTGAAATAAGTCAATGATGGATGTGATCCCTTCATTGTATTGCAAAATTATGTCAAACATCCGTTATGCGAAATAACCGGTATGTTAAAAGGCCTTTATGCCAAATGACCTTATGTGAAATAGAGCTATGACAATTATCCAGACCCGTTTGAAACCCTCATTTATGGTAGGACCTATGTAGTAATTAAAAAAGTAGGTCTTTAAAATTAATTTCTGTAAATATAAGGTATATGGCTCAACCTTAGCCTATTATGCTATGGTTGGGCACATTTATCGACGTAAATCTTCATATATTAAAGCTCTAACTAAAACTAACCAGACGGCTTGCTTGCTTTTGGTTATTACGCCAATTAGTCCAAAACAACAATAATTGTGCACAATCTTTTATTTAAGCCATCCATAGTCTCGAGCGAAATGGACTTTATGTTTGGCAAGTTTTCATAAACTTAGCTCTGGTAGTGGACGCTTTTTCAGCCCATAAAAGATTGGTGCATTTCACTATAAATCGTTTGTAAAAGCCGTAAGGTTGACAATTATAATGTGCTGCTTCAAATGAAAATTGCAAGCTGTATTTTAGCAACGAGTGCTCCAAATATTGTCCAAAGAGGTTTGATTAAAAGGATGAAATTTTTACAAGATATTTTCAAAAGCGACATCTCCCATTTATCCAATAACGTAACTTTCCTCCAGAGTGTATGTAATTAAGAGTGGCAACACTGTCAGAATTGGAACAAATTTCATCTGTCATTTCCATACGAAATCGTGTTCCAAACGAGCACGAGACCTGTCAAATGCGGCACAATCATCTAAATAAGCTCTAAAAATAATTTAATTTTGAAACAATTATGCTAATTTGTTTTTGTAATCATCAATAACACATGTGATATCGGTGACCTATTTTTGTTCCTAAAATAATTCTTATCGTAACACACCATAGACATTGTGTTGGTCTGCTCTGACATCACCATTTTTTGATAGCTCTAGGGCTGCGTACTTCACTGGTTGTCCTCGCATGAAGCCTCTCGGACCCAACCCAATCGTTTCCGCATTCTCCCAACCAGGCATCATTAGCCTGTTCTACATCAACAACAAAAAAACACCAAACGAGAGCGCCAGCACACCTATCCAACCTCTATGTTGTTCACTGTTATAGGCACTTGATCGATATACTTGACAATAAAGCTGTGTACACAAGCGTATACACACTTTAAGCCCCTGTAGTAGGGCACCACTCATGGCCTATCGATGGATAACTAACTAACCTGTACACGTAGTGTCTACAACATTCGACCCGACCTACCGAGAGCAGCCATCATCACCATCCGCTAACCATGTACCTATAAGAGTCAACTGCGGTGGTAGGACGACGTGTTTATCGGAGCGGCATAAATAAACTACGACAACGGCCTGGAAACAACAGTCGGTAGGAAGTTGATGGGTGGATACAGAAAAAAAATGCCGTTGGCGCTGTGAGGGGTTGTCAGGCTGCTAAAGGAGCGAAGGACCGTGCCCTTTTTTAACACGCGCTTCTAATTTGAATGTGATAAAGCCTATGGGTCACCAGTAAGCTTGCCGAGCCAAGATGTTGCACTACCTATTCAGAAATTGTGAGTTCGAATTAATGTTCTCTGGTGGAACACAATCTCCACTTTCCAAGCATCATACATCATGTGTGTTTCCTACAAAAGGTACGAATTCATGCAATGACAATCATAAAAAAAAATAACTGTGGAAAATGCTCAATAAAACAGTAAGTTGTGAGGCGCTCCTTGTTCCAGCATGAACGTAGAGCCACAAAATTAAAAAAAGGCAACCCTGTGAACGAGTGCGCTCGATGAGGCAAGTTTGAACTACAACACAAGTGTCTATAGGTGGATGGATGGAGGCGCATGTGTGCGCCCAATGAAAATTCTGTTATCCAAACACGTCGTTTGGCAACTTGTAAATACACACACGTGATTGCACAGAGCAGTTTTCAAGGCCATCAGCAAATCGATTGGTCAGAAGGAAAACTGGAAGCAGAATGAGTTCGAAACTTTCACAAACTTAGAACAAATACCACGAAAACCCGATCTTCATACCCTTCAGTTTACGATTTTTTCTCTTTGTTTCCGATCGTGGTACAGATGTCTTCAAATTGAATTAAATTGATGATTACTCTGACTAAATTGTGTACATCGTTTTAACCAAAAAGCCACTCCATGAACCAAACTTTGTAGGAGGTATGGAGATCCATAGCGTTCAACCGCTAAGAAAGATTCAAACATGCTTTAGGGATATTTTTACATGCCTACTGCAGATGCTTAAAGTTAACTTACAATACCTTCGTAGAGGATGAAGAAGATGAAGCTTCGATGAAAATCTTGAATCATATTTGTATTTGTCTATATCCTAGTCTCGCTCATTCATCTTCCGTAGACGATATTTCCGTCCGTTAGCTAAAATGTAAGGAACAAACTTTGGAAAAATAAACAGTTTCGGAGAAAATAAAACACATCTTGGAAGCTGTATGTTTGCCAAAACAAATCATGCAGTTAATATTGCTTAAATTGGAATTCGAGGAAGGAGCAATGAGATTTTCCAGAAGACCGAACCAATTTTGACGTAAACTACACACGTCGGATACAGAGTGAAAAACGGAAATTTCCATATTCGAGACCGTTACGAAGTTTTCTTATCAATTGATTCGGGAACTCTCCAGCAATTTGACAAATCTATCGGAACTATTGATTATCAACTTGAAACTATTTAAAATTTCTGGAAAAGATGTTTAATTTTGATACACATAGTAAAGTATGCCATTTTAAGGTGTTTTTATGATATATTGCGAAAAAAGATTCGGCTACCGGTGGGACTTGAACCCACACTATTCCATTAAGTATACGGACGTATTACCAATTAAACAACAGCTGCCCTTGTTCAACAACCAGGTAATAACGATGGGATATCAGTCAATTCCCCGTATCTATCCAATCTGCTTTGGCAACATTTCACACCCTTTTCTTTCTACCCAACGATGATACCCTGCAGTATCACACACCGCAGCTGGTCTGACGCTCGGTGGGAAGCGAGCCTCTATTGTCGTTGCAGAAGCATACCCGCCTCAATATGACAAATAGAAGCACATGTTTGTAATTCAAACGCAATCGACTGTTGTTCAATTCTTATACACATAGTTGGGCAGATAGAAAAGGGTGTGAAATGTTGCCAAAGCAGATTCGATAGATACGGAGAATTGATTGATATACCATCGTTATTAGCTGGTTATGGAACAACTTCTCGCAAATGCAGCAGTTGTATAATTGGTAATACGTCCGTGTACTTAATGGAATAATGTGGGTTCAAGTCCCACCGGCAGACGAATCATTTTTTGCAATATCTCATAAAAACACCTTAAAATAGCAAATTTAACTATGTGTATCAAAATTAAACATCTTTTCAAAAAAAAAGAAAAAAAACTGACTTCCCTCACAAGTCATCAATCAAGAAAAAAATTAAATATTTCATTTTCCAAACCTATTAAAAGTTTCAGAGCCAATCTCGTTTATTCATCCCCAACACGGACATCAGATTGATGTAAGATACAAGCCTTCTAGCTCACCGCTTCATTTTCGTACGCGAGCACGCGTCCTTTTCGTACGAGCATTCACGAAGAGCGGACACGACGCTCCGTCGTTGGCAGTGAGCCATCAGCATCGGGGGCAACCGATTCACATCGACGGGGTACGTGACGGTGAAGCTTCGGATGGCGATAGCGCGGTCGAGTGGTGGCTGATAGCAGGGAGAAAATAAAAACCCTGATTAATCCACCTAACGGTGATGGTGCGTTTCTCGTGCATTATAAAAACAGTATTTTGGCCATTACTGTTGAGCCCATAGTCCGATTTGGCCAATTTTCAATAGGAAGCAATGGTAGAGTATCCTGCGTCGAATGCAACATGTTGCGAGTGAATCGGTTAAGGATAAGTGCCTGAAAAATGAGTGACATTTTTTTACTCATTTTTTCTATAAAAAAGTGGTATTTTGGCCATAACTTCCGAGCCCATAGTCCGATCTTACCAATTTTCCATAGGAAACAATGGTAGAGTATCCTGCGTCGAATGCAACTTGTTTCGAGTAAATTGGTTAAGGATAAGTTCCTGAAAAATGAGTGACATTTTTTTGGGTGGGTGCGCACAGACACACACACACATACACAACACACACACACACACAGACATCACCTCAATTCGTCGAGCTGAGTCGATCGGTATATAACACTATGGGTCTCCGGGCCTTCTATAAAAAGTTTGTTTTTGGAGCGATCATATAGCCTTTACCGTATACTTAGTATACGAGAAAGGCAAAAAGTATTTTGGCCATAACTTTCGATCCCATAGTCCGATCTGGCCAATTTTCAATAGGAAACAATGGGACACAATTCTGCGTCGAATGCAACTTGTAGCGAGGAAATCGGTTGAGGATAAGTGCTCGAAAAATGAGTGACACTTTTTTACGCGATTATTCCGTGAAAAAAGTATTTTGGCCATAACTTTCGATCCCATAGTCCGATCTGGCCAATTTTCAATAGGAAACAATGGGACACAATTTTGCGTCGAATGCAACTTGTTGCGAGGAAATCGGTTGAGGATAAGTGCCCGAAAAATGAGTGACACTTTTTTACGCGATTATTCCGTAAAAAAAGTATTTTGGCCATAACTTTCGATCCCATAGTCCGATCTGGCCAATTTTCAATAGGAAACAATGGGACACAATTTTGCGTCGAATGCAACTTGTTGCGAGGAAATCGGTTGAGGATAAGTGCCCGAAAAATGAGTGACACTTTTTTACGCGATTATTCCGTAAAAAAAGTATTTTGGCCATAACTTTCGATCCCATAGTCCGATCTGGCCAATTTTCAATAGGAAATAATGGAACACAATTCTGCGTCGAATGCAACTTGTTGCGAGGGAATCGGTTGAGGATAAGTGCCCGAAAAATGAGTGACACTTTTTTACGCGATTATTCCGTAAAAAAAGTATTTTGGCCATAACTTTCGATCCCATAGTCCGATCTGGCCAATTTTCAATAGGAAATAATGGGACACAATTCTGCGTCGAATGCAACTTGTAGCGAGGTTGAGGATAAGTGCCCGAAAAATGAGTGACACTTTTGCTACATTTTGGTACGTGGGTGCGCACAGACGAACACACATACACACACACACACACACACACATACACACAGACATCACCTCAATTCGTCGAACTGAGTCGATCGGTATATAACACTATGGGTCTCCGAGTCTCCTATAAAAAGTTTGTTTTTGGAGTGATCATATAGCCTTTACCGTATACTTAGTATACGAGAAAGGCAAAAAAAACATCACCTTCATCCAGTGCTGCCGAATATACGGAAGAATGTTAAGTTAAGAGGATTTTTCTAAAGTGAAACCGCTACTGATTGTGGCAATTTTTTGGCGTCCAGTAAAATTTTCTCGCTAGATTCTGATATTGATTCAAAATACGTATTGTTGAGAATAGCATTAAGAGAAAGTTGATCCGAGTTGATTTTTCATAGTTCAAAACGAAATCGCTTGACGTCGGTAGCGGAGTTATGATGTCAGTGTGAGACCGATCGGCGAATATCGGCGGGTGGTTGGCTGCAGAAATTTATATTCACTATGGCGGCGTTGAGGTGTGTGTGAGATTATCAATGAGTATGTTAAGGGCAATAACGTTAGACATAATGGATGTTCGGCATACTTTAAATTTCCAATTCTTTGAGATTGTTCAATTTCCGGAAAATCAATTGCCTTAATTCCAAAAAAAATAGCAAATCCTCTACAATAATATTTTCACGCAAATAGCATTTCCATAAAAAAGGCTTTTCAACGAAAATGATATCTTTCCGAATATGACATTTCCCTGACAATGATATACCCCTGAAGGAAGAGAGGCATAAATCCGTTTGACATAATGTCATGTAGTATAAAGGCCATTTTGCATAACGGGCATTTAGCACAACAGACATTTGGCATAATTGCGTCATTTGGCATAACCGACGTTTGGCATATTTTATTTTATGATAACTAAAATAGTTATTTGACTGAGTGGTGCTGGAATAATGCCGCAATGGTGAAAATAACAATGGTGAAAATGTGAGTCCTTCTTTAGAAGTGGGCGTGTGTCCGAATAGCTGCAACACTGGATTTATCCCCTTCTTTAAAAGTAGGTGTTCGTCCAACTTCAGGAAACGGTAATTGTGATTTTTTTTTCTATAGAGTAGGTGTTTGCTTGGCATAAGTTAATGATTGGTGTGATCGATTCGTCGTAAATTCTGCCGTTTCGTTCGTCCTCGTTTCCGAAAAATGACTACCATCAGTCTATATTTATCACAATTGATGATATATCCACATAAAATACTTCAAATAACCCTTCTTTTTCTCGGTTTTAAATTATTCCAAGTGACCCAGACCCTCCCCCTGAAAATGAAATTTTCTTGAAAACAGTATTTCCCGAAAATCGCATTTCAGAGGAATATTTTGTCCCGGAAATATCATTCAGATTGTAAAAAAAATTTCAGCGGAGTCAATGTTCTTAAATGTGAATTCTGATTTCTTTTAATCAAATGACAAAGTATCAATAACATAACGCTATTATCCTATTGACCAATTGGTTTTATCATTGTAAAAAAAACTACCAATCAAACTAGCAATTCCGGGTCGAGTATAAACAGCTAGTTTCTATATAAAAACTTAAGAAAACAGCTCAAGGAATTGTTCCGAAATATCCTACGAAAAATCTTCTTCACTCTCAGCATGCTCTTGCTTTACAGCCGCGCATCTTACCGCTAGGCTAATCTTCATGGCATCCTTCGGAAACGTTAGGAATTCCTTCAAGAAAATTTAAATTCAAAATTTATTAAAATTTTTAATTTATTTCGAAAATTCCCTTGAAAATTTCATCGAATTTTTTTCATGATTCGGTCGGAAACGTCCATTAACTATTCATTGGACAATTCTCGCTTAACTTTTTTCAAAAGGACCTAAGTAACATTTTTTTCATGAATTAATTAGAATATTACAATCAACAGACCAATATGAAAGCTTTTGATTGTAGTGCTCAAATTAGTTCATGAAAAACCCTGATTAATCCACCTTGCGGTGATGGTGCCTTTCTCGTGCATTATAAAATAGTATTTTGGGCATTACAATTGAGTCCATAGTCCGATCTGGTCAATTTTCAATAGGAAACAATGGTAGAGTATTCTGCGTCGAATGCAACTTGTTGCGAGTAAATCGGTTAAGGATAAGTGCCTGAAAAATGAGTGACACTTTTTTTTGGGTAGGTGCTCACAAACATAGACACACACATACACACAGACATCATCTCAATTCGTCGAGCTGAGTCGATCGGTATATAACACTATGGGTCTCCGGGCCTTCTATAAAAAGTTTGTTTTTGAAGCGATCATATAGCCTTTAAGCGTATTTGTATACGAGAAAGGCAAAAAATGTTACTTGAGTCCCTTTGAAAAGTTAAATGAGAATTCCACAGTAAATTCCAATAAAGAAGTTCGTTGAATTGCAAGTAACTTCTTCAGAAATTTCTTCAAAAGTTCTTAGGAAATTACTTATAGTAACTCTTCTAGCCTTTAAACCTTTCCATAGTCATTGCTTTAGAAATTCGTCGGGAACGTATTTAGAAATTTTTTTTTTGGGATTCTTTTAATGAAATCTTTGAAAATTCTTTTAAGAATTTGTTCGAGAATACCTTTGTAAATTCCTTTGAAAATTCCATTAGAAATTTCTTCGGGAGTTCTTTTGGATATTCCTTCAAAATTGCTTCGGGACTCATCCTGAAATTTTTCTTCAGGATTAATTTAGAAAATTACGCCAAAAATTCTTAGGATACTTTAGGGGCAGCAGGGACTATGTCCAAGGGCTTGACGATCCCTCCCCAGGCCATCTGCGAGTTGTGGCGCCTGCCTAGGATGTGGTGGGGTTTGACAGTGGGCCCTGTTAAACCTCTATAAAAAGCTGCATGTATCCGCAAGTAGGCTCCGCCAAAGCGACCGTGTGCCGCTCAAAGCGCACAAGCCCAAGTCCTGGTGTTAGGTGGGACGCTAAACAGCCCTGACACGACGGCCCTCCGACGAGACAGGAGGTTTGCCCAGGCCCAATCAGCCGCCTTTAAAAACAACTATTACGAACGACATAGAAGATAATACGACTCGATACAATCGGCAACGACCTAGGCGACGAATAAAGGATCACGATTGGAAGCTTGGAACATGGAACTGCAAGTCGCTAGGCTTCTCAGGTTGCGACAGGATAATCTACGATGAATTACATCCCCGCAACTTCGATGTCGTAGCGCTGCAGGAAATCTGCTGGACAGGACAGAAAGTGTGGAAAAGCGGGCATCGAGCGGCTACCTTCTACCAAAGCTGTGGCACCACCAACGAGCTGGGAACCGGCTTCATAGTGCTGGGAAAGATGCGCCAACGCGTGATTGGGTGGCAGCCACTCAACCCAAGGATGTGCAAGCTGAGGATAAAAGGCCGTTTCTTCAACTACAGCATCATCAACGTGCACTGCCCACACGAAGGGAGATCCGACGACGAGAAAGAAGCGTTCTATGCGCAGCTGGAGCAGACATACGATGGATGCCCACTGCGGGACGTCAAAATCGTCATCGGTGACATGAACGCGCAGGTAGGAAGGGAGGAAATGTATAGACCGGTCATCGGACCGGATAGTCTGCATACCGTATCGAACGACAACGGCCAACGATGCATAAACTTTGCAGCCTCCCGCGGAATGGTAGTCCGAAGCACTTTCTTCCCCCGCAAGAATATCCACAATGCCACATGGAAATCACCTAATCAAGTAACGGAAAACCAAATCGACCACGTTCTAATCGACGGTAAATTCTTCTCCGACATCACGAACGTACGCACTTACCGCAGTGCGAATATTGAATCCGACCACTACCTCGTTGCAGTATGCCTGCGCTCAAAACTCTCGACGGTGATCAACACGCGTCGGAGTCGTCCGCCGCGGCTAAACATTGGGCGGCTGCAAGACGGTAGACTAGCCCAAGACTACGCGCAGCAGCTGGAAGCGGCACTCCCAACGGAAGAGCAGCTAGGCGCAGCGTCTCTTGAAGATGGCTGGAGAGATATTCGATCCGCCATTGGAAGCACCGCAACCGCCGCACTAGGCACGGTGGCTCCGTATCAGAGAAACGACTGGTATGACGGCGAATGTGAGCAGTTAGTTGAGGAGAAGAATACAGCATGGGCGAGATTGCTGCAACACCGCACGAGGGCGAACGAGGCACGATACAAACGGGCGCGGAACAGACAATACTCGATTTTCCGGAGGAAAAAGCGCCAGCAGGAAGATCGAGACCGTGAAGAGACGGAGGAAATGTACCGCGCTAATAACGCACAAAAGTTCTATGAGAAGTTGAACCATTCACGTAAGGGCCATGTGCCACAGCCCGATATGTGCAAGGACATAAACGGGAACCTTCTTACAAACGAGCGTGAGGTGATCCAAAGGTGGCGGCAGCACTATGAAGAGCACCTGAATGGTGATATGGCAGGCAACGGTGGCGGTATGGTAATGAACCTAGGAGCACGCGCGCAGGACATGCAACTTCCGGCTCCGAATCTCCAGGAAATCCAGGAGGAGATCGGCCGGCTGAAAAACAACAAAGCCCCTGGAGTTGACCAACTACCAGGAGAGCTGTTTAAACACGGTGGTGAAGCACTGGATAGAGCGCTGCACTGGGTCATTACCAAGGTTTGGGAGGATGAGGTTCTGCCGCAGGAGTGGATGGAAGGTGTCGTGTGTCCCATCTACAAAAAGGGCGATAAGTTGGATTGTAGCAACTACCGCGCAATCACATTGCTGAACGCCGCCTACAAGGTACTCTCCCAAATTTTATGCCGCCGACTAACACCAATTGCAAGAGAGTTCGTGGGGCAGTACCAGGCGGGATTTATGGGTGAACGCTCTACCACAGACCAGGTGTTCGCCATACGTCAGCTATTGCAGAAATGCCGCGAATACAACGTGCCCACACATCATCTATTTAACGACTTCAAAGCCGCATATGATACAATCGATCGGGACCAGCTATGGCAGCTAATGCACGAAAACGGATTTCCGGATAAACTTATACGGTTGATCAAGGCGACGATGGATCGGGTGATGTGCGTAGTTCGAGTTTCAGGGGCATTCTCGAGTCCCTTCGAAACCCGTAGAAGGTTACGGCAAGGTGATGGTCTTTCGTGGCTGCTATTCAACATCGATTTGCTGGGAGTAATACGAAGGGCAGGGATTGACACGAGTGGTACGATTTTTACGAAGTCCGTCCAGTTATTTGGTTTCGCCGACGACATTGATATCATGGCACGTAACTTTGAGAGGATGGAGGAAGCCTACATCAGACTGAAAAGCGAAGCTAATCGGATTGGCCTAATCATCAACACGTCGAAGACGAAGTACATGATAGGAAGAGGCTCAAGAGAGGTCAATGTAAGCCACCCACCACGAGTTTCTATCGGTGGTGACGAAATCGAGGTGGTTGAAGAATTCGTGTACTTGGGCTCACTGGTGACCGCCGATAACGATACCAGCAGAGAAATTCGGAGGCGCATAGTGGCTGGAAATCGTACGTACTTTGGACTCCGTAAGACGCTCCGATCGAATAGAGTTCGCCGCCGTCCCAAACTGACTATCTACAAAACGCTTATAAGACCGGTAGTTCTCTACGGACACGAGACCTGGACGATGCTCGTGGAGGACCAACGCGCACTGGGAGTTTTTGAAAGGAAAGTGTTGCGTACCATCTATGGTGGGGTGCCGATGGCGGACGGTACGTGGAGGAGGCGAAAGAACCACGAGTTGCATCAGCTGTTGGGAGAACCATCCATCGTTCACACCGCGAAAATCGGAAGACTGCGGTGGGCCGGGCACGTAGCCAGAATGTCGGACAGTAATCCGGTGAAAATGGTTCTCGACAATGATCCGACGGGAACAAGAAGGCGAGGTGCACAGCGGCCAAGGTGGATCGATCAGGTGGACGATTTGCGGACCCTCCACAGACTGCGTAGTTGGCGAAGTGCAGCCATGAACCTAGCTGAATGGAGAAGACTTTTATGTCTTAGGATACTTCTATAAGGACAAGGTACACTGGGGGAAGTGGAAAAAGGGGGTAAGTGTAAAAATCGACTCAAAAAATTGGAATTGTACATACTTTACAGTTTTTACCACACCATAACATAGTGTAAGAATATACTTTGATGTCCACACTAATACCATATTGAAATTTGTATAATACATACACTAACACGGTTAACGCTTGAACTGTCATTTTAGGTTTCGCGAGAAGTTGATTTTTGCATTCATAAAATCAAATCTTATGAATTTATATCACAGGTGACTATTACAATACAATAAAACTAATCCCATTCATTTTGTAGTGGTTTGTACCATGAAAGCAAATAATTCAAAGATTTTACACTTACACTGCGGGGGAAGTGGAACATATTCTGATCACGCAATTTTTTCCTTCCCCCCAGGGTTTATTTTGATAGCTGTGAGTCTTGATATCTCGCTTAACTTTTCAAAAGGACCTAAGTAACATTTTTTCATGAATTGATTTGAATAGCGTAATCAACAGAACATGAAAGCTATTGATTGCAGTAATCAAATTAATTCATGAAAAAAATGTTACCTAGGTCCTTTTGAAAAGTTAAGCGAGATATGTTCCTTCTTGGTTATCATTGTGATTTCAGTGGTAATTGGACGAATGTACATAAGAAAACGCCTCATTAATCCACCTATTGTTATTAATGCCTTTTACTTGTTTTACATATGAAAAAAATGTATGAGAAAAAAAAAGCACCGGTAGGTGAATATATTCCATAATTCACATTTATTTATATTTATAGCAAGTTTTACAGTTGAATGCAATTTTTTGTGCAAACAATTTGGTTAAGAACAAGTGCTTAAAAATAGGAGATAATTTTGTATGTGTTTTGCGCACACACATACATACAAACACGCACACACAGACATCACCTCAATTCGTTAAACTAAGTTGATTAGTTTATAACCCTGTAAGTCCCATTTTTCTTATAAAAAGTTCATCTTTGGGGCGAACCTATAGATTTTACGTACACTTAATGTTCGAGAAGGCAAAACCAGCTCTCCACTAGCTATTACGAGAATTCCTTGGAGATCTATTCCGTTAAGCCAATGAAATTATTCTACAAAAGATACTCAGAGCAATTACCGTCTTGATTTTAGTTATACCTAACTACTCATCACAATTGAAGGTCAAGGTCACATGGGTTTTCCACTTACCCCATCCTGCTGGGTTAAGTGGAAAAACAACTCCTAATTTTTAAATCTTTTTCCATCAATTTCAAGCAACTAAAATGGTATGAATTACCGCACAGTTGATGCCAAATTGACTGTTTTTGATATCCCATTTTGATTGAATGCATTTAGATCATTTAAATTCGTTTTACACTAATTCAAACATGCACTATCGATTTTTCCTTTTCCACTTCCCCCAGTGTACCTTAGTGATTTGATTGTAAGTTTTCGTGATGTTTGTTTGTCCGGCGGAGCCGCCCTCCTTTGGATGCGTTGCGATTCCTGGTTCAATTGTTGCGGAAAGGAGCAAGAGGAATAGGACGTCGCAGAATGAAGAATGTTCGTAATGAATTATGAAATGATCGACCGCTGCAATTTGTTTCAAGGACGATTAAAGGCGTAATGCCCACCAGGAAGGATAATGATCCTTATCAAACTATTTTATTAATGGAATACCGATGCGCGGACGGAATTGGTAAGCACGTTCCAGTTATTGCCTTATCCTTGATGTCTGATACACATTTGAAATATATATTTCGCTGGTAGCCAATTATTTTGACCAAACACTCCGGTAAAACTAAAAAATACTGTTAGTTCGGTAGAGATGATCTATTCCTCGGGTATCGGTACTGTAATAACACTATCATCGGTAATAACAATTTTCGAAATTCAGTAGTTTGAATATGCAATTCGTTCGGTGATATAGAATCTTCGCGGTTTTGTACGGAATTCTAGTAAACTCTTTCGAATTTTCGGAGCCAATTCGGAAATTTCTTGCAGACTGTCTCTAATTTTTTACGAAGAAAATGATTAACTTTTTTTTCAACTGTTAGGATCCCCGAATAATTTATGCCGATCATGAAATAAAAGAAAAATCATATGGAATATACATATTAAAACAAACTTTTTGAGAGTTGTTATGTGTTGTGATAGAAACATCATGAGTTAAAACTTACAGATATTTATCAATAAAAATGTTTGAATATCTAGTAGCTTGCACATTCTGTATTAACATTATTTGCTAAAAAATATAATTTCAACGATCGCCTATTTTTCATTTCCCTGCTGTGGTGTTTTCGTTAGGTTTATTCTAGTGAAATCACTAAAGTGAAATCACTAAAAATGGTTAGAAATACATGAACATGTGTTTGATTTTGAATTTAAGCACATATGAACACATGTGCTGACACATTGCAAAAAAAATGAATTGAAAACAATTTTGCTATTCATCTGCTAGTTTATTTTATATGTTAACAATCATTGAATGTATCAAATACAATGTATATTATTACCCGAGTAATCGATTATTTTACATTTAGAATATACTAACTGTACGGTACTTGTGACAAATCATCACAAATTAACATTACCGAATGACCTGTAAAAGTTTCTATTACTGAATACGGAACGTTGTTCTGTTCAAAGTTTGTTAATATACTGTAAAATATTTCAAGTGTGTATATTATTATATGCTCCATACATTACCCAAAACTAAATACGCACAGGGCATCGTTTGCTGCTATTGCCGCGGATATTGTGGGAGTCCCAGGTATCCGGTTCAAGCTTTAGTTGGCAGCGGTGGCTCTTCTCGACCTTCTATTCCTGAGTAGTTAGTGTGAACAAGGGCGTCCTTGTGATATTTTGCTGCACCTGCTGTGAACATCTAGTACATCCCAATCCCCTGCACTTTCTGAAGACACCTTTCTTGCTTCAGAAGTGAATCCTTTTATAGTACTAGCCTTCATAACAAAAAGGGCACCATTACGGAGCATGAGATTTGATCAAATTGTTCGCATTAATACTTGACCAACATACCCAGCTGGGTGAGGGGTAGAGGATGACACACATACACTCCCCCAGTGTACCTTAGTAATTCCGTTCACGTACCCTCCAAAAAATGGAAATTCATCCAGAAATTTGTTAGGAAGTTCCTTTGAAAAAACGTTTAGTAAAAAAAAAGCTTAAAAAAAATGTCGAAAAAAAAATCGAAGTAATTTCCCGAATAAATTTCTAATTTTTTTTTTCTAAATTCAAGATTTCCATTGAAAATAGAAAAACGTTTTTTTGCCATATAGGCCTAACGATACACAAATATTCAATACATTTTCAATTGTATGACGACATAGGTCCTTCGTAGCTTAGTTGGAAAAGCACCTGTCTACTGTACTGGTTTCGTAGGATCAAACCCCACCGAAGGGTGGTTACCCTCCAATACCTTTTCCGAACTAAATCTATCACATGTTGTGCATATACATAAATTGAGTTCCAGACATAGTAATAGTATGATGTTATTGGTACATTTGTTCTAAGTTATGGATTTCTTTCATTTTTTTAGAGGATTTCACTCATGCTATATTGATCACCGGACTAACTATCAAAAAAAAAGCTTAGGGCGCTGTCCATAAACCACGTAGACTCTTGAGGGGAGGGAGGGTTTCGATAAAGTCTACGATAGGCTACGAAGGAGGAAGGGGTATAGCAAAAGTCTACGTAGACTTTTTGATTTTAAGTTTTTTAAAACGATTTATACAGCAGCTTCAAAAGTGAAGTTCACTTGTTTGATTTTTTTAGGATGATCCGATATAATTTCTTGCATTTCTTCTTAAAAATTTAATGAATTTCACTAAAGTACAAGGATTAGGATTTCATTACGAAATTCTTCTGTGTTGGAAAATTCTCCAAAATATTCTATAAAAACATTCGAATTTTTTTTTAAATCTTCACTTGGATTTTACTGCAGATTCTACTAGAATTTCGTTTGATTTTCGGCAGGAACTAATTTGCAAACTATGGAAATTATTTCGTACTTCAACGGATTTTTTTTGAATTCACAAAGGAAGCATTTTGGAATATCCAAGAAATAGTCTTTGCAAGCCCAAAAGATATTCTTTGGAACTTGTAAAGGGAATTCTCCGAAATTTCCGCCAGAAACCGTTCAGAATATTCAATGGAGATTTTCTGGGAAGTCCCCGATATTTTTTGCCTAATTTTGGAAATTCTTCGGAATTTTCGCGAGGAACTCTTTGCAAATATAAGCAAAATTATTCGAAATGCCCGTGGAAAATTCTCCTTCGTAAATTTCTTCGGCAGTTCTATGTAAATTCTTTGGAATTATCGATGGAAAATTTTCAAAATTTCTAAATAAATTGTTGAAAACTTCCACGAGAAATTATTTGAATTTCCCACCAGTTTGACTTTCCACAAAAAAAAAGCCTTTTTAATTTTTATGAAAATTTATTCGATTTTTTTCCGAGATGTTCACAAAAAGTTGAAGTGAAAATTCTCCAAAATTTCCACCGAAAATTATCCAGAAAATATTTTTTGAAATGCCCATAAGATTTATTTAAATTTCCTCGAGAAATTGCTCCAAATTTGCAAGAAAAATTGAAAAATATCGTAGGAAACCATTCTAAATTTCGACGGGAAATATATCGGAATGTCCGTTTACACTAAAAATTACATCGGGAAATAATTCTAAATTTTCACGAAAAATTACTTGGGTTTTTTAACGGGAATATGGAATTTAGAAGAAAAATTTTAGGATTTTAACAGATGATTATACAGCGGGATATTGCATGGAATTTTCAAGAAAAGCATCGGAATCATCACTGAGAGTTCTTTGGAGTATTTCAAGATTATCGATTATCAAGATTATTATAGGTCAGATGCGTGACAGATTTTATCAGTGGCGCGCCGATGCAAAAATGTCGGCGATGGTGGTGCACAGCACACCTCGAGGAGAAATTGAATTCAACAGTAACAACAACATAATTGGCTTTGAGATTTGATTTCAGGAGTTATGGACAGTGGATTAAATTTGATTTCGTTGAAATTTGATTTTCGTTTTATTGGATTTTTTTCAGTGTGATTTTGTTAAGTTTGAAATTCGAATTTTGTTGTAATGTTTACATGGAAATGGAATTCAAAAGCTGAATTGCTTAAAACGTGGTTGATTTCCATATTATTCCAATCACATATGATGTTTTGTAAAATTTGGTAAAGTCTACGTAGACATCATGAGGGGGAGGGAGGGGTTTTGAAAACATCTATGAAAGTCTACTAGGGGGAACGGGGGTTTGAAAAAGTGAAGTTTCGGTCTACGTGGTTTGTGGACAGCCCCTTATGGATTATTTGACGGTTTTAGCGTTCTTCATTATTTCATATGCAATTGAGTTATTTTCCACCATATTCGGGCGTTTCGCCCCAGGGTCATTTTAAAAATATATTTCAAAAGCGTTAGAATGTCAGATAAATCTTGTTGTTTTGGATAAGAGATCATTGTGAAATGTAGCTAGATTCTGTAAATTCTGCATCTGTACGTTGAAATGGTTCGAAACTCTTGTTTATATTGGTAAAAACATCGAAAAAGCTTAAGGGGTGCATAAGAGATAACTCCTTGCTTCGTTTACCGTTTCAACGTACCAATTACAGCATGTGCGGTGCGATGACTGGACTGCACAGGATATTTAATAGAGTCGCTTCAGCATTCGACTTTAGTGTTAGTCGCCTCGGTTTGCTTTTTTCTCGTGTATAGTTCTACGATTCTATTTATTTTTGTAACATGTTAAACCGCTTTAGTATTAGTTAATGTAACCTTGTTTAACATCATTTGGGCTGTAAGATGCCTGTTGATGTACATATAAATAAATAAATAAATATTGGACTGTTCCTATACATTTGATCTGCCATTTTCTCACGCTCCATATAAATAAAAAAATATTTGTTTGGGAAAATCTTACATGCGAGGAGGGGGATTGCAAAACCCAGAAAAAAATGCTTACGTTATTAGCGCACGGCCCCATAGAAATCATGCTGCATACGATTGATAAATCAAATTAAATACACTTCCGTGATGATAAGATCTGTAGTATAGTATTACATTGACCTTAAAGTCGCTAACAAATCGTTCTCAACTCTAGTTTAATATGAAAATTGGGTTTCAGTGTAGAAATCCCGTTGTACAATCATACAGTCCTTCGAGTAAGGGAGGATATCGAGTCGTTGAGCTAAAATTTTCAAGGGATAAAGGTTCAAATCCCCGGATCGAAACGTTGGCAATGATTTGAATTTACAATGTTATGAAAACTCATATGTGAATGACCCTACAGTACGCTAGACTGGTGCTTTAACCAACTAAGCTACGAAGGACCTCCGTCGGCCTTCGCAACCTAGAGGCTACTGAACGAGCTCGAAATTCCCAAATTGGACGCATAGTCAAATCACTAGCAATCCATTTCTCAAGCCAATACTTCCACATGTGTATCGAGTCCCATCGAAGGCAAAGTGGTTACCTCCAATACATTTTCCAAATCAATATCTTCTACATAACGTACATATTCACATATGAGTTTTCATAACATTGTAAATTAACGTCCAAGTCGGGTGGTTTAATCCCCGGAAATAGGCAATTAACTTTGATTGAAATGATTTGAAATTATCAACATTTTCATGTGACTCGATGCCGAAAATCCTAATTATAATTTTATTTAAATTGGTATGGAAAAACCGATCAGAGTAGCCAGCATTTACATCTAGTTGAACAACACATCGAGTTACAGAGCATCGTGCAAGAGAGAGTTCACTGTAGTAATCAAAGCTTACCCATGAAAATGATTACTTGGAGTCTTTTCAACCGTATTACCAAGCAGAAGTCAATTTGAATAATGAAACAAAAGTGTGCTCATCCAGGCAGCACTACTGGTGCAACCGCATCGCATCACACCATCCATTTTGCAAGGCTAGTCTACTTGATCTTGAAACAAACGGCGAAGCCGCAACCGCAACGGAACGAACCGGCGGCGGAACATGCTGCCGGCTTGCCATCCGAGGCGTTAATAATCGTCAACAGTTCATCCTGTGGGAAACCCGCCACTCGTGCAAACAGTATTCTCGATCTTGCATTATAATTTGCATAAATACATTCCCTGGTCCGGGTGCTCCACTCCAGCGCAGCTCAGCTCACCATAAGCTCCAGAGAGACCGACCGGATAGTGACGGAATAGTGAAAGCAGTAATGCTCTGCGCATAATTTATGAGGAAAGTTAGTCAATCTCAGAACGGACGAACGACGGATAGGCAGGTTTTTTTTTGTTTGTGTCTGCAAATTCTGTTCCGATGGTAGCTTTAAAATTAAAACGAGTAGCAGAAGGAGAACCTGGAATATGTTGTCAACGATTCTCAAGTACATGATAATCCACTCTTGAATTTATCATACTCCAACAACGGGTGAACCGAAACCGCTTGACAACAGCACCGACTTGTAGTCAGAAGTATGAGCGTTTCAATTGAAGTGATGAAATTTAATCCGCTTTTCACAGCAATGAAACCCAATTTTCTTTTATTTTTGCTTTGTCCTGAAAAATAAAACCGTGCCCAGGAAGAAAAGAAATTTTCCATATAAAATTTGGAAGCTTGTCAATAGAGAAATCAGAGTGAACGTAATTTTAAAATATGAAAGTACCAAACCATACTAAAAATTTGCACAAAAATATGAAACTTTCATTTATAAAAGCACAGTTTTTTTCCTGCAGGTCGATGCTCTGCATTTCTTCATAAGTAGATAATTTTCCTCGTTGCTTCGATTCACATGCAAATTCAAATTTTTGAACTTGAGAACCTCTCTATCTAGATCTGTCCCTATCTCGATGCATTTTGGTAGTTTTTTATCTGGGATTCCCTCTCATTAACAATCACATGTGAAACAAAATTGTTTGACTACCAATGACTGGACTTGGCTTGTATGGAAATAGATCTTAAAAATAACTGCATTATTTTATTATCTTATTCTCATAGACATCCCCTACTGTGACATTGCCACCCCGCAGCTTAACCCTTAAATGCGCAATGTTGTTTTAAAACAACAAACCGAAAATACGTTCAATGTTAATTATTTCAATGGTTATTTACGTTAAAAATATTTCCGACTATTTCTAAAAAAAATCGCCTTGCGCCTTTAAGGGTTAAGGTTCATTCAGCACTTCCACATTTACTAACTGCGTGGTTTCTAAGCCAAGTTACCATTTTTGCATTTGTATATCATGTGGCTTACACGATGATACATACAATGATACACGGCTAAGAAAGGCCTGAAGTATTTCATTTTATTTTATATATATTTCATTTATCTAATACAATGGAAAATCATGCATTTGATCATGGACCTAGATACAAGGGCATTAATTACATAATTACATTTCAACTGAAACTTTTCACTATCAATAGTGTTAGAGAAAAAATTAAAAAAAAACATGCTTTATCACTACTTTTTTGCCTTTCACGTAAACTAAGTATTTTTTGTTTGTTACAGGTAAGACGTCCATTTCTGCTACCATGGGTTTGTTCTTTTCCCAGAATCGCATAAGAACACGAAACTCACACCGAACGAGAATGAAACATTGTAAGTAGATTACAAAACAAACACCAATTGTTTCTACAATATCGTTGATTCTGTTGCAAACCACGCGATTCAATCAATCGTCACCATCGCCACGCAGCAGCGTTCATTGTTCTTTGATGGATGGGATTTGTCAAAAATAGAATTCTCCTACGGAGCTTTCAATCAGCTTCCCATTCATTGACAGTCTTGTTGAATGGTCGAACTCGAATTGCTACAAGCCCATTTTCTAGGAAGCATTGTATCAGCTATAAATTATTTCACTGTCTTCATGGTGATGGCATTGATAGTGCTGTCAATCACAGACAAATGCATATAAAAATATGCCAACCAAATGAATGATTACATTTGAAGACAAAATAATTTTAGCAAATCAAAGTATTGCTCCACACAATAAAATATGAGTTAGGTAAAGCTCAATATATACGTAAAAGCATTCCAAATTAAATAACAAATTAAATTCATCCATGAGCATATTAACCAGTAGTTTGAAACGAATTCAATTATGTTATGAAATGATTAATTGTAAATTTTACGAATAGGTATCCAATGTTTTTCTTCTTTTAGGCGTAATATAGTATTAACCCGATTCTATCGACAATATATTCTGTGAGTAAAGTTCAATAATCTATGTTACAACACTAAGAACAGAAAACAAAAAATATACAATCAATTGCGATTCGATGGGACTTCATCGGAAAGAAATTCATCATCTCGTATACACTGAACGGACGTTCAACCATTTTTACCGATGGAATCGTGTCGTACAATGGGTCTGCATTGCCGTAGGGCTTAACTTCGATGGAATTGCGTTACTGACTGTACGCTATGGAAAAGTTATTTGTTGAAAAAAAGAACAGATTGGGGTGAGTTGAACGGGAAACCAATGCGGCAAGAATGCTTAATTTTCGAGAATTATTTTTCCACGATTGTTTATCTGTACAGCGTAGCTGAAATGATGGAACTCAATCGGTTGCTGCCTTTTTGGAATTGATTTCATTCAATTTTGGTATTGAATATTTCATCATCAATTTATAATTAATCTATAAGACTACGTTCGAAAACATTTTTGTTTGCTGCAATCATTCCGCTACATTAAAACCAAATTCATTCCGTGCCGATAGTTCGAACGAGCCAGACGTGTGTGCTGTGTCTCATCGCGGATTGTGTTCGGTAGTGCGAGTCTATTGTGTGGTGCCTACCTACGGATCCAAGGCGATCGCTGTCGGCGAGTGAAGTAGCTGCTTCTGGCGACGCCAGTGAAGCAGGCTATTGTTACTGCTGCTACCAACAGCAGCAGGGGCAGATAAGTGGCAAAACTTTTTATTGTTCTCCCTTCTGTTTGACACAGAGTGGGACTGCTTAGAATTAATCGAATTAGTTTTTTTAAGTTTTTTTCTAATTTGCTATTAGTTCTAAGTTAGTATAAGCAAAATTATCCTTCCACCTTGCGGGGTGAGAATGGAGGAGGAGACGGGAGAAGGCAGTGTGCCTGCTAAAGATGGAGGGCGCACTCGATTGTACCATGCGGCTTCGCCTGGGCCTTGGGTTGTTTACTTTCGGCAGAAAGTAAAAAGCCTAGATTTTCTCGGCATTAAACGAGATTTGACGCGTCGTTTTCCGAAGCTTGATTTTAGCCAGATCAACAGGAACAAACTACGCATCACCGCACCTACATACCAGGTGGCGAATGAAATTGCTGGCGACAGGGCGTACAATGTTGAATATATGGTTTATGTCCCCTCGCGGGAGGTCGAAATTGAAGGTGTAATCAACGCAGCGAGCCTGACTTGCAAGGATGTACTTGCGGGAAAAGGCCGCCTAAAGAATACAATGGAGTCTACCGTGGATATTCTGGACTGCAAGGAATTGCATTCAGCAGCCACGGTAGATGGAAAGAAGGTATATTCCAAGTCAGGTTCGCTTCGGGTGACGTTCGCCGGTTCGATGCTCCCAAAATATGTTGATATTGAAAACATGCTATTTCCGGTGCGTCTTTTTTGCCAAGGGTATTTAATTGTACCAATTGCAAACAACTTGGTCACACTGCCGAGTTTTGTGTCAACAAACCACGTTGTGGCAAATGTTCTGAAAGGCATCGGGAGGAGTCCTGCCAGCAACAGGCAACAAAATGTGCTTATTGTGGTTTGAATCCTCCCATGGTTTGCAGGAATGCCCGGTGTACAAAAGCGCACCCAAAAGTGAACCGCTCGTTGGTACAGCGCTCCAAGCAGTCGTATGCGGAAATGGTTAAGTCGCAAGACACATCCGCCACAGCCACTGCATCGACTGCTATTTCAGCCACCGTTCGTGTAAGTGATTATTATGATTCCATATCCATTGATGGATTGGACTCTGACGCAGCCGATATGGATGATCCTGCGGAGGTACACGTGCCCGAAAAGAGGAAGCAACCGTCTTCCCCGGGATCGCGCCGCAAGAGAACAAAAATCATCCATAAAAGCTTGGCAAAATCTGAAGGTAATGGGGGTTTATTTAAAATTCCGAAGCAACCTGTCCCTACTGCTTCTTTTGATCCTAGTTGCAGTAAGGCATTCCCGCCATTGCCAAAATCCGATGTTTCGAAGAAACATCCGGCTAGGAGAATCAACGAAAGAAAAAAAGTAATTCGCACTTCTAGTAAAAGTATTCCGTCCAAGCGAGGATTGATCTCCTTTAAGGACCTTGTGGACCGTTTTTTGAATTTATTCAATATTCCGAATTCATTGAGGCCTATCATTGACCTCTTTATACCAACAGTAGAAAGTTATCTGAAGCAATTGACTGTTTCATGGCCCCTTCTTGCAGGAATTGTATCTTTCGATGGATAATACGGCCAATACCCAAGATACAATCACTGTGCTGCAGTGGAACTGTCATAGTCTGAAAAATAAATTAGACGTGTTCAAGTTTTTGATTCGCAATTCCGATTGCGATATATTTGCACTCTGTGAAACATGGCTTTCTTCTGAAGATGAAATCAACTTCCACGATTTTAACATTATTCGCCAAGATCGGGATGATCATTATGGTGGCGTTCTTTTGGGTATCAAAATGCTACTCCTTCTACAAAATTCCCATTCCGACTGTTCCCGGCGTAGAAATCGTCGCATGCCAAGTAAATGTGAAGAATAAAGATCTTTGCATAGCTTCAGTGTACATTCCTCCAAATGCCTCTATTAATCGTCGACATTTTTGGAGCGCAGTCTCCCTCCTATCATCTCCAGTATTGATATTGGGTGATATGAACGCACATGGTATTGGATGGGGCGAAACGTATGACGATTATAGAGCGCCTATTTTCTATGATTTGTGTGACGATTTCAATTTGAATATTTTGAACACTGGTGAAGTAACTCGAATAGGACCAAATGGTCAACAAAG
The DNA here is from genome assembly GCF_024139115.2 of Armigeres subalbatus. NCBI lineage: Eukaryota > Metazoa > Arthropoda > Insecta > Diptera > Culicidae > Armigeres > Armigeres subalbatus. Next base: position 340,884,726 of record NC_085140.1, on the reverse strand, counting down.
CCGTATTGATCTGTCTTTATGTTCAAATTCACTATCATTAGATTGCACGTGGAAGGTAATTCAAGATCCCCATGGTAGTGACCATATGCCGATAGTCACCACAATTAAGAGTGGCTATCAACAATCTGAGCCAGTGAATGTTCCTTTCGATCTCACGAAGAACATTGACTGGCAAAAATTTGCATCGTCGGTAAAAATTGGTATTGACTCAACTGATACCCTTCCACCTTTGGATGAATATCGATTCCTTATTGAGTTGATTCAAAAAAGCGCACTAGAAGCTCAGAAACGACGCGTTCCAAATACATCTGTCATCAGAAGACCAGCCACTCCTGGATGGGATGATGAATGTACTAAGTTGTATTCTGAGAAATCTGATGCCTTCAAGGCCTTCCGTAAACACGGAAGGTCAGAGCTTTTCGAAGAGTATTTGAGGCTCGAAAGAAAACTCAAAAATCTTCTCAAGGCTAAAAAACGTAGCTACTGGCGACGTTTTGTCGAGGGACTATCACGAGAAACCTCAATGACAACACTTTGGAAAACGGCTCGCAACATGCGGAACCGCATTTCCACCAATGAGAGTGAAGAATACTCCAATCGATGGATATTCAACTTCGCAAAAAAGGTCTGCCCAGATTCCGTACCAGCAGAACCGCTATTTCGAGAATCAGTCACTGATCCCGGTTCTTTGGATGGGCCATTCTCAATGCTGGAACTTTCTATGTCTCTTCTTTCATCGAATAACTCTGCTCCGGGATGCGATAACATCAAATTCAATCTTCTTAAAAACCTCCCAGATATCGCAAAAAGACGATTACTTGACCTGTACAACTGTTTCATGGAGTACAACATTGTGCCACCTGAATGGCGACAGGTCAAAGTAATAGCTATTCAAAAGCCTGGGAAACCAGCGTCTAATCACAATTCATACCGACCGATTGCCATGCTATCATGCATGAGAAAATTATTGGAGAAAATGATCCTTTCAAGAGTCGACCATTGGGTCGAAGAAAATGCATTGCTTTCAAATACTCAGTTTGGATTTCGAAAAGGAAAGGAACAAACGATTGTCTAGCGTTGCTTTCTTCAGATATACAACTGGCCTTTGCGCACAAGGAGCAATTGGCTTCAGTATTCTTGGATATTAAGGGCGCTTTTGATTCAGTTTCCATAGAAGTACTGTCAGACAATCTGCACAGTAGTGGATTACCCGTTATTTTGAACAATTTTTTGTATAATTTGTTGTCAGAAAAACAAATGAACTTTACACTCGGCACTCTGACAACTTCCAGAAATAGCTACATGGGCCTTCCCAAGGATCATGTTTAAGTCCCTTGCTTTATAATTTCTATGTTAAAGATATTGACAATTGTTTGGAAGGACAATGCACGCTCAGACAACTTGCAGATGATGCCGTGGTCTCTCTAAGAGGTCCATGTGCAGCTGTCTTGCAACGACCATTGCAAAGTACCCTCGATAATCTGACTGTTTGGGGGAGACATCTAGGGATCGAGTTTTCTCCGCAAAAACTCAGTTGGTTGTGTTTACTAGGAAGCGGTACCCAGCTCAACTGAAACTAAAACTTTTGAATGATGACATCAACCAATCTTTATCTTCTAAATACCTTGGGGTCGTGTTTGATTCTAAATGTACTTGGAAACTCCATTTTGAGTATTTGATACAAAAATGCCGGAAAAGGATCCATTTTCTACGTTCTATCTCCGGAACCTGGTGGGGTGCTCACCCGGAAGACCTCATCAAACTCTATAGAACGACTATTCTCTCTGTTTTAGAGTATGGCTCTTTCTGCTTCCTCTCAGCAGCTGATTGCCACCTGATCAAATTGGAACGAATTCAGTATCGTTGTTTGCGTATTGCCCTTGGCTGCATGCATTCGACGCATAACATGAGCCTGGAGGTGCTTGCTGGAGTCACTCCTTTAAAGCACCGTTACTGGGAGCTCTCACTTAGAACACTCGTCAAATGTGGAACAAGTAACACACTTGTCTTAGATAACTTCGATAAAATGCTTGAACTGACTTGTCGTTCAAGATTCCTTAGAGTCTATCTCAACTACATTTCTTCAGATCTTTGTCTTCCGTGTTATAATCCACCTCGAGTTCACTTCACCAACGACAGTTCCTCAATTGAATACGATCTGTCCATGAAATACGCTATTCAAGGAATACCAGATCATCTTCGACAAATGTCTATTCCCTCCCTTTTTCAGAAAAATATGAACATGTCAATTGCAACAACAGATATTTCACTGATGGTTCTCGCATTAACGGATCCACTGGCTTCGGTGTTTTCAATGTAACTTCAACCACCTTCCGAAAACTTCAGGAACCGTGTTCGGTTTATGTTGCTGAGCTGGCAGCAATTAACTTCGCTTTGGGGATAATTTCCAATCAGCCCGTAGACCATTATTTCATCTTCTCGGATAGTCTTAGTTCTATCGAGGCACTCCGGTCGATGAAACCTGTTAAGCACGCATCTTACTTTCTTACAAACATAAGAGAGCAGATGCGTGTTTTGGTCGAAAGATCATTCAAGATTACCTTTGTTTGGGTCCCATCTCACTGCTCAATCTACGGCAATGAGAAGGCAGACTCGCTGGCAAAGGTGGGCGCACAGGAAGGTGAAGTTTATGATAGACAATACTCGAGCAACGAGTTTTTCCCATTAGTCCGTCAGAGTACTCTTCAAAGTTGGCAAAGAAATTGGACACACAACGAACTTGGACGGTGGCTATTTTCCATAGTTCCAAAAGTTTCTGGGCGAGCGTGGTTCAGAGGTGAGGACTTAAGTCGAGGCTTCATTCGCGTGATGTCGAGACTTATGTCTAATCACTATTCACTAAACGCACATCTGTACAGAATAAACCTTGTCGATAGCAACTTATGTAGGTGCGGAGCCGGTTACGATGACATCGATCACGTAGTTTGGTCCTGCTCGGAAAATGACGCCTCCAGAGAGCAATTATTGGATACCCTTGTGGCCCGAGGTAAACAACCCTTCAGGGAAGTTCGCGGTGTTTTGGGAGATCGTGATGTTGTCTATATGCAGGCCATTTATAGTTTTCTTTGTGCTTCTGACATCAAAATCTAACATTTTGTTTTTTTTTCTTTCTTTAAAGTTTTTTTTTTTTGTTCTGTCTCTGCCTTTTTGTTCCGTAGAGCTCCATAGCTCTTGCCATCCGGAAGATGCTCCCAGTCGAACCATTCCTCGAGCACGACGACGCGCCACATCGTCACTGACGCCAAATGCCCGGATGAGAAGCTGAAATTTCCTGATCCCAAATCCTAAGCCCCGTCCATCCTTAAACATTGTAAACTAACCTCGAGTCACCACGAGTACGCTGGCTTCGCTGGTACGCTGATTGTATATATCACAAAGAACAATGGCTCCGTAAAGTGTTATACACGCCTGAGCCTACCAAATAAACGAAATTGGAAAAAAAAAATTAAAACCAAATAATCTTACCGAGGCACTAGTTGAGTATTGCAGATACACATTTTGCCAGTCGGATGAAGTTCAAGATATTTTTTTTATTAATTTATTTATTTATCAACAATTACCATACAACAACATACATAATCACATATTGATTTTCAATGCTTATGCTTCTATGCAACGACTAATATCACTAACTACATACTGAATAAGATATTTAGTTTCAATGAAGAAAACTTCTTTCGCACCTTTGATTTCTAGGTAAATCGATCCAAATTTTTATAGCTCGTAGGTGGAAGGAGTCTTTTAAACTGTTTATGGAACATCTAGGAACGATAAGTAACGAACCTCGCAAAGAACGAGTATATCTGGAAAAAATCTCGAAGATAAATTGGAGGGTTGTTAATAATTTAGAATGTTTGGATACAGGTTCTGACCTTTAAATGATTTGTAAAATCACTTCCAAGAATAGCCTTTCTATAATTAGATAAATGATCAAACTTTTTCAGATTTAAAGCATATTGTGTTACTGCGTTGAATGCTTGGTTTAGTTCTTTCCGTATTTTTCTTAGTAACAAGGCCAAACAAAATATCACCGTAATCAAACAGCGGAACTAAAAGAGGCCTGGCCAGTTGAATCCAGATATGTTGGGGAGTACAACGTCTCAATAGTACAAGCGAGTGCAAGGCATAATAAATTTTACTACACACGGCATTAACATGAGACAGTGGCGCCGGGAGTGGGTGGGACAAGTAGGACATGTCCTACGCATGAAAATACCTGGGTAGGACAGTCGAAGCATTGTCCTACCCATGATTTTGGTAAGAACGTATATGGATAACTAAAGGATCTAATATTATCAAAACTGTTCTAGATAAAAAAAAATCAGAGATTTCAGATGGTTTCTGTATGACCATAATTGTAAAGAACTTTTTTTCCGAAAGGCTCCTCAGAGTGTGTGAGGATTTCTATTCCAAAAAATGCTCAATGATGTATTCAAATTTTCCAAGAAGTCTTTAAGTTTTTAATAGTTTCTGCTCTTCCATACAATTGTTGGAACATTTCTGCAAGTCAGGGAGACGGCTAAGTGAATTTATTAAATTTTATGAGATATAGCGTAGCTTAAATTATCTTAGATGGTTGTACTTCTCAATGCTTTCTACTCCGGGACTGATCAGAGCTAGTGTAAAGTGCACTACGTTCCAAATGAATAAAAATTGGGATCTACTATATTCTGGAAGAACACTTTTCAGCAGCCTTAAATATAAAGCAAAAACTAAGCCAGTCAAGTGTGAAAAGGAGAGGAATGTTAGTCTATAGTTATTGTTGCTACTAAAGACCGAGAATGCTTGTGCATCCCCACGATCCACCACAGAAAGTTCCGTTATTTCGTTAATTCGATAGGATAGAGATCGAATATTCACTAAGAAAAGTGATGTTAGTTACTAGACTAGTGAGCTCGTTTCCAAAAGCTCAAAATCGTACGAATATGCAAATATGAAGTAGTTTATGGTAATTGTAGCACATCCGGATGTGAGGTAGCAAGCCTATGAGAAAAACAGCTCTGGAAACTGTACAAATATACCTACGTTTTCACGAAGTCTTAGAAGTTAAATATTTAAAATTCGGACTAACATAATTCTCGAGATTTCTCAAAATGTACTCAAACCTCTAAATAGTACTGAACACCCTGGAAGATTATTGATCGTTCTTTCCTGGTAAATCGTACCGTTTTGACTCAATTTCCGAACATGACTCATATTCAAACACTCGCATTTAAACGGTCATTTGAACCATATTCGCGTAGTTTCTCCATATGATCTTGCATTCTTTTGCAATCTTGATCCTCCGTGCGATAAACTGACGAAATTATTAGTTTTAGGGTGCTTAAACGCCAGTGTTCGGAATATGAGTCATGTTCGGGATTTGAGTCGAAACGGTAGCAATGTTTTTGAAGGTACAAATTCCTAAAAGTTAGTAATAATTGCTTAATGATTAAATATTTTATAAAATTTACGGAAATCCATAACCACTTATAGAAGTTGGTTAAGATGCTCGAAGATCTTGTTTCTTGTAAATGCTCTATAAACTCTGGAATTGTAATGTTGCCTGAATATCCATAGAGAGTTTTATAACTTGTCTGAGGATGTTCGAAAAATTTCTTGTAATCCAAGAGGATCTCCGGAAAGTCCATGGAATTCCCTAAAAGTATTATATAGATTTGATAACTTAATAATAGCTAGAACTTGCACAGCTTTGCTGCTTACTAGCTAGCGACAATCCAAAATAATTTTTCATCCATATTGAATATGTGTTTATTCATTAGTTCAAATTTCATTTTTTTTAATGTCGGTAGGGTAGTTTCAAAGTAAAACAATATTATTTTGATCTAGAAAATGTATTTGTGACATGTAACATGTGACATACGCGAATTTTGTCATTTCTCTTATAAGAGTTTTTTGTCCTACCCACGTCTCGAAACGTGGCCGCGCCTCTGACATGAGATGTCCAGTTCAAGTTAGAATCCATCATTAAAACAAAAAAATTACAACATCAGAATAACTATTCAATGATATCGTTTCTCGTTCTAATTGATGACACATTCGCTAAAACGGCACGTTCTGTGTAAAAAATAATCGTTTGGGTTTGGAATTAGCCGTTATGTCAGAGTTCATTCGATTCATCATTTCAGATATTGTGCCAGGGACTCCATAATTGATGTATAATTGATAGTCATCTGCATATAGATGAAATATACAATGTGACAGATTCAATGGAATGTAAGTAGCGGTCCGAGAATTGTACCTTGAGGCACTCCGCTTAGAACAGGAATCAATTCAGTTCAGATTGTTGATGTTGAAGGCAACGTACTGCGTTCGATCGGCCAAATATGACTGAATTAATTTTATGGAGACTTGATCTAAATATAAGTTATATTTTAACTTGTTACACAATTGTCTATGATCAATAGATTTATTTTTATTTATTACCAGACTAAGGCCGGAGTGGCCTGTGAAATACATAAAAGTCTCCTCCACACAGCGCGGTCCATGGCTGCAGGTCGCCAATCACGCAATTTTCGAAGGGTCCGCAAATCGTCCTCCACCTGATCGATCCGCCTTGCCCGCTGTGCATCTCGCCTTCTTTTTCCCGTCCGTATGCTTCACTTATATCAAGAAGAGCCAGTAAAATGACCATCTTCTTGTCTAATGATTCCATAATGTTTTTTTTTTCTATTATAATAAGGGCAATCACGGTGCTGCATAATTTCCTATATCCAGACTGGAAAGGACATAACAGATCATTGTGTATCAAATAGTCATTCAGGTGCTGAGAGAGTAATGATTCGAATATTTTTGAAAGCGCACAAAGAATACTAATCGGACGATAGGGAGCGTCCACAAATTACGTAACGCTTGGAGGGGGAGGGGGGGTTGAGCAAAGTGTGACGATCCATACACAATTTTCAGATGTTTCATACAAAAAGTGTGACATAGGGGGGAGGGGGGGTTCAAAATGACCAATTTTTGCGTTACGTAATTAATGGATCTTCCCATAGTCTTTTGCAGTAACAGGGTGGTCAATCTTACCTATTGGACTTACTTTTGCGATTTTCCATTCAAGTGGAAATATGAGGAAGTGATACAACAATGAATCACATACAGTGGTTGCTTTCTTACCCGCCACTGCCGTATCCAGGCGCTAACGTATATGTAAAAATAGCCAGCATGAGCATTTGGTACCAGTTATGTAGGAAGGTGTCTGCTACTACGCCTACCAAATATTTTTTCGATTAAGGTGATTATTTTCGAGATGAAAAAGTAGGAATTTATACCGAGTCCGGTCGTGTTTTCTTCAGCAAGCAGTGCGATCGGCCGATCATCAAAGTTTTGATTTGCTTTGTGCGGGTGAGTGAATTAATCAGAAAGTAGGAATTTGTATCAAGTCCGGTCGTGTTTTCTTCAGCAAGCAGAGCGATCGGCCGATCATCAAAGTTTTGTTCTGCTTTGTGCGGGTGAGTAAATTAATCAGAAAGTAAAAATTTGTATCGAGTTCAATCGTGTAATCAGTAAGCAGAACGATCGGCCGATAATCAAAATTTTGTTCTGCTTTGAGCGAGTGAGTGAATTAATCAGAAAGTAAAAATTTGTTTCGAGTCCGGTCGGATGTATTGCACTTAGCTCCGGTCGAAACAAGCGCGATCATACAGTGCGTGTATTATTAGTCGTGAACAGGAGATAAAATATTTGTTTTATATTCGGTGGATCATGCGCTTGTGTCATAGATATAATTATCAAGATGTTGGGGTCCGAGCAAAATAGTACTCATATTATGGTTCCAATGTACTAACTTTTCGGTACTCAGTAAAACCCTCTTTAGCCATGTGGTAAGACGCGCGGCTACAAAGCAAGACCATGCTGAGGGTGGCTGGGTTCGATTCCCAGTGCCGGTCTAGGCAATTTTCGGATTGGAAATTGTCTCGACTTCCCTGGCCATAAAAGTATCATCGTGTTAGCCTCATGATATACGAATGCAAAATGGTAACTTGGCTTAGAAACCTCGCAGTTAATAACTGTGGAAGTGCTTAAGTGAACACTAAGCTGCGAGGCGGCTCTGTCCCAGTGTGGGGATGTAATGCCAGTAAGAAGAAGGAGAAGACCCAGTAAAACTAAGCAATCTTTTGAATTTGTTATAATTTTCCACTGTCGTCATAGCTATCATTGTATTCGTTTGTTTATAATTTTCAAATGAACGATGGCAATGTCGCTAAATTGGATCTGAAATCTCATTTCAGTATTGGAATAATGAGATTATAATATCTTCTACGTCAACTAACTTTTTCTTTTTGATTGCTTGTATTGCGCTTTGATCCGGTCGGGAAAAGTGCGATCTTCCATAGTTTGCGGTACCTATCAGGCAAGTGAGTACAGAGTGCGATTCGGTCGTCCTAAATGCGATTCCTCTCAATTTTTATATGCCACCGGGTGTGCATGGTTTAACATTTTTTTCGTGGCGATACAGCGAATTAGTGTTATTTCCCATCCCATAGATCGCATCACTTACCGAAGTGAATCCAGATAAATTATCCTTTGGTACTAAAACAATATCCTATCCCAGGACAATCGTGGAGAGGCAGATGTATACTCGGTCTCTAGTAGCAACGAGAGTCGGACTAACAATCCTTCCCTTCCTATATGACCGCAAGGACGTGGCCGGCGCCGTTATTGACTTTAAATATTTGAGCTCCCGAAACGTGTACATTGAGAATGGGAAGCTAATCCCAAGCCCCATTTATTATGTTCTCTGTACAATTTTGCAAGTTCTAGTCAATCACGGAGTAGCAACTACGAATTGTGCGGTCATAATGCTCATGCTAAGGTGATTATTTTCGAGATATTAAACTTTAGATGCCTTTCGCCATACTGATTTCCGAAAGTTAACTCTTAGTGTGCCGCTCAAAGAAGGCGATTCATTAAAGATATCCCGAATGTATGAAAGAGTAACACTTAAAGACATTTTTAAAACGCTTAGTGGAATTAAATCGTTGCCATCAGCATCACAAGAAGAATTATCAAACTCAGTAAGTATTTCGTCATTGATAGCACACCTAAATGTTCTCATTCGGGTGTGTTTCAAGATCATCATATTCATTGAATGAAAGTGGAATGTAATGAGCAATAAAGAGTACCATGGGGACAAAATCCGAACAGCACCAAAACCCGTCCACCTTAAGAGATTTCAATAAATTAAAAGGGATTTAGGGCCAATTTCTTCACCTCGGCTTAACTCTTAAGCGGTGCTTACACACACGCTTAAACCTGGTTTAAGCACTAAGCGGAGGTGAAGAAATCGGCCCTTGAGTAATTTATCTTATCCTGTTTGTATACTTGACAGTAAACTTTAAGGCCATTTAGATGAACAGTAGGCTTTGAAATTAAAACAACATAACAACAACGGTCTTGAAACATTGTTCTTTAGAAAGAAGTGGAGAATTCGGGGACTCACCCTTCCTCTTGCTTTTATTAATGCTCATTGCTGAGCGTGGAGACGTGACCTTCTAAGAGTTTTTTTTTTAGAACGGTGTCCTTGCAGGATTACCACCGCTTGACGGAATTTTACTTCCGCAAACAGGTCCAACGTAAAACGAAGGCACGGGTTCAAGCCACGGGACTGACACTTGTATACCTCTACCGCAAGTAGTTTCGTAGCCAACATTGAAAAATCCGCACTGACAGCCATAAAGATAATCACGGAAAGGAAAGAGATGGGTGCGTTCCACAATGACAGTTCCATAAACGAAAAGCAGTAGAAAAGAGACTGCATCTATACTACGAAAACACAACCAAAACATCAGACCCCCGGTTCAAGCAAAGATCGTGACGGAATCAGCAGGTACAAATACCACTGAAAAGCGCTGTGAGCATTAAAATAGCTTCAGGTAGGTAGGTATGGGGGCAGCAGGGACTATGTCCAAGGGCTTGACGATCCCTCTCCAGGCCATCTGCGAGTTGTGGCGCCTGCCTAGGATGTGGTGGGGTTTGACAGTGGGCCCTGTTAAACCTCTATAAAAAGCTGCATGTATCCGCAAGTAGGCTCCGCCAAAGCGACCGTGTGCCGCTCAAAACGCACAAGCCCAAGTCCTGGTGTTAGGCGGGACGCTAAACAGCCCTGACACGACGGCCCTTCGACGAGACAGGAGGTTTGCGCAGGCCCAAAAGCCGCCTTTAAAACAACTATTACGAACGAGATAATACGACTCGATACAATCGGCAACGACATAGGCGACGAATAAAAGATCACGATTGGAAGCTTGGAACATGGAACTGCAAGTCGCTAGGCTTCGCAGGTTGCGACAGGATAATCTACGATGAATTACATCCCCGCAACTTCGATGTCGTAGCGCTGCAGGAAATCTGCTGGACAGGACAGAAAGTGTGGAAAAGCGGGCATCGAGCGGTTACCTTCTACCAAAGCTGTGGCACCACCAACGAGCTGGGAACCGGCTTCATAATGCTGGGAAAGATGCGCCAACGCGTGATTGGGTGGCAGCCAATCAACGCAAGGATGTGCAAGCTGAGGATTAAAGGCCGTTTCTTCAACTATAGCATCATCAACGTGCACTGCCCACACGAAGGGAGATCCGACGACGAGAAAGAAGCGTTCTATGCGCAGCTGGAGCAGACATACGATGGATGCCCACTGCGGGACGTCAAAATCGTCATCGGTGACATGAACGCTCAGGTAGGAAGGGAGGAAATGTATAGACCGGTCATCGGACCGGATAGTCTGCATACCGTATCGAACGATGCATAAACTTTGCAGCCTCCCGCGGAATGGTAGTCCGAAGCACTTTCTTCCCCCGCAAGAATATCCACAAGGCCACATGGAAATCACCTAATCAAGTAACGGAAAACCAAATCGACCACGTTCTAATCGACGGTAAATTCTTCTCCGACATCACGAACGTACGCACTTACCGCAGTGCGAATATTGAATCCGACCACTACCTCGTCGCAGTATGTCTGCGCTCAAAACTCTCGACGGTGATCAACACGCGTCGGAGTCGTCCGCCGCGGCTAAACATTGGGCGGCTACAAGACGGTAGACTAGCCCAAGACTACGCGCAGCAGCTGGAAGTGGCACTCCCAACGGAAAAGCAGCTAGGTGCAGCATCTCTTGAAGATGGTTGGAGAGATATTCGATCCGCCATTGGAAGCACCGCAACCGCTGCACTAGGCACGGTGGCCCGGGTCAGAGAAACGACTGGTATGACGGCGAAAGTGAGCAGTTAGTTGAGGAGAAGAATTCAGAATGGGCGACTGCAGAATTGCTGCAACACCGCACGAGGGCGAACGAGGCACGATACAAACGGGCGCGGAACAGACACATCTCGATTTTCCGGAGGAAAAGTGCCAGCAGGAAGATTGAGACCGTGAAGAGACGGAGGAACTGTACCGCGCTAATAACGCACGAAAGTTCTATGAGAAGTTAAACCATTAACGTAAGGGCAACGTGCCACAGCCCGATATGTGTTAGGACATAAACGGGAACCTTCTTACAAACGAGCGTGAGGTGATACAAAGGTGACGGCAGCACTACGAAGAGCACCTGAATGGCGATATGGCAGACAACGGTGGCGGTATGGTAATGAACCTAGGAGCACGCGCGCAGGACATGCGACTTCCGGCTCCGAATCTCCAGGACATCCAGGAGGAGCTCGGCCGGCTGAAAACAACAAAGCCCCTGGAGTTGACCAACTACCAGGAGAGCTGTTTAAACACGGTGGTGAGGCACTGGCTAGAGCGCTGCACTGGGTGATTACCAAGGTTTGGGAGGATGAGGTTCTGCCGCAGGAGTGGATGGAAGGTGTCGTGTGTCCCATCTACAAAAGAGCGATAAGCTGGATTGTAGCAACTACCGCGCAATCACGTTGCTGAGCGCTGCCTATAAGGTACTCTCCCAAATTTTATGCCGCCGACTAACACCAATTGCAAGAGAGTTCGTGGGGCAGTACCAGGCGGAATTTATGGGTGAACGCTCTACCACAGACCAGGTGTTCGCCATACGTCAGGTATTGCAGAAATGCCGCGAATACAACGTGCCCACACATCATCTATTTATCGACTTCAAAGCCGCATATGATACAATCGATCGGGACCAGCTATGGCAGCTAATGCACGAACACGGATTTCCGGATAAACTGATCATTTGATCAAGGCGACGATGGATCGGGTGATGTGCGTAGTTCGTGTTTCAGGGGCATTCTCGAGTCCCTTCGAAACGCATGGGTTACGGCAAGGTGATGGTCTTTCGTGTCTGCTATTCAACATCGCTTTGGAGGGAGTAATACGAAGGGCAGGAATTGACACGAGTGGTACGATTTTCACGAAGTCCGTCCAGTTATTTGGTTTCGCCGACGACATTGATATCATGGCACGTAACTTTGAGAGGATGGAGGAAGCCTACATCAGACTGAAAAGCGGATTGGACTAGTCATCAACACGTCGAAGACGAAGTACATGATAGGAAGAGGCTCAAGAGAGGTCAATGTAAGCCACCCACCACGAGTTTCTATCGGTGATGACGAAATCGAGGTGGTTGAAGAATTCGTGTACTTGGGCTCACTGGTGACTGCCGATAACGATACCAGCAGAGAAATTCGGAGACGAAGTGCAGCCATGGACCGAGCTGAATGGAGAAGACTTTTAAGTGCAGCACATGCCACTCCGGCCTTAGTCCGATAATAAAATAAAAAAGTAGGTATTAAAAACTTCCTTTAGCAAAGAGAAAAGACAACCGCACAGTACAACAGCACAATGCTGTCTGATGGCCAAAAAACTAGGGTATCTACAATTCCTAGGGTATCCATTTTTAATAACATGCTCCTATATCAATAACATTCACAAAAACAAGCAATTCAGGCTCAATTTGTGTCGTGTTTTGTTGTTATCGGGCGTGCTCACTGCTGAAAAAAAAATCACTTAAATAAGAAATAGGGGGAATGACGGCTTTGGCAGTTTTTTTCTATTACTGTCAGGGGTTTTTTATGACTGATTAGCCTCAAATTTGGCCTAAACATTCTTTATATCAAAGAATATTGTGGCCAAATTTCATAACATTTGTTCGACAAAAACCCCCATGACAATAATAGAACAAAACCTGCCAAAGCCGTCTTTCCCCCTAAAACAATTTGCGCACCAATTCTTTGTTTTCGAATGGTATTGATTTGGGCACATTTATCAATAATGTACGAGGAAAGCACTATTACCGCTAGATGGATTAATAAGGGTTTTTGGTTCTTCTAAAATATCAAAAAATAATAACAACACCAAAAACCTAATCAAAAGTGTTTGACCTTAATTGGCTTCACCAAAATATCGCTTTTAGCGAATAGGTCCTATTCCGAGGCATAACAATGTCCATAGTGTAGATCCCATGCTGTACTGAAAATAGCTTTTTCCTCCAATTTCCCTCTCCAATGAACAGGGACTCATTTCCACTGCGTGTTCCAGCGCTTTGTATCAATGTGAAAGATGAAAACGATTCCCGGTAACAACCGGTGGAAAACAGAAAAATGGAAACAACTTTTCATCTACATTGGTAGGCACTTGCTCGGTCTATTTTTCACGTCATATCGCACTCTCCAGCTTCACGATGAAAGGGAAATGTGGTGCAGAATTGAAGGTTGACCTAGATTTCAATGGATGTGTGCTAAAAGTGCCTACTGCAAATCAGGACTCACGAGTTTCCATATCAAAGTGAAGCCTTGTTGTTCGTTCGTGGAGAACAGTCCAATCAATTCATATAATGATTGACGAGGTAGTTTAATTTTATAAAATATATTTAAAAGCAATCTTGTTGCCACTACCAGTTCAACCACACCATTCTGTCACACTGCCAGTTTTGAATGCAAAAGTGCAACGAGTTCAATTTATCTGACACCCACACTGATTGCGGTTCAAATCTGAAGAGGAATATGTTGGCTGGGTTGCATCATCGCTTTTGACGGTGTTAGCACTTCATACGATTTGAGCCCGTTTGAGTAGGCTCGTTTACACCTTGCTTATTTAAGAGGATACTCTTGAGCGAACTTGTTTTATTTGCGTATGAGTTGTTAGAAAGGGTTTTCTAAATGGCGATATTGATTTCGACCTCATGTTGTCAGAAAACGATTACACGCTGTAATCAAACAGTCCAGAATAACTGATACCAGATACTGCATAATTTAATCGATCTGATTGCCATTTTGTGTGGGAAATATGTTTAGAGCCGTTTCAAATATTAAGATAGAAATCGTCTCTCTATTCAAGATAGTGCAGACAATTTTATGGTAACAACTCAATTCACAGCACAATGCGCTGTACGAATCAAAAGTAGTTTTGTACATAGACATAAAACATCAGCTCTTCTATCAAAGAACCTCCCCTGCAAGCAGAGAAAACCCATTGAGGCAAAACCTGACCCAAAGTAGTAGGAGAATCCCAAGATGACAGCATCCTGAACCTTAGAATAAATCGCGAACCATTTTCTCCTTCTAGATGTCGGATGGTTTCTAGGACCGGTCTCGTTCGACATAAGCTGAGCAGCCTCGTTGGAATGCCACTGCCTCGTTCTCGCAAATCAACTGCAAGCTCATGCTCATCTACACATGGCGGTGTATTGTGTGCGATAATGTAAGGTGAGATATATGTAGGTACGACAACGTTCTGCATACTCCTCACTAACGGCGAGGATGCTTTGGAGCTCTTAGGACATCTTTTCTATTTTGCTCTATAGCCTCGGAATCCGATTTGGTAACTTGTTATTCGAAGGTGCGCCTTCTTGTGCTAAAAGGTACAAACACCCGTCTGTATCAAAACTTGTGTATGCTCGGTACATATGTGTATGGCTAATGTTATTTATACTGTCGGATTATGAAAATGCAGCGAACGGAACCGTACATGTTTGTAGGGACCGGCAGCTAAGTGCTAAGAGTAGCTAAAGCCTGTACGATAGGTTGTCTACCGGATTACGAAATCTTTTTCCAATATTTATGTTTCAGTTTTTTTGCTTGTAAATCCTGAGGCTGAATAGATAACTATGGGAAAAATGCTTCTGGGATATATTTTCGGTATTACGGCTGCATACATAATATATTGGAATCAAATATACGTAAATAGTTCTTCAATCCTTCTCAGTCAATGCTTCTATATAAGAGTTTGAAGCTCCGGAGGCTTTAACAAAATAGCTTCACGAATAAAAGCTTTTTATCAAAGGATTCTGATTTGATATCTGTTATAAAACAATTTTTTTTGGCCTAATAAATTTAAGATAAATTTTCATAATTTATTCAAACAATCTACTATCTTGTTTACCATTGCTAAATTCCTGGCAAACCATTCTTTTTTAAAGAAGGGACCACATCCATTCGGCTTATTCCGGGATTGAGACGCATTTTTTTAAAGACATCTTCACCATTGCCTACATATATGCGAGCAAACGCATACTTCTAAGGAACCATATACACAAGGGGTCGCTTTTTACGCGGGTCGCTTTTTACGCGATTTTAGGTATTAAGGCGGATTTTATTACGAATTTAACGCGGTTTTTCAAAAAAATGTCTTGAAATCACGTGAAAATAATAAAAAGTTGATTTTGGATCGATTTTTGCAAAAGTCGTTTTTTACGCGGTTTTCGAAAAAAAGTCATTTTTAAGGTAAAACATTTAAGAGTATTTAATGGAGGTACAATGCTGGGCGAAGGCCGTCAGTCCCGAAGGTCATTTACGAGAAGTGAGATTTAAGATGTGAGAAGTAAGAAGCGAGAAGAGAGAAGTAAGAAGAACGAAGTAAATAATGAGAAGTGTGAAGTAAGCAGTGTAGAGTGAGAAGTGAGGAGTAAGAAGTGAATAGTGAGAAGTAAGAACTGAAAAGTGAGAAACTAGAGGTGTGAAACGAGAAATGAGAAGCGAGAAGGGAGAAGTAAAAAATTAAGGATGGGAAGTAAAATAGGCGAAATGAGAAGTGAGAAATAGGAGGGGAGAAATGAGAAGTGAGAAATGGTAGCGAGAAGTGAGTTGTGAGATTTGGGAAGTATGAAGTAAGGAATATGCAAGTAGTGAGAAGTAAAAGATAAGCAGTGGAAAGTGATTTTTGAAAAGTGAAAAATGAGAAGTAAATAGTGAGAAGTGAGATGTGAGGAGTCAGAAGTGAGAAATGTGAAGTGAGAAATAATATGTGAGATGTGAGATGTAAGAAGAGAGAAGCGGTAAATAAGAAGTGGAATAAGAAGGAAATAAGAAACAAGAAGTGAATAGTGAGAAGTGAGAAATGAGACAAAGATGTGAGGTGTGAATAGTTAGAATTGATAAGTAAGAGCCGAGAAATGAAAAGCTACAAGTGAAAAGTAAGATTTAGAAGCGAGAAACTCGATATGAGAAGTGAGATGAACGATGTGAGAAGCGAGAAGTGAGAAACGAGAAGTGATAAGTGAGAGCCAAGAAGTGGGAAGCGACAAATGAAAAACTAGGTTAGAAGTGAGAAATTCAATACAGGAAGTGAAATGTAAGATGAGAGAAGCGAGAAGTGAGAAGTAAGAAGCAAGAAGTGAATGGAGAGAAGTGAGTTGTGAGAAGTGAGGAGCGAGAAATGAAAAGTAAGATGTGAGAAGTGAAGTCAAGAAGGGTGACAATTCCTTTGGATATTCAAAATTCTATATGAATTTCTGTTCTATATGAATTTCTATTTTTTAATTTAAAAAAAATAGAAATTCATATAGAACAGCGGTTCTCAACCTGGGGTACATGTGCCCCTGGAGGTACCTTCGTTGCCCGCATTGGGTACCTCAGACAAAAATGCGTAATGGTGAATTATTGCAATTCCAATAAAAACTTATTGATAAAGTTTTGATAATTTTTACCAGCATAATTTTTACCAGCATAATTTTTACCAGGTCAAAAGAACAAAATGTGGAATGAACGGCGAAATTTAAAAAAATAACACTGTAATTTACCTTACCTTCATTAGCATCACATCACCCACTGGGACATTTCCAAACCGAAAATTGCCTAGACCGGCACCGGGAATCAAACCCAGTCACACTCAGCATGAACTTGATTTGTAGCCGCACATCTTACCGCACGGCTAAGGAGGGCCCCATTAATATGCTTTTGAACTGAAATCTAGAATCGCAAGGTTCGGAAGTCTTAATTTGAGAGACATGAAGTCCTTTACCGAAGAGCTCAGTAGCCTCCTTTCAAGAGGCTCAAGCCTCCTTTCAAGAGGCTCAGGCCTCCTTTCAAGAGGCTCGGAAGCCTCCTTTCAAGAGGCTCAGGAAGCCTCCTTTCAAGAGGCTCGAAGCCTCCTTTCAAGAGGCTCAGGCCTCCT
Organism: Armigeres subalbatus; assembly: GCF_024139115.2. NCBI lineage: Eukaryota > Metazoa > Arthropoda > Insecta > Diptera > Culicidae > Armigeres > Armigeres subalbatus. The sequence goes on along the minus strand of NC_085140.1, from coordinate 340,867,404 downwards.
TTCGAGAGGCCTCAAGCCTCCTTTCAAGAGGCCTCAAGCCTCCTTCCAAGATGCTCGAGATCCTCCTTTCAAGAGGCCTCGAGAGCCTCCTTCAAGAGGCTCAAAGCCTCCTTTCAAAGGCTCGAAAGCCTCCTTTCAAGAGGCTCAAAGCCTCCTTTCAAGAGGCCTCAAGCATCCTTTCAAGAGGCCTCAAGCATCCTTTCAAGAGGCTCAGCCTCCTTTCAATAGGCTCAGGAGCCTCCTTTCAAGAGGCTCAGGCCTCCTTTCAAGAGGCTCAGAGCCTCCTTTCAAGAGGCCTCAGGCCTCCTTTCAAGAGGCTCAGAAGCCTCCTTTCAAGAGGCTCAAGCCTCCTTTCAAGAGGCTCAGAAGCCTCCTTTCAAGAGGCTCAGAAGCCTCCTTTCAAGAGGCTCAGAGCCTCCTTTCAAGAGGCTCAGGCCTCCTTTCAAGAGGCTCAGAAGCCTCCTTTCAAGAGGCTCAGGCCTCCTTTCAAGAGGCTCAGAAGCCTCCTTTCAAGAGGCTCAGAAGCCTCCTTTCAAGAGGCTCAGAAGCCTCCTTTCAAGAGGCTCAGGAAGCCTCCTTTCAAGAGGCTCAGAAGCCTCCTTTCAAGAGGCTCAGAGCCTCCTTTCAAGAGGCTCAGAGCCTCCTTTCAAGAGGCTGGAAGCCTCCATTCAAGAGGCTCAGAAGCCTCCTTTCAAGAGGCTCAGAAGCCTCCTTTCAAGAGGCTCAGGCCTCCTTTCATGAGGCTCAGGCCTCCTTTCAAGAGGCTCAGAAGCCTCCTTTCAAGAGGCTCAGGAAGCAAGCTCAGAAGCCTCCTTTCAAGAGGCTCAGGCCTCCTTTCAAGAGGCTCAGAAGCAAGCTCAAAGCCTCCTTTCAAGAGGCTCAGGCCTCCTTTCAAGAGGCTCAGAAGCCTCCTTTCAAGAGGCTCAGAAGCCTCCTTTCAAGAGGCTCAGGCCTCCTTTCAAGAGGCTCAGAAGCCTCCTTTTAAGAGGCTCAGAAGCCTCCTTTCAAGAGGCTCAGAAGCCTCCTTTAAGAGGCTCAGGCCTCCTTTCAAGAGGCTCAGAGCCTCCTTTCAAGAGGCTCAGAAGCCTCCTTTCAAGAGGCTCAGAGCCTCCCTTTCAAGAGGCTCAAGCCTCCTTCAAGAGGCTCAGGCCTCCTTTCAAGAGGCTCAGGCCTCCTTTCAAGAGGCTCAGAAGCCTCCTTTCAAGAGGCACGGAAGCCTCCTTTCAAGAGGCTCAGAAGCCTCCTTTCAAGAGGCTCAGAAGCCTCCATTCAAGAGGCTCAAGCCTCCTTTCAAGAGGCTCAGAAGCCTCCTTTCAAGAGGCTCGAAGCCTCCTTTCAAAAGGGCTCAGAAGCCTCCTTTCAAAGGGCTCAGAAGCCTCCTTTCAAGAGGCTCAGAAGCCTCCTTTCAAGAGGCTCAGGCCTCCTTTCAAGAGGCTCAGGCCTCCTTTCAAGAGGCTCAGAAGCCTCCTTTCAAGAGGCTCAGGCCTCCTTTCATGAGGCTCAGAAGCCTCCTTTCAAGAGGCTCAGAGCCTCCTTTCAAGAGGCCTCAGAAGCCTCCTTTCAAGAGGCTCAGGAAGCCTCCTTTCAAGAGGCTCAAGCCTCCTTTCAAGAGGCTCAGAAGCCTCCTTTCAAGAGGCTCAGAAGCCTCCTTTCAAGAGGCTCAGAAGCAAGCTCAAAGCCTCCTTTCAAGAGGCTCAGCCTCCTTTCAAGAGGCTCAGAAGCCTCCTTTCAAGAGGCTCAGAAGCCTCCTTTCAAGAGGCTCGAGCCTCCTTTCAAGAGGCTCAGAAGCCTCCTTTCAAGAGGCTCAGAAGCCTCCTTTCAAGAGGCTCAGCCTCCTTTAAGAGGCTCAAGCCTCCTTTCAAGAGGCTCAGAAGCCTCCTTTAAGAGGCTCAGAAGCCTCCCTTCAAGAGGCCTCAAGCCTCCTTTCAAGAGGCTCAGAAGCCTCCTTTCAAGAGGCTCGGAAGCCTCCTTTCAAGAGGCTCGGAAGCCTCCTTTCAAGAGGCTCAGCCTCCTTTCAAGAGGCCTCAAGCCTCCTTCAAGAGGCTCAAGTCTCCCTTTCAAGAGGCTCGGAAGCCTCCTTTCAAGATTTCAGATTCGGAAACCACCAGAAGTCTTAAGTCTTGTAGAAAGCTTGATGTATACTACCGCTAACTGCAAGTCAGTTCCACCTATATATGACATCCACATACCAATGGGACTGACTTGAGGTTAGTTGCAGTATAAATTTAATAATTTCTTGGAGAGCCATAATTCCCGTTAGCCTTCAGATCCATTTTCCATATATTTTATGATTAAGGGTTATTTCCATTTAGAGCGTAAAAATAAATTGTACCTCAATAAAGACACAAGTTCGAAGGGGTAACTTTTAAAGGAAAGGTTGAGATCCGCTGATATAGAATATACTTGCAAAATTCCTGCAGAAATAATTTTTGAAGGAGTTTCTAAAAGAATTTCCAAAAGAATTTCTCAAGAAATTAAATTTTAATGCTTGTCATTAGACGAGTATATAGAGATATAGATTAGAACGTGGTGACAATTGAAGACATTCCACTATAAGAGCTCAATAATTTTCTTAAATTTTAATAATAAACCGCTACTTAGTTTTATTGTAGTGAAACGAATATACTATTTACCCGACGTTTCGACACGCGGATTGTGCCTTCTTCAGGGCGAATATACGTCGTTTTTTGTCTATTGCTTGGTCCAAACTGGTCTTAACTGTGTCGTATGAACTATTGAACTTTTGTATATCTATGCACTTGCTGGTAATGTCGCTATTTTGACTTTTATTATCCCCTCAGTGGCGTAGCCACGGGGGTGGTTTTGGGCATACCCCACCCCCAGAGACAAAATTTTAGAAGAATTTTTATTTTTCGAAAAAATGTTCGGAAAAACCCCAGATCAATTTTCTGACTACGCCACTGCATCCCCTTATCCTGAATTTTCTATTAGTAAACTGTAAAGGGTAAACAACATACTCGTTTCACTAACTTGAAGACTGAGTAGCCGTATATTACTAAAATATAAAAAAAACAGTCGCCACACAAACATTTGAATTATTAAAACAATTCGAAATGAAATTCAAAGAGAGGAATTCTTAAAGGGATTCACGAAGGAATTTATAAAGGAGCTTCTAAAGGAATTCTTGGCATATTGAAAGGTATTTCTGGAGGAATTTCCTAAGAATTCTTTCTATTAGTACAGTTACAGTTAGTTACTCTATTGCTGATGACGCTACCAACGAAATAGTTTGGACTGAATATTCAGCAGCCGTTCAACTTGAAATCTGGTTCAAATTGGTTCATTTACTGATACCGATTGCTAAACTATTAGCAAATTATCAATCGTAAAAAAATTTTTTTTAAATAAGGCCGTTACAAATATTTAATTAACATTTTGTCCTACTGGTCTCCGAAAGGTCAAGGGGGGGGATAATAAAAAATAAATATTAAAATGAAAAAAATCAAAAAACTCCTCGGATTTGTTAAAGAATGTTTTGAAAATCTTCAAAATTATCCGAATTTTATTTTGTTGCCCCCTCAAAATATTATTTTTTGGCAAAAAAATCCGAGGGGGGGGAGACAAAATAGATTTTAAATATTTGTATCGGCCTTATTAGAAATTAACCTCATACTTGAAACGGCTGAGTTATTAACGCTCAAAGTTTATTACATTACAGCTGGCTTGACAATAACAAAGTAGCAATCAATAATGCTAAAAAAAGTCAAAATGCAAGGGATAACCTAACCCAAATAGGTTAAATTTCTTTAAATCAGCCAACGAGACACAGTAAAAGTTGTTTTTATTCGTAAAACATTCTATGTCAATATTCCGAAATATTTTTTTTTATATTATTCGATAACTCTACAATAAAAGTTTTTTTTCTAATATACTCTGACGTCACGTTAATTATTTTTTATCAGCAGATAACATCCACCCAGTCTGATTAAAAAAATACAGCATTTTCTCACTGTCATTTACCCTTTCTATGGCAGTTTTCCTGGTTATTTTTTCTCACGCCTTTTTAGGCGAAATATTAGGGTAAATGAGAATATAATACCCCATGCTTCCAAAATATTTATTATTCATTCTGCTAATATATTCTAATAAATAAAATGCAAATTAACTCATTTCTTATTTATTAATTATTGTCATTAGTCATTAGATTAGAGATCCGCGCTTTATTCGTTTTTTAGATTAGATGGATATGAAAGCATGAAAAGGAATCGAGACACTGAAGACAACCTTACAGTTCAGGTCGGAAAATGTATCTGAATACAACGCACATATAAGGAAATTCTGTTATTGCAATCTCCTCTGCACCATTATGTAGCACTTCCCCTTACTTTACGGATCCTCTCAACACGGAACAAAAGGTTAATTACAGCGAACCAGCTGCGAACATGATGGCACTTCGGCACCGAAAATAAATTTCTTAACATTACTGGTGCTGGTGTTTGCGCTTTTAATTGCTCCCAACGTGCCACGCTCGGCTCAGAAGGAAAAGAAGTTTTCCGCTGCCTTTTGCACATTTGTGTCGACTTTTCCCTCGTGTACTAATTATGGAACGGGGGAGTATTGTCAATGAAACCTTGCGCGGATAGGACCCACTTGGGACACCGGGTTTGGCAAAGAAAATAGTTCGGAGCAATTAGTGTTTGTCAGCCGTGTGCTTTATCGTTGTCGTCTTAAACGTTTATTTTTGTGTACACTACCCCCACAAGCTCGGGATTTTTGGGACGTTCTGGAGATAATGAATAACAGCCGTATGATGTTATTAGTCAAATTAAATTGGATAATTGATGGAAACAACAAAACAGTAACATATGAAAAGAAGGAATTTACTTTACCTCACTGCATCTGCAAATGTTGAAACGGGCAAAATACATCGCTTCATTGCATCACGCAGAATCTTAATTCCATTTGCATCACTTTCCAATATCCAATAACCGAAAGCTCATCTTTCAGTTATCCAGCCTTTTTCCGATCCAAACACGGTACGCATCTGATGAGAGGAAAAAATCCAATTATTAACGCCAACAGTCAACGGTGAATGACTTTTTCGCCATCATCCTCGTAATCGTGTGATTCCATTCGGTGGAAAGAATCTAATTTGAAAAACTTTCCCGTTTACGATCCGGTACGATATGGGCTCTGTCATATACGTTCCGTCGCGGCGCCGAGGAGTCTGATAGCAGTCTTCTGCATTTAGCACGACGCACGATGGGCCTAAAATTGGAACTTTGCAACCAAATCAGTCATTGTCTTTTCAAGCTAATTTCTGTAATTGACAAATCCATTACTAGAGTGATACATTTTGAAATTATTCGAACAATTTGACTTTACCGTAGGGAGAATCTACAAAAAATCGAACATTTGATGATTGATAGTTTTTTTAGATAACTTGTTTAGCTACTGGCGATATTCTGGTGATGCTCATGTTGACAAGCGCAATATACTAAAACGCGCACATTGTGCAATGGTTCCATCAAGAACATATTTTTCTCGGAATATTATTGATCCTTATCCAAACTTATGGGTTCCATGTTAGGTATGATTATGTGAAATTATTTACGGTTGTTTTTATTGCTAGAACAAGAGGATGTATATTGGTCGGAGCTCCCTGGAATCAATGCACCTGTGAAGTTTGTTCTGCAACATCTTCTGCCGCATATTGCAACAAAATTTTTGTTCATTACCCATTGTGTAATGGGATAAACTGACTGGTTGGCAGGTGTAAACCTTGTTTCGGAACGATAAAGTTCCCATAGCCGTTCAGAACCATCAAACTTACGTCAACGACAGTAGAGTAAAACTAATCCGTTCTAACGACGACTCAAAGCTGACTGTGCCATGCCTATAATGGAAGTTGTACGTGCAGCGCAAAATGATTAAAATTAGTCACGGACCGATTCTCCAGCAACTGATATGATTGTACAACATGTGAGATAGTTTTCATAACGGCGGAATCTGCTGTAAAAATAGATTCAAGGACAGTACTTTATGAAGGCACATGGACCTTTAACCGTAAAGATATAATAAAAGAAAGCAGCAATTTCCAAATGAGTGATCAAGCATGTTGGTACCGCTCAGATAAGCAGAAAATTGTATTTTCACTTTCACATACCCACATTCAATCTAATTCCAATCTATTCACCTAACTGAAGTCTGAACTTATTAAATGAGACGACATTGGCACCCGCTGGCGCAGATATTTCGTGCGAAGTGTGTGCGTGTCGCACATTTACCGTCTCCATGGTCCTACATCCGGCAGCAAACATCATTACTGAAACCAAGGAAATTGGCCTTGACAGGAGAGAGAGACAGAAAAAGAAAATCTCGCTGATGGAATAAGACTTTTTTCGCACCGGTACGCTTTCACTTCCCGCGACAGTAAATTTTTTCCACGTCTGTTTTCTTACATCCGATAACTTCGCTAGCAGGAGATTCGTTTCATTTGTTCCCGATAAATAAGAAATGAATTCGCAACCCTGAGCGGATGGTTTTCACGGCGATGGAGTAAAAAAGGCATGATCGACAAGGATGCGAATCGGATGTTAAAGTGATTTCCTGTTACACCTTTTGATAATAACGCGGGGTATCGTTGTTTTGTGTCGGGATAAGTACAAAATCAAGTCCATTATCAAAAATTGTTTCCTATTAATGAATATCATGATTTTTTGATGACTGAAGCTGTAAACCAACTTGATAATACGTGAAGAGGATGTTTTTCCGAAATGAGGTTCGAAAATGAGGTCTTTTTTCGCCAGAATTTACAATACTTTATCCTTCCAAGGCCTTCCAAACCTAGGTTTGCACTTAAAGTAATTAGCTTATGGCTATCTCTCAACTTTTTAATTTAAAAGCTATCCGCGAAAGAAAAGTTATATGACAGTCCGATAATTGTTTTCTGTTCGAAATAACTTTGTTCTTGAATATTATACGCCGAAGGATATGCGTCCCATCTCAAACCAGTCACATTGCTACTTTGCTACTTTCTATATACCTACATGGACATTCTATTTCATGGACGGTTGTGCTTATACAGGACACTGCTTTTCACTTTTTCTTACGAAAAAATTACCTATGTAAATTATTATAATATAATTTTCAAGTGTATTTTAAGTATCAAAGGAATATCGTACTTTCCGAAAAAGTTGTTTATATCAAATGATATCTGCGTGACAAACAGGCATGCGACCGATGCAGAAAATTTATTATCAGAAGGACCATATGAATGTTTTATAATTTATTAATAACCCACCCATTGAATGGAACAACATTGAAAGCCTTCTGTGGAAGCCTTCTGTGTAAATGCGAAAATAAAACAGCCACAATTACGACGAAGCCCAGCAGCGCTGGCACTGACTGTGGCTTACAAAAATGTGATCCTCCACGCACAGGGGGACATATCAGGACCGAATAAAAGGTGGATGCTTTATAGCTTTACATCGCCTTCCCGAGTGGGGTTTTCGGCAGCTTGTGGGTGGTGGGTGATTTGTATGGAAATAATGGAAAAAAATGTATTCAACCACACTCTTAGCACAAGCCTAGAGTGTGCGACATTTACGTTCGAGCGGCGTGATGTATTTTTTATACACTAGAATCGCGTGATTGGACAATTGAAAAGAGAAACATAAAATGTATGCTTTCCGGTCGCTTATGGGTGACAGCCGGGTATAAAATGTAACACTTTTAAAACGTCATAAATTTTTCCAGTTGAAAAACGAACCACCGTGAGCAGCGTGAGAAGTTGGAATTGCTTCCTTTTTCACGCAGATTCTCATTTGTTTGCTTCTCGTTGTAGGTGCATACCAACGACGGTTATTTTTGTTACAAGTTAAAAGATAAGGATTTCTTTTCCAATTTATAAGATACATATTTGGGATAATGTTAAAGATTTAACGCACATAGAACGCATCTGTACCAGACATGAGAATTTTGTAAAAGTTCAAAATCTCTTAGAACTTACAAATGAATATTCCTAATAGGGTATACGGCTCAAATCTTGACCCAATATGCTAAGGTTGAGCACATTTATCATTATAAATTCCCATATTGTATTTCTAAGCAGAATTTCACCAGCTAGCTGGCTTACTTTTGGTTTTGACGCCAAACAGCAAAAAACGACGATGAATGTCCACAATATCTCAGTCTCGAAAGTCTCGAGTGAAATGGACAAAATGTTAACACACTGTCCCTATCAGGTGCATGTTTTTTCAGCTCACTTGGGACGAGTGATGGTTGATTTCGAACATACGAAAGATAAAGATGGGTTGCTGTTTATTTTAAAAGCCATTTTGCTTGCGTTCAATAGAGGTAGCATGCAAACAAATGGATAAAATCAAAACATCTTATTGACCGTGGATGCTAATTGGCTGCATGTAAGATACTACCACACTGACTGTGAGAGTGCGTTCTAGATGCCCCCAATAGCACGCTTACCAGGGACATGCTAGCAAAAATAATATGAAATGATTAATCTATTTTCCAAATATTTATCATCTTTGCATTTTGCATTTGTATATCATGAGGCTAGCACGATAATACTTTTATGCCCAGCGAAGTCGAGACAATTTCCAATAAATTGCCTAGACCGGCACCGGGAATCGAACCCAGCCACCCTCAGCATGGTCTTGCTTTGTAGTCGCGCGTCTTACCGCACGGCTGGGGAGGGCCCCTCTTACTTATGCGTATAATTATTTTACTTTAATTCTTTAAACAGCCAAATGCTGGAACTTTTTCTGAAATGAACTCAAAAGATTTTGTTCTTTTGTTAACCAACATTTGTCTGTTTTCCATCCCCATCTCAACAAAAAATAGTTCACTTTATTATCTCAGTTGATTTTCTGACTTAATTAAGGTCAACAATACAAGAAAAAATAAATTTTTAATGTCTTCTACTATAACAAAAAACAGAAACAAAAAATCAAAAAAAAATTTGCAATGTTAATCAGCTTAAAGATTGAGATTGATGCTCTCCCAAAATCTGGCGAATGTCAGTCCAAATTTGAATTTAATCCCTGTTTTGATTTTATAATTTTGGTTTTTTACTATTAACTTACTTACTTATGAATCATGTACACCTCCGGTGGTGCAAAGGGCCGACTTGAAAGATCTCTATCCTGAGCGTTTCCCAGCTATCGCTTTAACCTGTTGCCAGGTAAGATTTCGGTCGACTTCTTTTATATCTTTATTGAGGCTTCGCCGCCAAGAGCCTCTGGGTCTGCCTCTGCTGCGATGTCCCGCTGGGTTCCGCCCCTACGTAGAGTGCGGCTGACCCAGCCCCACTTCCGATTCCTAGTTTCTGTTGCTATCGGGCTCTGGTGACAACGACGATGGAGCTCGTTGTTTGAGATCCAGTTGTGAGACCACCAGGCCCGAATTATATAGAATACTATAGAAGCCCTAAAACAGATGGTTTTTTTTGGAAAGTTGACCTGAAATTAGTCAAATAATCGAAAATGTTGACGTTGGTGTTATTGACCAATAGAAAATGTTGACGCGATCCAGGGACTTTCCCGAATGGATCCTTTCTGGTGAAGACGCTACTCCTTGTTGCCGGTGAATGGTGTGCCGTTTGCCGAACATTTCTCGCTTAACTTTTCAAAAGGTCCTAAGTAACATGTTTTCCATGATTTAATCTGAATTATGCAATCAACATATTTCATGTTAATCTGTTGATTGCGATACTCACATGAAATCCTGAAAAAATGTTACTTAGGACCTTTGAAAAGTTAAGCGAGATTTACATTTTCGTCTATGCCAATTATATATTGCTGATAATCTGTCGTTAATGTAGTTCTTCTCTGGGCTAGCTCTGAGGGCTTCACTATGATCGCACGTAAGTACGTCAGAAGCTAAGTCAGTCTATCTTTCGACCCGAAAATATTATTTCGTCTCACCGAAACAAATAGTACGAACCCTAAAACATCTTCTTTTCGAAGCCACAAGACTGTAATATGCTCTTGCACCATTCATCAAGTTTTTGACCTTTCCTAATTTTTATAATATTACTTCTCACTAGACCTGTGCGCTGTGTTAGGTCATCCAAGAACTTCTTGGCTACAGACCTACAAATCATCGAGCGTAGTGATGAACTTCTAATCTCATATGCATGTAACTTCATGTGGAATAACCTCATTCTGGTCGCATTGGATGGTTCATCATCTTTTTAAAGGTTTGAATGTTGCATATCTTAATTGGTCTAGTCAGGGATTGCAGAAATCGCTCCTAATAGATAACGAACCGCGATAAAAGAGAGGTAAAAACCTCTTCGAATCATAACAAGCCATGAAAACAAAACTATCGCACTTGTATACTGCCCATGATCGCATATCAGTCCCATATGAATTTTCGTCGTTTAAGAGTTAGCAAGTTAGTCATTTCTATACAAGTTGGAAAAAAACTGATTCGGATAGGCGGCCCCTACCGAAGGGGTTTGATAAAACGCGTTGTTCTCGCTCATTTTATGTTGGGGACCATAATTTTTTCGCACAGCTGTGTAAAACAAGTTGAAATGCATCATCAGAACCGGTGCCCCCCGCAATTGGGGCTTATTAAAAGAAATTTATCATGGATTGTAGCCCCCCGAATCAGTTCATTATCGTAACAGCTACAAAAAAAACGTCTCTCACGGTGTGCTACCTCTCGAGCGTATATATGGACATGATAAGTGAGAGATTTTCTCATTCTCCTTTTTATTCAAACCCTGGGTCTAGTGCTTATATACGCGACTACGCATTGGTTGAAATCTGCGAACATTACTCACAAAACGAGAAGTAGGCAATGCAAAATACTTGCAAACACTTTTTTGCCTTTTTCTTGCCTACCTACATACAGCAGAGAAAACAGAAAGACGAAGGCCAAAAAATGTTTGTGAAGCTTTGCGAGACATTCGGGTTGATTTGCAAAATGTCATAAAACAACCTCGGAACATGTTTAACACGGATGATCGAGCAAGAGCACGAGCATGAGCATGATTGACCGCCCACGGTTGCTACTCCGTTATTGCCAGGTCAGCTGTAATTACACAGAGAACCAATAGATGAAGTGTGGGACTAACATCATCTTCAATGTGTAAGAACTGGTGACCTAAAAATAAGCAATACCAGCGCCGGCCGTGTCCGAAAGCAGGTCAATTAAGGAATAGGTAGGAAATTGTTGACGTGATACTCGCTTTGATAGAAGCCGACGAGTCATATGCACTTCACCCGCAGTTTTGCTTTCCGCACAAAGCAGAACTGAATTTCGATGACCGGCCGATCGCTCTGCTTACTGGAGAAACACGACTGGACAAGGAACAAACTTCCACTTTTTCAACTATGAAAAAAAGTCCATCAACAAAACTAAGGCTGTTTCTGGGAGGATTCGCGATTATATGTATTATAACATGGAGAAAGGACGAGCCTGGCCTCATATGGAAGGATAATATAGAGTTTATTTTGCGAATTTTTTGTTGCCAGCACTGTTCGGTCAAGGCACACTTCGATCATAAATAAACTTCTCATTCTTCAATATTTCTAGACCAACATTTGAAAAGGGCGTAACAGCCAAAACTTATTCCTTCTGATTCTTCGTCTACATATAAAGCTTTATATGTAGACAAAGAATCGGAAAGAATAAATTTTGGCTGTTACGCCCTTTTCAAATGTTGGTCTAGATTTAATCACCTTTCATGATATAATCTAAGAAAATTTCGACAAAATTGAAGTTTCATTCTTTTTTTTTTAAATAAGATGCCACAGTTACCATAAGATGAAGAAGGGAGCAGTTCTCAATTGACTATAGCAGAAGAGTTGTGATAAAACGACTATTTCTCGTTTATTCCCTGTCGGAAAAAGTAGGATATCGCCTTCCGTGTTAAAATAGTAAGAATATAAGACACACCAGAGATGCCTAAAAGAGATGAAATTTTGAGAAAAATCAATACATATATTAAAACAATTTAATGAGTTTTATCTTATTCATTTTGCTGAAAAATTCAAGAAAATTTGAACACAAACACAATGGAGTGAATTTTGCTGATGATAAATTTGTATGACAGGATCTGCTTTACTGTAACCGTTGTAAAGTTATAGAATATCAACTTATAAAGAATTTTCAACAGTGGAATTACACATTATACAACATACTAAACACAAAAATAGGCAAATAAATATTGCTTATGCTATCAATGTTTAGACTTCTGCGAAAATTGTCATCGGCTGAACTTATTTCCTCATCCTAGTAATCTGTCAAATTACTGTTGGTCATCATTGAGAAGTTGACATTTAAATGCGTGTCAGCATAGGTTAGCTTCATATTGATGCCTGATAAGCAGAGACCCTTGCAAATCTTCCCTGATCGGCTTTTACGGCGCCAACACTAACACTTGTCTGCAATCATTGTACTTATAAGTCCACCATAGGCTTTGAATTTCGGAACTCAGCTTTACATTAGATTTTGCACTTTCGGATTGTGGATGAACAACATCAAAGAAATGCCTTTACGCCTCTACGTTAAATACGGGACAAATCATTTTCAGTTATATTATAGTGAATATAAGAAATCTTTATTTCTTCTTTGAATTGTTTTAGGATTTATTTAGTTTTGAATATTTAATTCAAGTCAGCTTCAAATAAACCATTCTTTTCACCAGCTCCATTCTAATAAATGTTCGGATGAATTCCACGAACAAATCTTCTGATTGGCCGAAATTAGTTTTTCTTCAATTGCTGCTGCATTTCGATGTGGTATTTGGTTGATTTCTGAGTGAATACGACTTGATATTCCATACCAAATTCAATCAAAGAATAGTATGCATGCTGTGGAATAAGTGCTTTATTTGTAAAATTGTTGATTCAATCACTATATATTTCATGACTCACCTCCAAGAATAGTTTTTTTTTTTCTTTGGGAAATGCTCAAACAGCTTAATATGAAGCAGAAATTTGACAAGCAAATAAATGGAAAATAATCAAAACAAGCATAGAAAAATCATAGCAAGCATGCGTTCCATATTGAGCTGAGGGATTGTAACTGAGCAAATAATTTCAGCTCAGGAGTCTAATAAAGTGCAAAGTACTCAATAATTCACTTAGGGCCAATTTCTTCACCTTCGCTTAACTATTAAGCGGTGCTTACCCATACGTTTAAACCTGGTTTAAGGCCTAAGCGGAGGTGAAGAAATCGGCGCTTAGCTTTTTACACCTAAGCCCAAAACAGGAATCTACACTTTGATCGCAGGTTGATATTTGTATTTATTATTCTGCTTCTTGTCTTGCGGAAGTAATTTCAATTTGTCCGGTTCACAACACTTCAGAAAGATGTAATTCAAGGCTGAAACACACATCCCTCCTTCCGCTTTTGTGGCAGTTTCACTTAACAACCCGCTGCGACAACTCTTTCGACAATGCAGCGATAAACCGTGAAGAAGATCACCAGCTCAACAGCAATATTATTATGAAAAAGCCTCTTGAGGGACAACTAACTATTTAGCTAAAAGTAATTCAAGCAAAAAAAATGACAAAAATGACACCTGCGAAAAATTCTCAACTTGTTGCCGTCAATGCATACTACGATCTCCTGTTTATCACGGATGTTCGAGCAAGAACACATTTATTTATTGTTATTGTGTTTATCTCATGTGAAATTTATCCATCGTATTAGAAGTAGCCACAAATACTCAAGACCATAGGTGTGTTGTTAAACTCATCTTATCGTTTTTGATGAGTTTGCTTGTTGTTGTTGCAACTGTGTCGCGCTACACGATAAGGAGTTCATCCGCAACCATCATGCAACACATCAATCCATCCTAAGGTGGATCGTGGTGGGCTGTGTCAATCAGTGGAGCGAACGAAGAGCGCAAACATATTTTGACAGTTTGCTTTACGCTTTTCAGTTTATAAATAGTTCGTCGTCAAACCGGCGGAGGAAATTGTGTAATTTTGCTGTAAGTATGTTTATTTCAAAATACTAAAATATTATCCAAAACAAAATAAAACATTTAAAATCATCTTTTTTCAGCATGCACATTAAATAAAGACATTTCGGTGGTGGAAAAATGAGGCGGAAAATGAAGAAAGCACAGTCCCCGCATTATGCATTACTGGAATAAATATGTGAAACAAATGCAATGTATCCCAAATAAATTTAGTGAAATGTATTTGACGACAAGTTAATTAATTTAATGCCAAATTGGTCAGTTCGTTATTTGAATCAGAAGTTTCTTCATTTGATAATTGCATTGCAAACCTTCTTTTAATTGCTTTTAGAACGCCTCGAGAGATTCTTTAGATGATTACAAACCCGATTTAAAATCTTCGCTTTTTTTACATAATTCCTACGTTGGAAACATGAAATTTCTTAGAAAATTTCCCAGTAATTCATACGAGGATTCCTCCAAAACAATATTCCGAAATTCCGCTACTACAGGAATACCATCGAGAAAATATATTTGGAAATACTTCCAGGAGTTGTTTTGAAAATTCCTCCAGGAATTACTACGGGACCGGAAATACCTCCAAGAATTCCTCCAGCAACCTCTCCAATGGTTTATTCGAAAATACTTATGAAATAAATCGGAATGCCCTCGCCATATTCTATTGAAATTTCTTCAAGAAATCATAAGGGAATTTCATCGGCTATTTAGCAATTCATCCGGAAATTCCAGCCAGAATTTCTTTAATAATGCCTTCGGAAATTCTTTTACGAATTTCTCCAGAAATCCCTTCAAGATTTTTTTTTCTGGAGATCATGGAGGAATTCCCGCAGATATCCCGGAGGAATCCATTGAAAGGGGAAGTTTCCCGTAGAAATTCCTGGAATAATTCCCAAATAAATTCATGGAGAAACTTTCGGTGGAGCTACCAAAGGTATGCCCGGAAGAATTATCTGGCGGATTTTCCTCGAAATTCTCTATTGAATTCCTTTGGTGATTTTTCAAGGAATTCTCCAGCGAATCCCTCTGGCAGTAGTTTCTCGGATTTCTATATCAAATATTTCGGAGATCTTTGCGGTAATTCTACGGCAGTTCTTTCGGGAATTAAAACAGCTGTTCTGAAAAAAAGTCCTTTTAGAATTCCTTCAAAACTATTTTTTGAGAAACTGCAGTGTGCCTTCAGGCGTTCGGAAGCAATTTTGGAGGAATTTCGGCACAAATTGCCGAAGAAGTCTACAGAGGCGTTATTGAGAGGATATTCTTTAAAAATCACGAAGGAATAGCCAATAGAATTCCCTAAAAATATCTTGAGAGAATGCCATTAGAATATACCGAAGAAATTCATTTCCGAATGAATTTGAAGGAATCAGGAATCAGAAGTGCTGAAAAAACTCGTGAAGGAATGCACGAAGAATTTCGGAATTTTCTACGTAAACAATTTTGTTTAATTTCTTTGGGAATTCCCTCTTCAATTCCTCTAGGAATTCCTCCGGAAATTTATCCCAAATCTTCTTCGGAAGATCCTCAAGGAGGCCATCAATAAATTACTCAGGATGTCTTCCAGGAATTCCTTCAGTGATTCCTTCGGGACTGTTTTAGGAAATTACTGAGGAATGCTTTCAGGAATTCCTTCGGAAATGCTGCCACGACTTCCTTCGGAAAATCCGCCATCAGGTATTCATCAAGAATTTTTTTCATTAAATTGCTCCAGAAATTTTTACAGAAAGTCCTTCGAGTATACCTCCAAGAGTTCATTCGGGAATTCCTCCAGAGATTTCATCAGGATTTCTCCAAGGAATTGCTTCACAAATTCCTCAAGGAATACCTCCGGAAATTCCTCCAAAAATTCCTCAACAAAATCCTTCGGAAATTTCTCAAGGAAATTCTTCAAGAACTCCATCGAAAAATCTTCACGAGTTTCTTTCTCAAATACCTTCAGGAATTCCTTCCTCCAAATTCGTCAGGAATTCCAAAACAAGTTCCGACGGGAGTATATTTCTCTAAGAAATCCTCCAGAAATTCCTCCGGAAACTCCTTCAAGAATTCCTTCGGAAATTACTCCAGAAATTCCTCCATGAATTCCTCCAGGAAATCCTCCGGAAAATCATCCAGGACTTCCTCCGGAAATTCTTCCAGGAATTCCTCCGAAAATTCCTCCAGGAATTCCTCCGGAAATTCGTCCAGGAATTCCTCCGGAAATTCCTCCAGGACTTCCTCCGAAAATTTCTCCAGGACGTCATCCGGAAATTCTTCCAGGACTTCCTCCGGAAATTCCTCCAGGAATTCCTCCGGAAAATCATCCAGGAATTCCTCCGGAAATTCTTCCAGGAATTCCTCCGGAAATTCCTCCAGGAATTCCTCCGGAAATTCCTCCAGGAATTCCTCTGGAAATTCCTCTAGGAATTCCTTCAGACATTCCTCCAGGAATTCTTCCGAAAATTCCTCCAATAATTCCTTCGAAAATTCCTCCAGTCATTTCTCCGCAAATTCCTCCAGAAATTCCTCCAAGAATTCCTCCGGAAATTACTCCAGGAATTCCTCCAGGAATTCTTCCGAAATTCCTCCAGGAATTTCTCAAGAAGTTCCTCCAGGAATTCCTCCAAGCATTCTTCCGGAAATTCCTCCAGGAATTCCTCCGGAAATTGCTCCAGGAATTCCTCCGGAAATTCCTCCAGGAATTCCTCCGGAAATTTCTCCAGGAATTCCTCCGGAAATTTCTCCAGGAATTCCTCCGGAAATTCCTCCAGGAGTTCCTCCGGAAATTCCTCCAGGAGTTCCTCCGGAAATTCCACCAGGAATTCCTCCGGAAATTCCTCCAGGAATTCCTCCGGAAATTCGTCCAGGAATTCCTCCGGAAATTCCTCCAGGAATTCCTCCGGAAATTCGTCCAGGAATTCCTCCGGAAATTCCTCCAGGAATTCCTCCGGAAATTCCTCCAGGAATTCCTCCGGAAATTCCTCCAGGAATTCCTCCGGAAATTTTTCTAGGAATTCCTCCGGAAATTCCTCCAGTAGTTCCTCCGAAAATTCGTCCAGGAATTCCTCCGATAATTCGTCAAGAAATCCCTCCGGAAATTCGTCCAGGAATTCCTAGGGAAATTCGTCCAGGAATTCCTCAAGAAATTCGTCCAGGAAATCCTCCGGAAATTCCTCCAGGAATTCCTCCGAAATTTGTCCAGGAATTCTCCAGAAATTCCTGCAGGAAATCCTCCGGAAATTCCTCCAGGAATTCCTCCGGAAGTTCCTCCAGGAATTCTCCGGAAATTCCTCCAGGAATTCCTCCGGAAATTCCTCCAGGAATTCCTCCGGAAATTCCTCCAGGAATTCCTCCGGAAATTCCTCCAGGAATTCCTCCGAAATTTCCTCCAGGAATTCCTCCGGAAATTCCTCCAGGAATTCCTCCGGAAATTCCTCCAGGAATTCCTCCGGAAATTCCTCCAGGAATTCCTCCGGAAATTCCTCCAGGAATTCCTCCGGAAATTCCTCCAGGAATTCCTCCGGAAATTCCTCCGGAAATTCCTCCAGGAATTCCTCCGGAAATTCCTCCAGGAATTCCTCCGGAAATTCCTCCAGGAATTCCTCCGGAAATTCCTCCAGGAATTCCTCCGGAAATTCCTCCAGGAATACCTCCGGAAATTCCTCCAGGAATTCCTCCGGAAATTCCTCCAGGAATTCCTCCGGAAATTCCTCCAGGAATTCCTCCGGAAATTCCTCCAGGAATTCCTCCGACAATTCCTCCGGAAATTCCTCCAGGAATTCCTCCGGAAATTCCTCCAGGAATTCCTCCGGAAATTCCTCCAGGAATTCCTCCGGAAATTCCTCCAGTTATTCCTCGGGAAATTCCTCCAGGAATTCCTCCGGAAATTCCTACAGGAATTCCTCCAAGAATTTCTCCAGGAATTCCTCCAAGAATTCCTCTGGAAATTACTCCACGAATTCCTCCGGAAATTCCACAAGGAATTCCTCCAGAAAGTCCTCCAGAAATTCCTTCGAAAATTCCTTCAGGACGTCCTTCGAGAATTTCTCCAGGAACTCCTTCGGAAATTCCTCCAGGAACTCCTTCGGAAATTCCTCCAGGAATTCCTTCGAAATTCCTCCTGAGTTCCTTCGGAAATTCCCCCAGGAGTTTCTTCGGTAATTCTTCAAGGAGTTCCTTCGGAAATTCCTCCAGGAATTCCTTCGAAAATTCCTCCAGGAAATCTATCGGAAATTCGTCCAGAAATTCCATCGGAAATTCCTCCAGAAATTTTTTTGGAAATTCCTCCAGAAATTTCTACAAAATTTCCTCCAGAAATTCATCCAGTGATTCCTTCGGAAGTTCCTCCAGGAATTCCTTCGGAAGTTCCTCCAGGAATTCCTTCGGAAGTTTCTCCAGGAATTCCTTCGGAAGTTCCTCTAGGAGTTCCTCCGGAAGTTCCTCCAGGAATTCCTCCGGAAGTTCCTCCGAAGGAATTCCTGGAGGAGCTTCCGAAGGAATTCCTGGAGGAGTTTCCGAAGGAATTCCTGGAGGAACATCTGAAGGAATTCCTGGAGGAACATCTGAAGGAATTCCTGGAGGAACTTCTAAAGAAATTCCTTGAGAAACTTGCGAAGGAATTCCTGGAGGAACTTCCGGAGGAATTCCTGGAGGAACTTCCGAAGGAATTCCTGGAGGAATTTCCGGAGGAATTCCTGGAGGAACTTCCGGAGGAACTTCCGGAGAAATTCCTGGAGGAACTTCCAGAGGAATTCCTGGAGGAACTTCCGGAGGAATTACTGGAGGAATTTCCGGAGGAATTACTGGAGGAACTTCCGGAGGAATTTCCGGAGGAATTCCTGGAGGAATTAATGGAGGAACTTCAGGAGAAATTTATGGAGGAATTCCTGGAGGAATTTCCGGAGTAATTCCGGGAGGAATTCTGGAAGAATTTCTGGATTAATTCTGCAGGAATTTCCGAAGGAATTCCTGGAGGAATATGTGTTGGAATTTCTGAAGAAATTCCTGGAGGAATTTCTGGAAGAATTTCCGGAGGAATATCTGGAGGAATTTCCGGAGGAATTTCTGGAGGATTTCTTGGAGGAATTCTTGGAGGAATTTTTGGAGGAATTTCCGGAGGAATTCCTGGAGGAATTTATGGAGGAATTTCCGGAGGATTTTTGGAGGAATTCTTGGAATAGTGAAGAATAGTGAATTTCTGGAAGAATTTCCGGAGAAATATCTGGAGGAATTTCCGGAAGAATTCCTGGAGGATTTTCCGGTGGAATTCCTGGAGAAATTTCCGGAGGAATTTCCGGAGGAATTCCTGGAGGAATTTCTGGAAGAATTTCCGGAGAAATATCTGGAGGAATTTCCGGAAGAATTCCTGGAGAAATTTTCGTAGGAATTCCTGGAGAAATTTCTGGAGGAATTCCTGGAAGAATTTCTGGATTAATTCTGCAGGAATTTCCGAAGGAATTCCTGGAGGAATATGTGTTGAATTTCTGAAGAAATTCCTGGATGAATTTCTGGAAGAATTTCCGGAGAAATATCTGGAGGAATTTCCGGAAGAATTCCTGGAGGATTTTCCGGTGGAATTCCTGGAGAAATTTCCGGAGGAATTTCCGGAGGAATTCCTGGAGGAATTTATGGAGGAATTTCCGGAGGGATTGCTGGAGGAATTCTTGGAATACTGAAGAATAGTGAATTTCTGGAAGAATTTCCGGAGAAATATCTGGAGAAATTTCCGGAAGAATTCCTGGCGGATTTTTCGGAGGAATTCCTGGAAGAATTTTCGGAGGAATTTCCGGAGGATTTCCTGGAGGAATTTCTGAAGGAATTCCCGGAGAAATTTCTGGAGGAACTTTCAGAGGATTTCCTGGAGAAATTTGCGGAGGATTTCCTGGAGAAATTTCCGGAGGAATTTCCCGAGGAACTCCTGGAGGAATTTCTGGAAGAATTTCGGAGAAATATCTGGAGGAATTCCCGGAGGAATTCCTGGAGGATTTTCCGGAGGAATTCCTGGAGGAATTTCCGGAGGAATTCCTGGAGGAATTTCTGGAGGAATTTCTGGAGGAATTTCCGGAGGAATTCCTGGAGGAATTTCCGGAGGAATTCCTGGAGGAATTTCCGGAGAAATTCATGGAGGAATTTCCAGGAGAAATTCCTGGAGGAACTTCCGGAGGAATTGCTGGAGGGATTTCCGGTGTCATTCCTGGAGATATTTCCGGAAGAATTCTCGGAGGAATTCCTGGAGGAATTCTCGGAAGAATTTCCGGAGAAATTCCTGGAGGAACTTCCGGAGGAACTGCTGGAGGAATTTCCGGAGGAATTCCTGGAGGATTTTCCGGTGGAATTCCTGGAGAAATTTCCGGAGGAATTCCTGGAGGAATTTATGGAGGAATTTCCGGAGTAATTCCTCCAGTAATCTCCAGGAAGTCCTGGAGGAATTTCCAGAGGATATCATGGAGGAATTTGCGGAGGAATTCTAGGAGGAATTTTTGGAGGAACTTCTTCAGGAATTTCTGGAGGAATTTCTAGAGGAGCTTCCGGAGGAATTTCTGGAGGAATTTTTGGTGAAATTCCTGGAGGAATTTCCTGAGGAACTCATGGAGGAATTTCCGGAAGCATTCCTGGAGAAATTTCCGGAGGAATTCCTGGAGAAATTTCCGGAGGAATTCCTGGAGGAATTTTCGGAGGAATTCCTGGAGGAATTTCCGGAGAAATTCCTGTAGGATTTTCCGGAGGAATTTCTGTAGGATTTCCTCCGGAGGAATTCCTGGACGAATTTCCGGAGGAATTCCTGGACGAATTTCCGGAGGAATTCTGGAAGAATTTCTGGATTAATTCTGCAGGAATTTCCGAAGGAATTCCTGGAGGAATATGTGTTGGAATATCTGAAGAAATTCCTGGATGAATTTCTGGAAGAATTTCCGGCGAAATATCTGGAGGAATTTCCGGAAGAATTCCTGGAGGATTTTCCGGTGGAATTCCTGGAGAAATTTCCGGAGGAATTCCCGGAGGAATTCCTGGAGGAATTTCCGGAGGGATTTCTGGAGGAATTCTTGGAATACTGAAGAATTCCTGGAGGAACTTCCGGAGGAATTCCTGGAGGAATTTCTGGAGGAATTTCCGGAGGAACTTCCGGAGGAATTCCTGGAGGAATTTCCGGAGGAATTCCTGGAGGAATTTCCGGAGGAATTCCTGGAGGAATTTCCGGAGGAATTCCTGGAGGAATTTCCGGAGAAATTCATGGAGGAATTTCCAGGAGAAATTCCTGGAGGAACTTCCGGAGGAATTGCTGGAGGGATTTCCGGTGTCATTCCTGGAGATATTTCCGGAAGAATTCTCGGAGGAATTCCTGGAGGAATTCTCGGAAGAATTTCCGGAGAAATTCCTGGAGGAACTTCCGGAGGAACTTCAGGAGAAATTTATGGAGGAATTCCTGGAAGATTTTCCGGTGGAATTCCTAGAGAAATTTCCGGAGGAATTCCTGGTGGAATTTATGGAGGAATTTCCGGAGTAATTCCTCCAGTAATCTCCAGGAATTCCAGGAGGAATTTCTGGAGGATATCATGGAGGAATTTGCGGAGGAATTCTAGGAGGAATTTTTGGAGGAACTTCTTCAGGAATTTCTGGAGGAATTTCTAGAGGAGCTTCCGAAGGAATTTCTGGAGGAATTTCCGGTGATATTCCTGGAGGAATTTCCTGAGGAGTTTCTGGAAGAATTTCTGGAGGAATTTCCTGAGGAACTCATGGAGGAATTTCCGGAAGCATTCCTGGAGAAATTTCCGGAGGAATTCCTGGAGGAATTTTCGGAGGGATTCCTGGAGGAATTTCCGGAGAAATTCCTGTAGGATTTTCCGGAGGAATTTCTGTAGGATTTTCCGGAGAAATTTCTGGAGGAATTTCCGGAGAAATTCCTGTAAGACTTTCCGGAGGAATCCTGGAGGAATTTCCGGAGGAATTACTGGAAGAATTTCTGGAGGAATTTCCGGAAGAATTTCTGGAGGAATTTCCGTAGGAATTCCTGGAAGAATTTCCAAAGGTATTCCTGGAGGAATTTCCAAAGGAATTCCTGGAGGAATTCCCGAAGAAATTCCTGGAGGAATTCCCGAAGAAATTCCTGGAGGAATTTTCTGAGGAATTCCTGGAAAAATTTCCGGAGGAATACCTGGTGAAACTTCCGGAGGAATTCCTGGGGAAACTTCCGGAGGATTTCCTGGAGGAATTCCTGAAAGAATTTCCGAAGGGATTCCTGGAGGAATTTCTGGTGGAGTTCCTAGAGGAATTTCCAGTGGAATTCCTGGAGGAATTTCCGGAGGAATTCCTGGAAGTATTTCCGGAAAAATTTCTGAAGGAATTCCTGGAGGAATCCTTGGAGAAAATTCCGTGAAAATTCGTGAAGGAATTTCCGTAGGATTTCATGGAACAATTTCTGGAGGAATTTCTTGAAGAATTTTTGGAGGATTTTCAAGAAGAATTCCTGGAGGAAGTTCCTGAGGAATTATTGGAGTTTCTGGATGAATTTCCGGAGGAATTCCTGGAGGTATTTCCGGAAGAATTCCTGGAGAAATTCCTGAAAGAATTCCTGGAGAAATTCTTCAGAGAATTCCCGGAGGAATTTTTGGCGGAATTTATGTAGGAATTCCTGGAGAAATTCAAAACCCGGAGCAATTTCCCGTAACAAATCCCGTGAACTCGTTTTCCGATCTTTAAACCAGCCTTAATCCTGAAAGAATTCCTTAAGAAAATTTTCCGAGAGTTGCTTTGGAAACTACTCCGGAATTCGTCCGAGATTTCCTTCTGAAATTTCTCTCAGACCTTCTTCGGTTATTCCTCCTGAAATTCTTTTGCAAATTTCACCCTGAGCTCCTTATCCTCTGGATCATAGCTTCCCAAAGTTGAGGGGTCGTGACTCGCCACTTTGGGAAACTATGCTCTGGATCTTCTTTCGGAAATACATTCTTGTACTACTTCGGAAGTTCTCCGATAATTTCTAAGAAACTTTCCCCACTAATTCCTCCTGAAATTATTTAATGAATTCCTTTGGTAATTATTCCTTCATAAATTCTTACGACAGTTCATTCAGAGATTTCTCTGGGAACTCTGTCGGGAATTCTTCCGTGAATTTCTTGGGTAATTTTGCAGGGAATCCCTTCGGAAGTTCCTCCAAAGATTCTTTCGGGAATTCTTTCAATAATTTCTTAAGGGATTTCTCCAAAAGTTCCTCCAGGAATTCTTCCGTGAATTCCTTTGGAAATTCTCTCAAGAAATTTCTTTAGAAATTCCACCGGGAACTCCTTTGGGAGTTCTTTCGATAATTCCTCCGGGAGTTCCTTCTGAATTCTTTCGGGAATTTTTCCGGTAATTTCCTGGAGTATTTCGGAAAGCTTCCATGATTTTCAGTGTATTTTCCAAAGAATTTCTCGGATTATTATGAAGGGGTACTCGGAGGAATTTTTGTAGGAGCTCTCGAAGTAATTCTCGCGGATAAACATTCAAAGCAATTCACGGAGAAATTCCCGGAAGAGTTCCCGGAGGAATCCCCCGATGATATCATTGAAAGAATAACCGAAATAATTCCAGGAGGAATTACGGAAGGAATTTCCCGAGGATTCTTCGAAGGAATTCCCGCGCGTTTTTTTGTGTATAATTACTGAATAAATCACAGCATGAGTTTTCGAGGGTATTACTGGTGTAATTCGCGAAGTTTCTCGCTGATGGTTGAAATTCCCGGAGGAATTCCGGAAGACATTCTTAGAGGTCGAAAATAAATTAAAGAACAATTGTCGAAGGTAGTTTCGGAGGAACTTTCGAAAGAGTTTCTGGAGGTATATCCATAGAATATTTCCGGAGAATTTCTTACACTAATTTATGAAAAAAAACATGTATCATCTGGAGGATTTCTAGATATATTCTTCAACCTCCTTTTCTAAGGGAGAGTTCCTTGAGGAATTCTGTTCAGACAAACCCTCACAGTTGTTTCTGAAGGAATTTCTGGAGTAGCTTCCAAAAGAATTCTTGAAAAACGGGTTCATAGAGAAACTGCGTAAGGAATTTCTGCGGCAACACTTATTGGATACCGGTCACTCTCTTGCTAAAGAAATGCTTGACGAAGATTCCGGATGAGTTTTTAATAGAATTGTTGGGTATTTTTTCAGAATTTCCTGGAGATATTTATAAAGGAATTCCAGGGTTAATTATTGGAGGGATTCCTGGTACTTCTTTAGGTTTTTCTGGAGGAAGATCCTGAAGAATTTCAGGGTTTTCGTAGGAGTTTTTCAAGGATTCAAGGTAGTTTCTTAAAGATGCAAATGCCGGTGGCATTTTCGGATCGCCTTATATTCTTTTCAATTTTGACATGTTTCCAAATAGTTACAATTTCCTGAAAAAAACGTCTTTGATTAACAGTGCGGTTAAAAGAAAGGGAAACAAATCGTTACTATACGTAGTACCGGTAGCGTACTGCACATTTGAAAATAATTTTTGACATTTCCGGTCTTGATAAACACGAATTTCATCAGCAGCATTAAAATTAAATGCAACAAGAACTGTGCGACACTTGAGTGAATCATATTTGTCACGGATGAATTGTTGAATTTAACAACACAGCTCATGATTTTAACTCGCGAACAAAATACTGCCCTGTTTTTTGTCTTTGCTCTGCCTGTACTCGCGAACAAAGCAAGCACCAGAAAAATGCAGGCGGTAGCTCCGTGCGAGTGTGGCATTTTTGGTAGCCCCAATTACACTCTTTTCTTACTCGTGAAGCGAGTATTTCCACCACTGGCTGCAAGTCAACACTATAATGAATGTTGGATCTGGATTCCCAGCCTGGTAGGATTTTTTAACTTCCCTGAGCATGAAGTAACATTTTGTTAGGCTCGTGATTGCGAATGCAAAAATGGTAACTTGGCTTCTGGAGCTGGAGCACGATGGGGCACGTGACCCACCAAATTGAACATTTCCTTCACTTCTCCTAGTGCTAAATTGCCAGAATTGTTCTGGTAAAAAACCCTGATTAATCCACCTAGTGGTGTTGGTACCTTTCTCGTATAAAAAATACTATGAAATATAAATGAGTGTTTTTAGCGTGTTTTGCGCATAAAAAAGTGTTTTGGTCATAACTTCTGATCCCATAGTCCGATCTGGTCAATATTCAATAGCAAACAATGGGACAGGATTCCCCATTATAATTCGGACAATGATCAGTTCCGAACAGGAGGAAGTTCTGGAGGAATTCCCTGTAGAAAATTCCGAAGGATTTCTTGGAGAAATGTTCAAAGACATTTTTTAAGAAATTTAAGTATGCCGGTTATTTCTTCAGGAGTTCCTTTGGAAATTGATCTAGGAATTCGTCCTAGAATTTTGGATAGAAATGGCGGAGGAAGTTGCAAAAGAATTACTAGAATGGAATGTCTTATGGAATACCTGGAAAAATTACAGTGTAATTGTTGAAATAATGTAGAAATTTTTAAAAGTATGTATGTATGTAATTATTCACCATCCTAGCTTAAGTCTTGCTCTGCGTACGGCTCCACCCAATAGTACAGTTATTATCATTTTGCTTTCAATGCACTGCTGTATGAAGGGCAAAAATCGGAGGTGGCGGACCCGTAAGCAGAGATACTTACGCGAAGCCTGCGGGATAGAGAGAATCTCCTTTCAACAGTGTAATCCAACACTAATAAATTAATTTCCTTTTTGAGCTTTTCGAGGGATGACTTTTTTTTAGGAAGGGCGCGTCAAATACATTACAACTGTCTTTCTTCTTCTTCTTCGTTGGCATTACATCCCCCACTGGGACATTGCCGCCTTGCAGGTTAGTGTTCATTAAGCACTTCCACAGTTATTAACCGCGAGGTTTCTAAGCCAAGTTACCATTTCTGCATTCGTATATCATGAGGCTAGCACGATGATACTTTTATGCCCAGGGAAGTCGAGACAATTTCCAAGCCGAAAATTATCTAGACCGGCACCGGGAATCGAACCCGGCCACCCTCAGCATGGTCTTGCTTTGTAGCCGCGCATCTTACCGCACGGCCAAGGAGGGCCCCTATTACCCCTGTGGGTAATTACAACTGTGAGGAAGTATACCCATCTACATGGGAAGGAATTTCCAGAAAAATTTCTTAAAAAATTTCCTAACGTCCTAAGAAGTAAACTATGTCTAAGAGGAAGCCTCGTATACAGGGTGCCAAACAAAAATTTTCAAATTGGGGACCGTCACGAAATCATGTAAGATTTCAAACGTTAATAGCGACTTTAACTTTCGATGGATTTTCGAGATTTTCTTATCAATAGATTCGGAAACTTTCCACCAATTCGCTAATTGTTTAAAACTATTCATTATCAACTTCAAACTATTGAAAATTTTGGTTCTTTCACGTCTGGTTAAAATTTCAAAACTAACCAATTCCGTTCATGCATCCCCAACACGGACATCAGATTGCTGTAACGTACGCACCTTTTGGCCACCGCCTTATATTCCCTGTGCATAAAAAGAGTCGTGTCTTACGCGCGCGCGTCATTTTCGTTTGAGATTTCCGCTGGAACGTGGACCGTCTGGTAGCGGTCTAGAAACAACGGCTCGGTGCGGTGGCGTTGGCGTTCGGTGGCTGCAGCAGCTACCATGGCTAATACATTTTCTATAGCAGCCTTCGCCGACGGCCATGTTTGATGTCGTTGGGATAGCTAACTAGGCAATCATAACCATTTAATTTTATTTCACTTTGAAGAAAGAACCGATTTACGCTTCTTGAAACCTTGTAAAGAATTCACAATATTGCGAGAAAGTTTCACTTTCAATCATTAACTGAGTGACTCGCGCTCGGGAAAGCAGCTTTCTCATATCCAATATAGAAGATTCATCAGAAAATGTTTGTTTTATTTTCAGTTATGCGTCTTTACAATTAATATCAGCAATCGAGTTTAACTTTCTACCATTGAATGGCTATAGACGCTACCGCGGCGAATAAATTGTCTACAGCAACCACTGCCGAGGCCGACGGCCATCACTGATGCTGTTGGGATCGATAACAATGCAATCGTTGCCATTTGAGTGTATGTCTCTTTAAAGAAAATTCAGTTTAAATCAACTCTTCCGTTTCAAATGAGGGTTCTGTGATTTATTTCATTAGATACAAGAAATTAGCTTTCCCGCGCGCGAGCCACTTTATTCGAGATTTCGCAGAGCGCCCTCCTACGCGGTTTCGGCATCACACCAGGCAACCAGTTAGTTCGAGATTCTTCGGAGAGCGATTCCAGTATTGACATCAGTGGTGTTCGCTCATGTAATTGGCGGATGATGCAGATCCAGTTTGTAAATAAGATTTCGAAATTCTAATGGCCGTCGGCGGTGGCTGCTGCAGAAAACTCGTCGTCGGTGGGAGCACTACTAAAGCAAAATTTTCTCGTATACTGATAGTGAATGGCGCACTTAATCGGTCCCTTTCAGGACCATCATTTTTTAAAGAAGAAGGTTTTGTTTGCTGTATTGGAAATTGTCACAAAAGTAAAATTTTCTCGCAAAGTTTTTACTTCCGCTTTGCTGCTGTTAGTGACCGGGAATTTTTGCCAGTGGAGGCCGTTGACGGGTAGTTGCTGCAGACATTTTTTCACAAAGATGACATCTGTAGCCAGTAAGCGGTAAATCTTTGAGTGGCTATCGTCGGTGGCAACAGGATTGTGCAAGTGTAATTTTCTCTCTCATTTTCCATTCGCTGCCGACAAATCTGCTCTACTAAGATGTTCAAACAAATTCTTTTGAACGCTGCCGATGCTGATGACAATCGCACGATGATTTTCATCAAAACCGCAAACGCGCGCGGGAGAGCAGGTTTTTTAATTGACTTGAGACGACGTCTTCGCCGGTAGCAGTCCAAGTAAAACTGTGAAAATGTTTATGCTGAGAACAGATTATGATAATTTTTGGTTGAAATTCGCGATTGTATCATGTATACAACCTAATGTTCATGTGATATTACGATTCTCATTGCATTAAGAGGTTTTACGTAGTTCACGTCGAACGGTCGTGTCTTGTACACAATCCTTCTATTTTTTAAAGAAATTCCTGACGGAATTTCAGAAGGCAGAATAAGTTTCTTGACGACTTACTGAATTAATTCCTGAAGGTATTTCCTAGGGAATTATTTAAGGTATTTACGAAAAAAAATCTGTAGAAATTTTCGAAGGAACTCCTGCATTTTTTTAAACTTTATTAAAGTATTTTTAAATCTACAGATTAAGTTCAACACCGAAAGGAACTCCTGCAGAATTCCCTTGAGAATATCCGAATGTCCGCAATCTCAATATTTTGGGAGTTTTTCTTGGCATGTAGATTTGATTCTAGAGTCAAAACTTAGTTTGTTCTACTACTGTCCGGATTTTCGAAGAAATTCTTGGAGAAATATATAAATTTCTATTTTAATTCCAATAGCTATTTGTTTGGAGAATACATAGAAAAATCCTTCGTGAATTCCTTTCAGAATTTTATCGGATATTCCTTCTTCTTCTTCTTCATTGGCATTACATCTCCCACTGGGACATTGCCGCCAGCTTAGTGTTCAATTAACACTTCCACAGTTATTAACTGCGAGGTTTCCAAGCCAAGTTACCATTTTTGTATTCGTATATCATGAGGCTAACACGATGGTACGTTTATGCCCAAGGAAGTCGAGACAATTTCCAATCCGAAAATCGTCTAGACCGGCACCGGGAATCGAACCCAGCCACCCTCAGCATGGTCTAGCCGTGCATCTTACCGCACGGCTAAGGAGGGTAGGATATTCCTTCAGAAATTCATTTAAAAATTCTGTTCGAAAATCTTTTCAAGTTCTCTTTCGGTTATTCCTTCAAGAATTGAATCGGAAATTCCTCCAGGTATTTCTAATTCTAATATTTTTAGAAAAGCCACCAGGAATTAATTTGGACATTCGTCCAGAGAATCCTTCAGAAAAACCATCCGGAAAGGCCTTTGTATTGGAAGTCCTTAGGAAATTCCTTCAGTAAACCATACAAAATTCTTCTGAAGAATGTACTAATTCGGAAGGCTGGAAGTAAGTGCTACGAATAACCTTGCGCTTGGAAGCGACGATGAAGCACAATTGATTACTCATATTTCTGACATATAATGGATCCTTTATCATCCATAAGCGAAACATATCCAAAGATTAACACAGCCACGCAATGTGAAAGACGTAAAGACGTAAAGACGTGACCGAATGTAATACAATTTAGCAATGTGTAACACATGGAAAGATAAATCTTGCGCATAAATTAGTTTAATAGAAAAAGAAACATCGAAGGTTGTATTAGACCTTTTTTCACTTGCCACCTAATCTAACCAACTGATTACCATTTGAACGAGATTTCATCAAACCAAAATTAATTTAAATGTTACATCTCTATAATCCCACAACGGATGATTGAGGTTCAAGGTATTTGAGGTATTAACCACAACGATTCCGTCCACCTTCTATCCCACCAGTCAGTGGAGATGGCATTCATCAGCAAATACCGGCGAACCCATCCTGTCTGGCTGGAGGGGACCGGGGCACCAATGGATGGAAAACGACGAACGCTCGCGGGTGGTGCATGGGAAAACGCTTTCACCGATGACGATAATGTATCTCATTTATAATGCTATCACATATCTCTCCAACTACGCCACCCGTGAAGCACGAGGATGAAGGTTTTGGTGCGCACAATTCCGATGAAATATTGGCGAGCGCTATGTGATATTTCATTCCGTGAGTGGAGAATATTACGAGGAATTCCCGCCGGATTTGTGGGGGAAGCTGGATCGGGCGGGAAAATATACAAAGGCTGTATCCTTGGCCTGTGAAAGCGTTTCACATCGGTAAATTAGCGAATACATATATTGTTTGCTTGTTTGTTCCGAGGTGAGTGTGTGATGCTCGAGCAAACAGAGTATCAATTAGGTGCTACAAAGTAAACAGATCTAATTAATTTGAGAAAGATTTCATTCATTACGAGTGTTTTCTTGTCTGTTCAATTCTATGTATTCTATTCATTCATTTTTTTGTTGTTTATGATTTTTT
Organism: Armigeres subalbatus; assembly: GCF_024139115.2. Taxonomy (NCBI): domain Eukaryota; kingdom Metazoa; phylum Arthropoda; class Insecta; order Diptera; family Culicidae; genus Armigeres; species Armigeres subalbatus. The sequence goes on along the minus strand of NC_085140.1, from coordinate 340,837,464 downwards.
ATTCATTCTCATTTTTTTATTATATTGAAAAATATTCCTACCTGTTCTATTTGATTCCTATCTCTACATTTCCTGGTGGCATATTTCCTAAAAAATAGACACCATGACTTTTGATGTTTTTGATTTATGTTCAATCGTTTCAAAAATGAATTCATCCATGGCACGATATCGATAGCGAAGATTTATTTATAGCGAAATTGCAACCCGTTCCGCCGCATCCCGATAATACTAATGCCAGCATCATTATTTTCACCAAAAGCTGATGCTGCTGCTGCTGCTGAACTCGAACCACTTTCAACAGACCACAAGGTTCGAGAAGAGATCCTATCGGATTGCATCCGAGCCCTTCTCCTGCCACTGCTCCCGGACCACCGTACTGTAAACAGCTTTCATACATTAGGATTAAACCGTTTCATGGAGTGTTAAATAGCTGCCGCAACGTGATTCGAATTCGCATTATTTCTCACCACCAGAGCTGCTGTTTTCCATTGGTGTGGTTTTGAGATACGAAATATTTCAATAACCCAATCCTGGTATGCAAACAATGTGGATTTCCACAGGCTGAATCCTCCAGAGGCTGGCACAATATGTAACATCTTGATTCGCACAACGCACATACACGCACACCCATACAAATGATCATCATAATTTTCCTTCATTTTGAATTGCTAAAATTTCATAATTTATCACAAAATCATGACAGCTAACAAATAATCCAATTTAACGTCATCATGGAAGGCACTGTGGGATGATGTTTCGGTTGCGGCACTGCGACGACGAAAGGCGACACTGATGACGACGCGGCGGCGAAGGTTCGAACGGCATGGTCCAAAATGAGATGCATGAATGTGCTAAATTTTCTTGACTCTCCTCGTCGCCTTAAAACACCATCATCGGGGATTTCGTTCGTTTCGCAGGCATTTTGCCGAAGGCAAGAGTGTATTTTATTTGAATAAATTTTGTAGATTTTTTCCACTGAAGATTATTTAAACTGAGATAAGCGCGATAGAAGGAAGGAAAAAAAACTAAATTCTCGATTTGTGATGGAACTAAGCGAATAAGTTTCAATCAAATTATAACACAAAATAAACCCTTCTGAAAATCTCGGATCTCAGCCAAGAATCAGCCAACCCATTTTGTCTGAGCTCTCTGTAAAAAGTTACGCTTCGTTTGCACATTGCAGAACGCCACATACAAGATACTCTCCCAAATACTCCTCGATGAGCCTACGCCGAATGGAGTATCCTCCTCCACTGGACACGATCCTGCGCCAATCACTTCCTTAGTAATGGTAGTAGTAGTAAAATTCTTCTTTATTCAAACATTTTTGTTCTACAATTATAATTCTACTAATTCCTCAAATGATGAAAGAGTTTTTGAAAGCCTGGTAAAGTTTTTGTTCAGTTCTAAAAGCGTTAACTCTTTCTACAAAACGTTCGCCAAGTATTAGCATCTGCTCTGGCTCGAGAGCAAGATCTGCAGTGTCTTGATGAGCTCCGCTATGTGCTACTTTTCCATATATTTTTTTAAAACTTTTTCAGGTTGTATCCGCATTTTTTTCAGTTTTTGGACAACGACGGCTTCGAGAGATTCTCTTCTATTATCGCCAAAATATTCCTAACTTATACTCGACGACTTTTTTGTGCATATAATCTTCAGATCAATTTTGAAGGATAAATCATTTTTATTCATGTACGTCCACTTGAACACATTTTGTATTAATGCATATGAATGAAATATTTGAAATGACAATGACAATGACAAATTCGAAATAAAAAAAAGAGCTTTCAGGCGAGTGCTTGATTGTCGTACTTTAATGATCCTGACTATAACATTTTTTTTCAGTCAAACTATGCTTGAAATGCCGAACAGCACCTAAAAATTAAATGAAATGTTTCAGAAATATCTCAAAATACAAACTTCAGTCTTCGGAATTTGAGTCTGTTCGGGAATTGAATCAAAAAGGACTGAAGGTTTTAAAAAACCTTTGATAATAATAGGATGAACCTGACAAAGCAGTCACTGCTATAGCCCGAATATCTGCGAACATTGGAAGCTCTGCTGTTTCACCACAGACACTCAATTTTTAATTCGACTTCACAACGCTTACCGACGTTTGAACCTACTGAATAAACGAACGATAGATACAAACTGGTTCTTTGTCTCGCCTCTCTTCAACACGTGCTGAAATGCACCATATGATTCTGTTGCATTTCAAGTTATAACTTAAATTCTTAAACTTCAAAAGCGAAATAAATAGTAAGATGATGCTTGTAAAAAATGAAATTGAAATCCTCATTGGCCCATTTCACGGTCGTGCCATTGAGGATTATTTTACAGTCCCCAGGTGGAACATGTTTAGGAGATTTAGAGTAGGGAATAATGATGACCTAGGCCTTCGCCGCGTTGATACAGATCTTCCAGTTGGAGTTTTGCCACTAGCGCTCTGATCACTCTACCGTTGTATACGATGGAGGTATCATCTGCGAACAGAGTCAGAATGCCGCCTTCTGAAGGTTCTGGCATGTCGAAGGTGAACAGATTGAAAAGCAGTGGCCCGAGGATACTGCCCTGGGGGACGCCTGCAACGGTATTGTTCGCATTAGAACTCGCTCCACTGATTGAGACTCGGAATGTCCTTGCCGACAGGTAATTGTTGATGATTTTCACCAGGTAGGGAAGATTGTAGCGATGTAGTTTGTACACCAGCCCATCATACCATACATACATTGTCAAAAGCCATCTTGACATCGAGTAAGGCCATGGCGAAGGTTTTGAGACAAAATGGTTCCGTCTGTGGACGTTGGTAACTCGAGTCAGTTGGTGACGGTTGACCGTAGGAAACCAAACTGTTCCTGGAGCAAGATGTTGAGACAGACTCAAGTAACCGGTAACCATTCTGGCCTGAATAACTTTTGTGATTCGATTGCAGCGTGCCTCAAGCTCAGGCAGTCCAGTACGCCGAAACTGCCTGCGAGTGACATTCCGCAATCGAATCAAATCTTTGGTGAGTGTATCGATGTTTAAGGATTTGCTTACCTGCCGAGCCGTTCGATAGCGCACAGCTGACGGTCGATACTTTTCGGCGTCCCTGGACGCACCTCGTAATCGATGGTGTTGTCGACGCGCTGCTGGCACCGCTGCCAGTTTACTCGATGGTAGTTTCGCCGTAACTGCTGGTGCCGATTGACCGAGGAGCTCACCACCGGATAGTGATCCGAACTGAGCTCCTGGTAGACGACCGGCTGCGAAACGTGATCGTTCATGTTGGTTATGTATAGGTTGAGGGTTGCGCGGATACCGGACCGACTCAGTCGAGTGGGGAAATCCGGGCTCAAGATCGTGTAGTGGCCTTCCTCCATGTAGTTGCTCCAGATGGTGCCGTTTCGATTGCCGCGACTGTTGCCCCAGGCTTGATGTTTCAGGTCGCCGGTAATGATGTACTGCTTTTGTCTCCGCGTTAGCTTGATGAAGGGCAGCCGATGAACGGCTTTAGCTTGAGTTGGGCAGTACGCCGCGATTAGCGTGATTGTGCCGACGAAGGTAGTATGGCACTTCGACACCGATGGCCTCGATGATGTTCAGCTGGAAGCTTGGCAGCAGACGACAGTTGATGTTGTATCAGAGTGCGATGACCACACCACCTTCCCTGGACAGCCGGTCGAGTCGCACGATGCGGAAGTTCGGGATGTGGACGCTCACCTCCGGTTTAATGTGCGTTTCAGTGATGAACGCCACGTCGATCTCCTTCTCCTTGGGGAAATCAGCCAGTTCGATGCTTTTGCTCTTGAGCGAGCAAGCGTTCCAGTTAACCAGGCCCATCTTAGCAGCCATTTTCAATAATAAACATGGCAAGAGTGAAGACGTGGTCGAAACGGGTTTTGCAGCCACGCAGTCGAGTGGCGAGCTGTGGAAAGATCGGAATCAGCTGCTCCGGGGAGTACAGCGGAGCAGATTCTTCAGGTTGGGCGTTTTCGTTCTCCGGCTGCCGACGGAACCCAGGAGGAGGGAGTGGGGGACATTCGCTGGTGGATGGTGCTGATGGTGCTGGAGATTGAACCGACGCAGCTACCGCTGCCAGTCGCTTGTGCGGTTGCAACGGTGGGAGGATTGGAATCGCTCGACGGGGAGCCGTGATGGCTGGATAGTTCACCTCGTCGACTACAGGTACACGGTTCTTCTTCGGAAGTTTCCTGGTGGAAGCCTTTTTCCGGATTTCCATGAACTCGGCTCGCTTTGGGCAGCCCTTTGTGGTGGCCCGATATTTGTCGCCTCAGTTGGCGCACTTAAGATCGGCCACCTCCATTTTGTCGCACTCGTCAGTTGGGTGGGGTTCGCCACACTTGTTGCAGCGCGGCTTCATGCGGCAGTTTCTGGTTCCGTGTAGAGGTGGGCATCCCGCTCGTGAACGGTTCAAAAGAACTAGTTCTTCTACGCGACTGAGAAAGCGCTCGCTCCTTTTTAACGAACGGTAGTTCTTTCGCTCTTTCCACACAAACGCTTGAAACTGCTTACTGCTGGTAGTTTATTCATTGCGCCACACTAACGAACGAATGAATGAGCATGGAGCGGGAGCGCAAAAAGAGCTACTTACCCAGCGCAGTCTGACTGAGCCGCGGAAAGGGTTTTTTGAACGAACGAACGAACCAAAAAAAGAGCGTGGAGCGGGAGCGCGCTTTTTACACAGTGCAGATCTGGCTGTGCTGAAGAAATGGTTCTTTGAATGAACGAACGAACCAACAGAAATAGGTTCACACGAAAAAAGAGAGTGGAGTGCGAGCGTGCAGTCGATGTGTTCCAGAATATCGGCGTGGCCCACGGCGCGTTGGGTGCTTAGCGGTAGCTTGAGCGTGTATGTGAGTGTATGCGCGTTTCTGTTTCGTATCGGCAAACAGTTCGAGAGCGGCAACGATGGAAACGGAAACAAATGAACGGGCTGCAAAGTCGAATGGGAAACAGCGAAATGCGCGCAATTCTAAGTCGTCGATTGTAGCAAGCGTGTGCTGTGCGAGTATATAAGACTAATGCTATGTTTAGACAAGGCAGTGAAGTGAAGAACAAGTCGCTTGAATTGAACGTCTAAACGCCTTCATTCAACTCACTTGAACGAAAAGAAAGTTGAACAAGTTCAACTTTTGGCAAGTCAATAGATTTCAACTGAATTGCTTAATTGACTAGCCCTGTCAAATCGTAGCATAAATTATTGTGATTTATGACAGCGAATAACAAGAATGAATTTTGTAAGAATAACCTTCCGTCAATGATTATTGGTTGATAAATATGTCCTTCATATTATTTCATCTGTCTAATTTCTATATGGGTGAAAGTCAATGGAGACATAAGAAGAGGCAGTAAGACAGACAGGCGTTTTTAAAAAGAGTTCTGGTGCACTGCAGCTTATTTAGTAGTCATGTAGTGCTTTAGTGATTTACCCTATGCGGTAAAATATTATAATTTTATTAGGGTAATTAAAATGCATGCGTTGGTACGATAGAAGCGAAGTCTCAACGAAAATAATCTATCTCTTATTGTATTAATACCATAAAGTAAATAACCACTGAACTAAACTAAAAAAATCTATTATATTTCGCTTTGTTAAATATACTTTATAAAATGTAGTGAGCGGATGAACCGTTCGGATGAGCTAGTTCACTTTATTGAGCGGAACGATTCCGGATCGCTCAATAAGGTGAGCCATTCTGCCCATCTCTAGTTCCGTGCCCGAAGTTGAAGCAATTGGTGCACTGCGTAACGTCGCGGTGCACTGGGCGATATCGCTCACAGTCAACGACGGTATGGTTGATTATCTCAAACAGCTTCAGGTCCTTGAAGATGGTGGAGCCATGCTCCAGGTCAGTGTTGTAAAATGTCATTTGCATTCGTTTGTATAATTTTCCCAGAACTTTTTTCAGAAGGTAGCTATCAATTCATGTTGTATGACGAACTTATAGCGGTTAAATGGGCCTACAACTTTGTCTAACGAGACTTTGCTGTAAATATGTAATCTGGGGCGTGGGAGGCAAAATTTCATTCAAATGACATTATGTCAAATGACACGTGACATTTTGGAGAGTTTTCACTCTCCAGCCTTTGATGTTATACTTAGAGCAATGTACCCTTGGACAAAAATATAACCCGAGCAGCACAAGTCAGGCAGAAATGGTTGCAGCAACTTGATTGTGACTAAATCTGGTAACATATTAGTTGCAATAACCTATTTGAAACATTTGTGCTGCTAGGGAACCCTACTCAAGCGTTATGAGTACATTCAAAATTATGGAAGAAATTTTGCTTCTAAAGAAAGTTATGAACAAATTAGTCAAATGACATGCAGATGACATTTTACAAGCCTGCTCCAGGTGGACCAGATAAAGCTGGTCACGATACCTTCTCGTCTTGTCGTGACGAGCAATTTTGTGTACCGCGACTGGCTCATTTTCATCAATTCCCGGAGCTTTGGTCGCAGTTCCGGCGGGTCGCCTCTGATGAAAACCGGCGGGCACTTCTTTTTCCGCACTGGTTGAGTTTGTGGCAGCTGCGACTGCTGCTTCTTGCACTTCTTCGGCGATTGCCAGGCGTCTCAGGGATTGAATTTATCATTTCATTATTATTTAGTATTCAGCCAATAACTCATTTTATCGGTCTTTATATCTTATATATAAAAATGAAATGGTCTGTGTTCGTATCCGCATAACTCAAAAATGGCTGAATGGATTTTTTTCATTTCTTCAGCAGAAACATTCGTTATAGTTTCCGACGGGTTTATATGATATTTCCTAATGCGAAAATTACAAGTAAAGCTGAGCAAACCGTGAATAACTAAAATTGTGTTTCCTATGCGAATTTTGCATGGGCAGTTCGGAACGCACATTCTCGCCTACTGTGCAGGACAACGTCTGCCGGGTCGACTAGTGGTTGATATTTCTTGATATCGAGAATTTTCAAGAAATCTAAAATGTTTCTAAATCACATAAATATGTGTTTAAAAAATATAGCGGCATGTAACACTCTTTTGAAGTTATATATTCCCGTTGATTTTAATAATCAACATTCACACCGAAAAAATAAACCAAAAATTTTTACCGTGCAAAAAGTGATTTGACGTTTGAGGAACAGCTTTCCGACCTTGTTTCCGACAGTCGACCGTCGGACCCCGGTTCGAATTTTTAAATCTCCTCGCAATATACTTTCAATGCGCGCAAATAATGTTTAAGGTCACTCCTGACAGAATCCAAGTTTCAAAGTGCTCGCGTTTTCGGGGGCACATCACTCGATACGGAGGCGGCGGACAACTGTCATTTTTATTGATTCGGATTTGCTACGTCGCAGTATGCGTGAAAAAAACAAGGACAGTTGTGCGTTGCTTCCGTATCGAGTGGTGTGCCCTCGAAAACGCGAGCACTTTGAAAATTGGATTCTGTCAGAAGTGACCTTAAATAGTTTAAGTAGCATTCATTAAGACTTCTGTCAGGTGGATTATAAATAAAATAATAATAAATAATAACTCATTCCAGAGGCGGAATTCCGAAATGTATTGTATGGCGGACTCCTAGAGCTATTTTCCCTCTACAACTTTGTCTAAAGGTACAATGCTCTATGTCTAATATTTACAGGGTGAAACGCTAGTATCACTTAAAATACTAAATGATAATAACTAATAAGTTGTAGAGGGAAAAAAGCGCTAGAAGTCCGCCATTCAACACTTTTCGGAATTCCGCCTCAGGAATGAGTTATTGGCTGAATTCTAAATGATAATGAAATGATAAATTCAATCCCTGGGCGTCATCAAGCAGCAACGGCGAGAACACGTTGCTCTGCAAAAGCTGCGTGGAGGGGTTACTCGCGCCTCCAAGAGCAGTGCGCTTAGGCACTTTTCCCGTGACCGAACCGAATCTCCCATGACGGGTCCGGGAGAAAATAACGCCAACGCGACGAAGCGAAAACGTTAACAGCAAACGAGCGAGAGAAACACTTGGAAAATATGTGCGTCCGTACGTGCTGCTGTCTCGAACTGGAATGCCAATCACTTCCAGTCGCCTTGAAGTTTAACGCCCTCAGATTCTCTTCAACTGCATCGTGTACGCGGCCATCCACGAACTCAACAGCCTCTTCCGGGATCTCTACTGAATATTATCTTAAACATATAAACATATAAGCATATAAACAACATATAAGCATATAAACAACGTGCTCAGCCCACCGTAGTCTGCCGTGTTATACTGTTACATAAGCTTGACAATTTCCAGCTTTTTATAAACCGGGTATAACTCGTGATTCATGCGAGGTAGTCTAATGCCATTCTCCTGTTTACCACCGAGTATTTTCCGCAGCAGCTTACGCTCAAATACTCCATGTTTCATGGCCATATAAAGCCACCGGAAATATCAGAGTAATATACAGAGCATGTACTTCGTTTTCACCCTGCTTCAGTCCATATAAGGTTATAAATGATATCGAATGAATGCAACCATTACACTTGAATTCGATGACGGGTAGAAATTCATTCCTCGGAATGAGAAAATTATTCATGATTTTGTGAATCCATCGTGTGTTATGAAAATACACCACGAATATAATTCATGATTTCATCATTTATTTTCGAGTAACGCATCCAATGCGTTACGATTTTGTTGTAGAGACTAAAAAAATAAAAATAAAAGTTCAACTGAAGGCTCGAACTCGAGTCTACTGGGTGAGACGTGCTACTTCTCATCCGTCCATGCTTCTTGTTAACGGAATGTTCGAAGTATAATTGGTTATGCATTTGGCGACTGATGGGATTGCACAGTACCATGAATAATATTCCTGGAATCATGAATTATAATCATGATTTCATGAACTGACATATTCATGATTTCATGATTTAATATTCATGATCATGGGTATGCATTTGTTTCAGTGTATGTTCTAGCATAATTTGCCATAATTCATTTCGTTTCACTGAATCGTAAGCTGCTTTGAAATCAATAAGCAAATGATGTGTCTGCAAGTCGTACTCCCGAAATTTATCAAGGATTTGTCTCGGGGTATGCTGGAACGCTTTGTATACGTGTGGCTCTCACAGTATGAACCCGGAAGCTTGCGATCCAGCCGTAAATCTCTCTGCACCTCAAGTTTGGGCAATTTTTCGTTGCATTGGGTCATTGCCCGACATTCTGGCTACGTGACCGGCCCAACGCTACCTACTTGATACTTGATGGGCTACAACTCTTCGATGAACCTATGCCGAATGGGCACTCTCCATAAGCTTCATCAAGACATTCATAAAACGTGTCCTTCACGTCGTCGGATTTATCGTTTGTCGGTGCGTAAACGTTGATTAGGATGTAATTGAAGAATTTCCCCGTATCTTCCACACAGATTCGTTCGCTAATGGGTTTCCACCGCATCACTCGTTTCATCTGCTTGCCCATCACTACGAAACCAACTCCATGCTCTGCTTTTCCGCCGCCGCTGTGATAGATGAATGCAGTGTTGGTCGTGGGGTCCACGGTTCGGAATTCACGTTCTCTGAATCTAGGCTATCGCACTTCTTGAATAGCAACGCAGTCGCCCGATTTTCGCGGTGTGAACGCCGAATCCCGGGCAGGAGCCATGAACAGAATAACAAAACATGATATAGTTTTGATTGATATAAGAGATAAAAGAACAGGCAACAATATCAAAAATTTGCACCGAAATATCATTTGAATATCAAGATATGCTATGGATAAGAACAAACTAATGGCACATGATATTGATCACTTCTTACAAATAGCATAATTTGAATTCCTCATGATATTTTAGTATAATAAATATTTATATTGTCGTCTGATATTTTATATCTTATATCAATCATCTTAACATCTCATTGTGCTATTTTATCAACATTTGATATTAATAAGCTATTTTCGTCTACTCGGGATGCTTCTCCAAGCAGCTGATGCGATTTGTAGTTCATGAATGTTTTAGAAAATGCTGCAATGCATTCACATGAATAGGAATAAATGTGAATCTATTTAGGGGGTCCCGTAGCGTAGTTCGTAGTTCGCCATACAAGCGGTGATGATCATGGGTTCGATTCCCAGCCCCTCCGCCAAACCTTCGTCAGTCGCCAGATCTGCATCCCATACGGTGGCTTTGGGGTACGCGTCTTGCCGTCACGGCTGCCTGATGACGACTGACAACTTGATCTTCTCAGAGGCATTTCTCCAACGTTACCCGGATAAATGGCAATTGAACAATGCAACGATTATTGGATACACGACGTGGACAAATGGACACAATGGACTCAATATGAGATGGACTGGCAACGACAACAATAATGAGTAATGGAAATCTAAAAATAGATTCTGTGTGTATTCTGTAGCGCAGAGTATCACAGTAGATCTCGGCACAGTAGCGGTTACGTAACACGCCTAACAAATAAAGAAAGAAATAAACAAATGCAATCTCCAGCTGAGGCTTCTAGTTATCGCCCAATCAGTTTGCTTTCTTCAATAAGCAAACTGTTTGAAAAGATTATTTTAAATAGAATGATGGTTCATATTAATGACAATTCTATTTTTGCTGATGAGCAATTTGGTTTTCGCCATGGGCATTCAACCACTCATCAGTTATTAAGAGTTACGAACTTAATTCGGCTCAACAAATCTGAAGGATATTCGACTGGAGTTGCTCTTCTTGATATAGAGAAAGCATTTGACAGTGTTTGGCATGAAGGTTTGATTGTAAAATTGATGAATTTTAATTTTCCTCTGTACATCATTAAACTGATCCAAAATTATTTATCAGATCGCTCGCTGCAGGTAAACTATCAGAATCTTCTATTGCAACGATTAACTCCTTGTACCCTTAGTTTTAAATAGGTTAAGTTTAGTAGTAACAAATGCAATCTATCGCCTCAACGTGCTATTTTCATATGTTTAAAATACACGAGAAAGGTACCATCATCGCTAGGTGGTATACCACCTACGAATTTGTGCGAATTGCTCAATGCTAATGCTAATGAACATTTCATTACAGTTGCTTTCTTCAACACCCCAATACCAATAGTAAGCGTATGTAAATACCAAAGTACAAAATATTCTACAAAGGCGAACATTCTCTATTCTTACAACCAACCCTTATTCATATTTCCCAAATTATTCCCCATGCCACGAAACCGCTACCCGCAGAGAGAATTCGTAACATCCTTCGGGGATGAATGCCATTAGTTTCAATTAATGCTGTCATATTTAATTTCTATCCAACGAAGGTGGTAGCGATGAAAGTGAAGGTAACAAGGTGACAGAGTTTTTGCATCAGTCTGCCACGGCTGATTTCGGTGGGGAAGACTCTACTGTAAGCGAGTAGCACTATGATCTAGCTAATTCTACACCGCCATAGTAATTTTGAACGTATCACTCTTGAAGAGAAAATTTCATCATCACTTCGCGATGTCTACGCGAATATTTGCGATATCCGTAAGGGCCATCCATAAACAACATCACGCTTTTAAAAGGGCTTCGAGTTACCGTAAAGATCGATTCAATATTTTTTAGAGATTTCATAAAAAACTGCGACGAAGGGGGGATGGGGCTGAAAATCGCCCACGTGAGGTACTTTATTGATCTTCCCGGAATGTGGATCAATTTTATTCTTCTATAGAACTTATTTCCAATGGTTCAAAGCAATTAACTAAATTCACAAAATTTCATCTAATATTTCACCCAATTGACTTATCTTAATTAATTCTCTCGTTTCAGGAACAACGGAAGCTGTCCAACGGTAAGTGGTACGCTCATTCTTATACACACGTCAAGTTGTTGCTCATCAAAAACACCAAAAAAAACTCTCGACCACCTAAAAAGCACCTTTTTAAGAAGCATTTCAACACCAACTTCCGCAAACCATAATGTTCCCATCCACGATGAGGTGTGCAGCAGTAGTAGACTTGAAAGCCATCATTAAAACTCTTATTGCTGGACCGAAGTTGTGTGATGCAAATTTAGTTTTTCTCCAGCGAGCGACCCGCCGAGAAAAGTTTTCGTCTTGATGTGCGCTCACCTTGGATGAAGGTTCCATAATTATGAGGTGTTAATTTAGGTTCTCGTGGCAATAACAAAGAAGTTTTAACGGAGACACGAAACATTAGTTTGTATGGATTCCCTTTAAGTACTATTGTTCTTCAATACTACAATATTCATGTTTTACTTTGCAGCAATTGTTTTCGACAAAAACTCGTCAAATGCAAAGTATACAAAGCTCTTGTTCGCTCTGAAAACAAAATCCATTAAATCTCGATTCAAGTACTCAAGCACAACACAATTTGTACAGGAGCACAAACTTTCCCATCACTCGGAAGTGGAAGGTACCTTCTATGTATCCAGGACAAGTATAGTAAAAAGTTCTTGATCCTTTCTCTACAAAAAGCAGTTGTTTCACCAGCTTGCAAAACTTTCCAGATGCTTTCAAACTCGTTTGTTTGAGAATAATATTTAGTTGTGTATTCAGCCAATTGGATGTGTGTATGAGCGACAAGGAAGTTGGTTAATGTAAAGCATTGTGATACTAATAGCAGATTGTGGTCCGATTTCGTTTGTTTGATGGATTTAGTAGTGTTGCATGGCGTGGTGGTGCCTTTCTCGTGCATTATAAAAGAGGTGATTCAACAACAACTATATTAATATTGGATTACTCTGAACTACTTCGTATTCGTCAATCATATAGTGTAGCTGTTCAAATTAATAGATCGACATAAAAAAATAGATACAAAACGTACTTTATTGCACTTCTCCATGATTCTCAATCTAATCCTTAAAGAAATCAACTGCGACTTTGGATGCATTTCACACTCAGCATGTGGATGCGTTTCGTTTTCCAGGGTCACTGCATAGTAAAAGAATCATAATCGTCTTTTTCTAGGATAGGCACAAGAAAAAATATTAAATAGAATTGTACGAACTCGTCTTATGACAAGTAAAGACCTGAGACGTAAAGACATTCCACTAAAAGCTCAAAATAATTGTCTTGACAGTAGAAGCATAAGTAGTAGAATGCTAGTCGTGCTGTAATCATTTAAATTATTTTGCCAAATTATGCTTAAACAAGCTTCAATTGACTAAAATGTATGCATCATGTTGTAGAGCATATTTGGTTTCATCACCAACATCGGTTTGACACTTGTAGTAGGAGAAGAGGCCCCAAAACGCCCCCCGAGACAAAACGCCTTTTGTGGTTTCCCTCATATTTACCGTCATTAAGATGGCCGTAACAAAACTAGATCTAAAATTATGTAGGTTAGGCGAAAAAGTTTCAAAATAGTGTATGGGAAGGTCGGAAAAACCGAAAATTTCCACATTTTGAAGAAACATTTAACATTTTGGCGAGGCAAAACGCCCTAGTGGCACTAACCTACAATGTACTTGCGTCTCCACGCACTATCCATACTGTAATACTGATTCGCCGACGCATGGTGTTTTGTTCCCTAAGAGCTAACAGCTAAAAGGCGTTTTGCCTCATGAGTTTTCCGGCAACAGAATATCACCACTTTTTTGAAATGTGAATATTATCAATATGATTGAGATTTTTGACAATTTTTGAATGGCATCAACTAGCTATCTTGTTTAACTGTTGCATAATGTAAAAATACCCATGAATAGCGTTACGAATGAGTCAATAAAGCAGCGTTTGCTTAGCTAGGGAATATTGCCCCCCTTCCCCTACCGGTACTTTGGCTGCCAGGTCGAAGTAACCCAGATGTTATACTAATGACACACTGGTGGTACAAGTACCATGGTACAAGAATCTTGAAATGAGTACCATACCAATTATTGTCTTTATTAAAGATAGTCTTGGAATAATTTTCTTGTTCTCTTGTACCATGGTACAAGTACCACAGGTGTGTCCTTAGTATTAGTCACGCGAACAGGAACGACTTTAGCAATCTTATACTTTTGAATTAACTGTCTTGACGGAGCAAAAAATGTTGACATCTATCTCCCAGCAGCGCATACTACGATCTTTTAGGAGGAGAAAATAATACTCTCTCTTTGTACACGAGATCTAAATAACCATCTAGGTAGGTACCTACGTTGTATTGCCATCATTTCGGTAAATGAAAAATAATATTGCCTATATCAATCAATTGGAACACATTCATGTATGTAGCCCCAGAGAGCACTAAAGGACAACAAACTAATTTGGTACATATTTTGTTTGTACCCTGCCAATCAGAGAGTGTATTAGGCACTAGGTGTCGTTTCATGTCTCGCACAGAGTTATAGTTCGTGTTCAGTGCCATTCCTCGGGGATCAAAGCGAAATAGTGCCGATTCATTTTCTGGCAAAATCCTTTCCCTCCCACTCAATGAGTGGGGTCTTCCCTCAACGAGCCCGCATATTGTCCTTCAGCTCAGTGCCATTGCCGCAGTTCATCAAAGCTGTGTTTCCACTCCAGACGACAAATGAGAATTTGCTGCAGATGCCACAGAGTCAGCCAATATACCAATGACATCGTCGTAGCTGCTGCCGTCACTGTTGCCGTACATTCCATTCGTCCCCCGTTTCCCCACGGTCCCCCACCCGGAACCGGTTGGGCGGGAAAAGAGTGATTGCGTCCGATTGCTGGCATAATAGCAATACACCGTAGTCGGAAGAGCTTACGCAAAAGCTCACTCGTCGGTGTCGCCCCGTTCTCCTGGAGGCAATTCATTATCCTACTTCAGTCAATATAGTGGAAGTGGACCTCTCAAACCCACCCATTCACTACTCCCAACGGATTCCAGAACTAATAATGGAAAATGTTCTCACTTGGGGCATAGAAGAAGGGATTGCCCCGCGCCTCTGTTTGTTGTGTTATTGAGTGACGAATAATTGCTTTCTGTTTGCACTTGGTCCACACCATAATGATGCCAGGTCGGATAAGGGTGGTGGTTTCGCCTCACCAAAGCCGGATATATCTTAAATATTAAACAGACCTAGTCAAGAGTGAGGAACCGGAGAAAGCAATTTCCTTTCCATTGTGATAAATTGTATTTCTGGGAATCATCGCTCATTGCGACGCCCCGGTGGCGGCGGCGCGGCGCCGAGAAGACGTTGACAGTGACTGTGAGGATAACGAGTTGATTGGTACCGGGAATGTTGAGTGAATTCGTTGCTGAATGGGAGTTTCGAAGATATGTTGAGACATTTGCTAATAAATGCTTGGCAACCGGAACTAATTGGCTTGACAATAAAACTTATTGACTTTTAGCGTGAAGCAGAACTAACAACGGCTGCCAACCATAGTTGAAAGCTTCATTTCAATACTCTAAGGGATTGGAATGTCAATCGGTAATTTAATCGGATGTTTCAATTATCGACATGTAATCAAATATTGAATATTTTACATCCTAATTAGTTGATGATGATAATGATGGTCCAGTGTAATGTCGCCACCTGTCGATCAGACGAGTAAGTACTATTTGTTCAATTTCAATTTTAGATTTTAACGTTACGGATCCGACCTAACAGTAGGACATTCCAATGTATCCTAATAGGTATACGTATCTAAGTAACTAATAACGGTGGGATTAAATGGAATGGTATTAACTTTTCTCAAAGCCTTAAGAAAAGCCGCTTCGTTTGCCACTTCACATGTTTTAGTAAATTACACCCTCAAGCCATACCCACAAATATCCTTCACAAGTAATAGCTCTAAAACCATTCCCCCGACAATTAAACGCCCAGCAATGGGCGATAGACACATAGCGGTATCCCTCGGCCGGAATTCCTCCGGAAGTTCCTCCAGGAATTCCTCCGGAAGTTCCTCCAGGAATTCCTCCGGAAGTTCCTCCAGGAATTCCTCCGGAAGATCCTCCAGGAATTCCTCCGGAAGTTCCTCCAGGAATTTCTCCGGAAGTTCCTCCAGGAATTCCTCCGGAAGTTCCTCCAGGAATTCCTCCGGAAGTTCCTCCAGGAATTCCTCCGCAAGCTCTTCCAGGAATTCCTCCGGAAGTTCCTCCAGCAATTCCTTCGGAAGTTCCTCCGGAAGTTCCCCCAAAAATTCCTCCGGAAGTTCTTCCAGGAATTCCTCCGGAAGTTCCTTCAAGAACTCCTCCGAAGTTACTCTAGTAATTCTTCCAGAAGTTCCTCCAGAAATTCCACCGGAAGTTCCTCCAGAAGTTCCTCCAGGAATTCCTCCGAAAGATCCGCCAGGAATTTCTCCTGAAGTGCTTCCAGGAATTCCTCCGGAAGTTCCTCAAGAAATTCCTCCGGAAGATCCTCCAGGAATTCCTCTGAAAGTTCCGCTAGGAATTTCTCCGGAAGTTCCGCTAGGGATTCCTCCGGAAATTTCCCCAGGAATTCCTCTGGAATTTCTTCCAGGAATTCCTCCGTAATTTCTTCCAGGAATTCCTCCGGAAGATCCTCCAGGAATTCCTCCAGAAGATCCTCCAGGAATTCCTTCAGAAGATGCTCCAGGAATTCCTCTGGAATTTCATCCAGGAATTCCCCCGGAAGTTCCTCCAGGAATTCTTCCGAAAGTTTATCCAGGAGTTCCTCCGGAAGTTCCTCCAGGAATTTCTCCGTTTGTTCTTCCAGGAATTCCTCCGGAAGTTCCTCGACTAAATAATCCGAAAGTTCCTCGATTAAAGTAAGCCAGCCACCATGTTGCATATATTTTTAATAAAATTTCAATATATGAAGATGAACAGCAATAAAATGTACTCAACCTCGGCATATTAGGCTAAGATTTGAGCCATATATCCAACAAAAACCAGTAAAAAATTCCATTATTTTATTTTATGCAATGTGCCTCGGGCTGGAAAACAAATTGAGTCTGTTAATTAATAAAATATAGGTCCCAAAATGTTCCATACTTATTTTTTTCTAATATAGAAAACAGGATCATAAAAATCCACAAGCAATTTAAAGTCATGCACTTCGTTTCACCTAAAGTAAAGCATTACGCTTCGCATACCTTCAACATCTCCACTCCCGACTACCATCGGTCAAACATTCGAGAAATGCAGAAAACTGCTTATTTCCGGCTGAGAAATCGAGGCTAACCAAATTCAACTTTCGCTTGGTGGCCACAGAATAATAAGATGTACAACATTTTCTTCACCCCGGGAATGGCTGCCGACATATTTTCCTGAAGGAATACCAACCGCAAACACCGAACCACTCTCCTGCCTTGCATTCCGCCTCTGGGCCGAACCAGGCGGTATCACAATACAGAAAATCAACGAAGGAATGGAAGGTACAAAAAAGGACTTCTTCGCAATAAAAGTTAGATGGAACTTTCAAGTCGAAAGGATTGCAAAATAGTCGGCCAAAGAATGCACGGAGGGGTTGAATGTACAGAAATTTGAATTATTTATTATCAAATTTAATTTAATTAATTTTTTGTAGTTTACATATTTTTCGAGCAAATTTTTATTCCGACAGGCGTAACATTTTTGAGCTTTTTTCATAAAATATTCAATTAAATTGTAGAGAATCCATCAGCTTTACCAATTTAAATCTTATTAAATATATATGCCAACTAGAATCGCTGATTTTTCGGGTAACGTAATTACAATATTTTAAAAAATAATCATTTTGCCAAATGTTTGAACATCGTTACGTTAAACTGTAAACATTTTTCAGGAAATTGATCAAGATGCATACTGCCGCTAACCGCAAGTCGAGCACATCTGTATATGGAGGCCCATATACAGATGTGCTCGACTTGCGGTTAGCGGCAGCATACCTATACGATAAATTCGAAGAATTTTTACTATCTTCTTCACTGTTTTCCCGTCGTTTTTCATCCTATCAGGGGATACAACTCACAGAAAAGATGTTTGCTCTACCATTTTCAGGTCCAATGGGCAGCATATATATTTACCAGGTTTGGTGCTCATGCACATGAAGCTCTCAGCGTGATAATATTTACAATTACCTTATGCCTTTTAAATAAGGATTTTTTTCCGAAGACAAGTTGATATTTTCCAGTGACAGTGGCATTACTTTCAACAAACCTAGCAATCGCATTATCATGCTGATGTCGCTCAGTCATTACGTTGCAAGACTATCACAAAAACCTTGTGATGAACATTTTGTCAGCTGTCTAGCAGGGAAAAGGCGTTGATGGTTACAGCAGGGGAGTATGAACATAATCGCGTTATTACTCCAACTGTTCCGTAATAGTCTTTGATGATAACTTAAATTTAGGTGAGCTAAAATTTAGCTGCGTCATGTGTAAAAATAATCTCATCTTATTCTTATTGGCATTACATCCCCCTGGGATATTGCCGCCTTGTAGCTTAGTGCTCATTAAGCACTTCCACAGTTGTTAACTGTGATGTTTCTAAGCCGAGTTATCGCTTATCATGAGACTAACACGATGGTACATTTATGCCCAGGGAAGTCGAGTAAATTTTCAACCCGAAAATTTCCTAAACCGGACCGGGAATCGAACCCAGCCACCTTCAGCATGGTCTTGCTTTACAAATATGCAGTCCAGAATACACACCACGGTGCATTGCCGACCACGTTCCCTTGTTTCCGTCACGTAAAGCCCCACCGCAGTTGGTGCGGTTTGTTCGCCCTGTAATTTTCATCCAATCATTACAGGGCGAGTGAATAGAGGGTAAATGTAAATTACACAACCAATGGAAAT
Organism: Armigeres subalbatus; assembly: GCF_024139115.2. Classification (NCBI taxonomy): domain Eukaryota; kingdom Metazoa; phylum Arthropoda; class Insecta; order Diptera; family Culicidae; genus Armigeres; species Armigeres subalbatus. The sequence goes on along the minus strand of NC_085140.1, from coordinate 340,818,858 downwards.
GTTGCCTATTTTCGTGTTGGCATCCGCTGGGAATGAAAGAGGATAAAATCAGGTCAGTCACACCCTCCCATTTTCTAGCGGTGTGTCCCCAAACACAGCGGGTGGACGTGACCAAAGGAGATACATTGCATTGTGCACAGATGATATTTGCATGGTTTCACAGCTTTGCGACAACCATCTGGGATCGGAACATTGTGTCGCAGTATCTCAATGGAAACCGCTCTCGTTGACGGCCAATTGGTAGCATTGTCTGGTTACAGCTTTCAACTATTGTCACGTATTTAGAACCTTTGAATATAGAGATCACATAGCATGGTATGATAACTTGATTACACATATAATTCTTTGATGTTCGAATTGATAATTCCAATCAGTTATTAATTACTATTTGAAATCAAATGCCAAATTTCAATCGAGTCTGCACTAAGAATCAACCAATCAATTGAGAAAACCAAGAAGCCAACAGGATGGAGAGAAATTAAAGAATTGATTAAGAAAATTGTTTTGCGCTTTTTAGTGGAATGTCTTCATTTGTCATAAGACGAGTTTGTACAATCCCATTGTACAAACGTCGAAATACGTATCTGTCAAGATACAATTAAGTGGTGGAATTCAATGGGATTGTACAAACTTATGACAAGTAAAGAAGTGATGTTATTACCATACTAAGGTCGGAGGGGCGTGTGCAGTACTATAAAATTATCTCCATTGTGCTTAGTTCATGGTCTAGGTCTCGGTTCCGTAGAGGACTAACGGTGTTTTGTGCATTTTGTGGATGTTCAATTTAGTACGAAATTCCTGGAAAACCTTCAGTGATGTTTGCAAGAATTAATCCACAGCCCAAGTAACAATGAAGGCGGAATAGTGAGAGCGATGGCTGGATATTGGTTTGTTAACAGTGTCATAAGCTGGTTAAAACGTAAGCTGAGCACGAGGTTGGATAAGCATTCTCACAAGTTATTTCTGATCCTTTGGACAGCAATCCAGTGAATGCTGAACATCGAGCGGCTTAGATCCTATCCATCAATTCTAAAGAGGATCTTAGCTTACTTATTAGTTGCGGAATAAAGATTGGTTACTCGCTCGTTCATTGTTTTATTCAGGTTTTGAAATCGCAAGGTGTAAACAAGATTGACAAAAGTTCTACTGAGTGTTTTTAAACATCAATAGGTACCAGGATGATGATCTTCCTTCCGATCTTTAAATAATACTTCAAAAACCAGCAAGTTCATTAGAGATATTCCATGCGAGAAATAATTAGCTTGAAAGTGATTTTTATTGATCTGATAAAAGTTCTGAAGACCAATTTTTGGTAACTCTTTGTAGCGTAACCAAAATGCGTTATAAAATGCCAATAGATTGTAATATGAATCTAACTACATTCAACCATATAAAATTCTTTTAGTATCTCAATGTAAAGGCCTATCTATTTCCATGCATTGATGAACTTATCCTGGTAATAATCGATGCAGCTAAAAAAACACAAGCCTACCTGTGTGGCCCGATGCCGCCGAACGAACCATCCGTTGGTCTATTCGCCTGCGTGCTGCTGTGAAGCGTGCAGCCTAGGGTGGCTCAAATTAGTATGGGAAAAACTTTTATCAATTTTTTTGATGGGCCGCCTTCTTATTCGGCTCTATTTGATACCCTGATGCTCTGGACAAAGTTTCAGCCAAATCGGTCAACGTTTGGGAGGTGCTAAAATTCTTCGAGGTTTATATGCAAAATTGTATTCAGAATCCTCCAAAAATCGTGAATTGCTGTTGGACGGCACAACTTACGATGCAGAACTATGATACTCATTCAGATCTTGAAGAATTTAATACAGAATGTTATGCAGAAAACCGCGAGAAGATTAGAGTTTGCCCGGCTAAGTTATTAGCATTTCTCTGGAGTAGGGTTTGAGCAAATTTCGTTTCTTTTACCTTTGAAAAGAAATAAATTCACTCCTACAACACTCCCGTAAAATGCCAATATCTTTGTCTAATAAATTATAATCTTCTCGCGGTTTTCAGCATAACATTCTGTGTTTTATTCAGCAAGAACTGAATGAGTATCTAGATTCTTGATCGTAAATTGTGTCGCCCAACTGCAAATCACTGTTTTTGGATGTTTCTGCATACATTTTTCCATATAAACTTCCAACGAGTTTAGCACCGCCCAAACGTTGACCGATTTGGCTGAAATTTTGTCCAGAGCATCAGGGCATCAAATAGAACCGAATGAGAGGGCGGCCCATCAAAAAATTTGAAAAAGTGTTTTTTGAGCCACCCTAATGCAGCCCCATTGGTTGCACGATGAAGAAATAGGCAAAGTCATGGCCTGCTATTCACTGATCAATGATGACCACGGCTCCGTTATACGGAAGATATTTGCGTATCTGTCATCAATGCGCACTGGAAGTGGATTACCCAGTTGATAATATATCTCACCCTCACGTTCCCCTTCTTCTCTCACTAAAAAAGAAAAAAATCCATTGACTTGGGAGTTCCATAATTAATTATCAACGTTGTTTTTAAATAGTCAATTCTAATTTTCCAATGCAATATACAATATCCGTCTCCAGTCTCCCGTAGCCTTGCGAGCAAAGGCGTCCGATTGCCAATCCGGAGATGGCGAGTTAGATTCTCGATCCGGTCTAGGATGTTTTCGGGTTGGAAACATTCTCGACACCCTGGGCATAGTGTATCCATTGTACTTGTCACACAAGATACATACTCATGCAATGGCGGGCATAGAAAAGCTTTCAATTTGTAACTGAGGAAATGCTAATAGAATACTAAGTTGAAAAGCAGGCCAAGTTCCAGTTTGAATGTAGAGCCATTGAAGAAGCAGAAGAAGAAGATACAATATCCGTACTTAATTTCCATATTTGAAATCATTCCAATTCATTATTGAAATCAAATATTTTAATCCAGCATTCTATACGATTTTCCAATCCGATACCCAATCTCAATATACAAATCCAAAACTAAAATCCAATGGTCCTATTTTATGAACAACAGTTGAGTCCCAATACGATATTAGAACAAATCAAACAAATCATCATTCTGTGAGCATTTCCACAATTATTAATTGAAAGCCTTTCTTTGACAGCCATTTCATGATAATATATCTTGTATGGCATGTTATTGTTTCCGATCTGTAAACATCCTAGATCAGATCAAGCATCGTCGTCACCACTTCGGATTGACGTCTTCGTCTAGGCGCATTTGAATGCTGTAAAGTGTGGGTTCAGTTCCCGATATACTGCCGTGAATCGCATATTTGTCCCATATGAATAGGAAACCCAGCAAAGATGGGACAGATATGCGATTCACGGCAGTATAATAAGCAGAAGACTTTTTGTAAAGCGGAAAATTCCCCACTGGTCTAATGGGTGTTGTGTCTATGGCCTGTTCGTTGTCTAATGCTAGGTTTTTAAGTATTCAGACGATGATCCTGTTTTCAATTTTTACCACCAAGTTAAATCCAATTTTCGAATCTCATATTCATATTATCATTACCCAAAAATCGAGTGTGCCATGGTTGGAGACGGGAGTGTTTTTTTGGTCCGTCATTTTTTTTACAGTTTTCATCATCGGTTTCCAAAACTAAAAAATGTTGTTTTTAAGTGCCTAACTGTAGTGGGATGCTCAACAATCTACATTTGGTAACATAACCCGGTGCTGTTAACAAGGGAAAACATACCAACATCTGGATCGAGGTACTCCGTTTGCGACTATTAACAATGATTATCAAGCTACGTATATCGAAGAAAGTTAAGAAGGAATCAAGTACTACACAAGAATATCACGAAGGACGTTCCTGTTTGCAACGACGAATTTGCGCTTTTCGACCGACGAGGATGTATCAAAATCATTCGGAAGTTTCAGGATTTCTTATTTTGCAGGTAATGGACATTCGGTGAGCTCTGTCTAATAATACACCTATACTGCCGCTAACCGCATGTCGAGCACATCTGTATATGGACGCCCATACACATATGTGCTCGACTTGCGGCTAGCGGCAGTATAATTCTTGCGCATGAAGACTTGCAAATACAGCATTCTCTTCGTCAACTATCTTCATTCGATAAAAACCACTGTCCATTTTTCGTTTCACAATTTTGTTTTCAACCCTTTTACACTCAAGACCGCTTTTAGACAGGGCATTTTTGTTATTGTTTAAGCAGTTTTCAATTGTTCAGAATTAGAAATGTTTTTGATTTTGGTCAATAATATAAATTTCAATGCATGTTTAAGATCGATTTAAAATAAAAAAATAAAAAAAATAAACGCTTCAAAATATTTATGTAGCGACTTACACGGAGGATAAAGAATATCGAAATTGAACAACAGTCGATCGAGTTTGAATCACAAACATGTGCATCTGCCTGTCGTATTGAGGCGGGTTTGCTTCTGCTACGACAATAGAGGCTTTGCACCCGTTTGATCATTTATTGATCATTGTTGATCAAAATCATTATCATATCACGGGGGGAGGGGGAATTTAATTTCCTTTTGCTCTTTTTTCGTTTCAGAGAGCGAGCAAAGGCGCTTAAACCTAGGCTATTAGCCAGGGCAAGACTAATACCTTCGCCCCATCCGAGGAAAATCATCGGCAAGGATAATGGGGTGACATAAATTTCTTAGCAAAGTCACTCCCAACGTATTTCCACAAATTTTCTATCATTTGCTTATAATGATACTCCTAAACCACATACCCTACCCACCATCCAATTCCTTGACATCTATGAGGGCGTCGGTGAGTCGCTGGCCTCTCGCTAAGTAGATGTCATATCATCATTTCCTTCCCTTTCCTAGTAACGGAGAAGATGGGCGTGGCCGGCAATGATAGCTTTCATGTTTTATCATTTTGGACCCCAATTGGATTTCCATTGAATCCCAAATGGAAATCCATAAGCAATTGGGGTAAGAAAGGTAAAGAATATACATGACAACTATCAGTATGCAATCTACGAAATACTCCGTTACAACGCAACGCAACGCATATTCATATTCACCCATATTCTTGTTTACGTTCGAACGCGCTTTCGAACGAAAGTTGAATCACATTCTCGTTTACGCCAGCAAAATCAAATGGAGAAAGGGTTCGAACGAATCGCATTCGTTCGAAGTATCATTCGTCCGTAAACAAGAATAAGGGTAATTATCATTACCCATTTTTAAAGTCAAATGTTGCATTGAAAGCCAATATCAATAACAATAACAATTTTCTCATTTACTACACCATAATAACTAAACAGATTAATCTGGTACTCTTTCTGAGCTCCCTCGGCTTCGGAAATTTCAATCAGGCCTGACAATAGTCATTTTCGTCGTATGAAGCGATCAAAAAAATATAGACTTCGTCACAACATCGAATAACACCACAACTATACAATTTCTTCGTGTCGCATGCCTACCATAAAGATAGGTAGTCGCGCAACCAAAAATTACGACGAATTCCATAACGGCTTTTTCACACTATTGATTGAACGTTACTAGAGATAAATTAGTTGAAAACAGAAAGGCATCTCAAATAAAAAAGTAGGAACTCTGGTAACATGAATGTTTCGATTCATTCATTATTATCATTCATTATTTACGAAAAACTTCGAATGCTGCTTCTCATAGATAAATAGTATGAAGTTTTTGGGCTTCGTCGTCGATGATGATTTGGTTGCATGCCGTAAGCGTATGTCGTATTTCATCATCAACTATGTGACGAAAACACTACAACTCGTTGCTGCTATGGCATTAAAATTCGAAACAAATAGAATTCGATCCGACAAACCAAACTGTTGAAATGGCAACGTATGGAAATGCATGAAATCGTGAAAATAATTCTGGCAGCACTTGAACTTTTTGCTTGCTTCTTATGGATGCAAAATGTGAGTGCGTGATTTCTCTTCTTCCGGACAGCAGAACGATCGCGTGATCTGCCGAAATATTGTGTTCTGCGTTGTGCCAATCGAGAGATGTGCCAATATATTGTGCCAATATATTAAGAGATGTGCGAATACTTTTCCAGACGATTTAGCAACGCTGTTACTTTCGTAATCAAACGCTGCCAGCACTTGACGTGGCGCAAAATGTTGGAGCTCAAACATAACTTTGCGTATATTGGCATTTTCAGATTTCGTTATCTAACGTCCAACAGTTCATTATCACTAAAATAAAAGTGCAATACAAATGAACAAAGTACCATGCATAAACTAGTACCATGCATTCAACTTGCCAATGTAAAACAAATTGTTTATTCGGTAAAACTTTTCATAACATCTTTATCATTACAATCGCAATACCTTTCAATCTGCAACAATAACAATGTTCATTTGGCTCAGATCCTGACAGCTCTCAACGCTCAAGTAGCTCAAGATGGCCACTTTCGCATATCTATGAATGTAGGATCCCTACAGCCGATAATAAAGTTAATCAGTTCAGTGCGTGTTTTTCAGAGTAGCCATCGAGCAAGTGTGCAGTGTGTGTTTTAGTCGCCGCGAAGTTAATATATCGATTCAGTCTTCGGGAAAATACGTAAGACACGCGTTGCTTTTCCGTTTTTGTATCATCATGAATATGGCGTCGTTTAAATGAAATAATTAGTCGCTTACCAAGGCGATTTCCAATACATTTTCTTCCCAACTAACATACTATTCCTTTCCAGTACGCTCGTGGAGATGCAGAGGATTCCTCGGTCTCTTGTAGCAATGAGTGTCGAACTAATTTTCCTCCCGATATCCTTATTGACTTTTGGGACGTGGCCGGCATCGTTCATTCATTTCATTTCATTTATTTAGTCTACATCTATACAGATAACACTGAATCAACAATTTGACGCCACAATACACGGTTCGAGGCCGCATCTCTCCATCCTCGAATACGCCCCACGCTCGCCAAGTCGTTCTGCACCTGCCGGCATCGTTATTGGTCTTGAATTAAAGAAACTCCCGAGAAAGTCCCGAGAAAACTATTCATTTGGTGAGCTGTGCATTATTTGTTGTTTCTCGGCCAATCACGACTAGCAACTACGATGGGTACAGTCAATCAAGCTAATCTAAGCTAAGCTAAGCTTCTCATGGATGCAAAATGTAAACAAGTCGAATTGGAACCGCTTTTGACAGTTCAATTGAAAACAAGATGGCGTCTTCGCCTATCTCTTATTCTGGTATTTCCAACCATAGACAATACATTTCATGGCCTTCCTACGAAAATACCAAAACTTTTTCCTTGGCGCTCCAAACATACTCTGTATTGTCTCTTGGTTTAAGCTTCAAGCCGGCGCTCTTCAACAGCACCTTCGAGATTCAAATTCGAATCATCGCATTCTGGTGGTCCACCTCACTAACGTTTGTTGACTCAAATACTCCGCTCCACTTCTGCAGAAAATTGGACATTGAAACGGTGCAACAATCCGACACTTCCAGACACATTCAACAACACAAGTCGAAAACAAACTAGAAACGAATCATTCAATTCGGCGGTCTCCCAGAGTACCTTCAACGTTTCAAGTCGAAACCACTGATAACAACAAATTATTCAATCTAGCCCAATTCATGAGCACATTCGACATCACAAGTCGAAACCGATGAAAACAACAAATAATTCAATCCGACGCTCAGTCTTCGACATCACAAGTCGAAACCGATGAGAAACAATTCACTCAGTCCGGCGCTCTTCCAAAGCGCCTTCGACATCGCACAAAACCAATGAGAACATCAAATAATTCAATCCAACACTCTTCTTGAGCGCTTTCGACATCACAAGTCGAATCCGATGAGAACAACAAATCATTTAAACCGGTGCTCTTCCAGAGCGCTTTCGACATCACAAGTCGAAACCAGAGTGTATGTAATAAGGAGTGGCGACATGTGCCGCAATTGACAGGTCTCCTGCTCGTTTGGAACACGATTTTGTATGGGAATGACAGAAGAATTTTGTTCCAATTCTGACAGTGTCGCCACTCTTAATTACATACACTCTGGTCGAAACCAATGAAAAAATAATTCATTCAATCCGGCGCTCTTCCAGAGTGCCTTCGACGTCACAAGTCGGAACCGATGAGAAACAATTCATTCAATCAGGCGATCTTCCAGAGTGCCTTCAACGTAAGTCCAAACCGCTGAGAACAACAAGTCATTTAAGGTAGCCCAAACACACGCGACGCGACAGTCACGACGCGATTCTATCGCTTGGCGACAGCGATTCTGTCGCCGTTGGTATGGAAGCGTAAATAGAACATTGCCTGGAGCGACCCAACGATAGAATCGCGGCGACTAGTTGTCGCCGTCGCGACGATGACATCGCTTAGGTCTGAGGAAGCCTTTAATCCACCGCTCTTCTTGAGCGTCGTCGAAATTACAAGTCGAAAACGATGAAAAAACAATTCTGAGCGCCTCGACGTCACAGATCGAAATCGATGAGAACAACAAATCATTCAAACCGGTGCTCTTCCAGAGCGCTTTCAACATCACAAGTCGAAACCGATGGAAAAACAATTCATTCAATCCAGCGATCTTCCAAAGCGCCTTCGACATCACAAGTCGAAACCGATGGGAACAACAAACAATTCAATCCAACGCTCTTGTTGAGCGTCTCCTACACAAGCCGAAACAGATGAAATAAATCCGGCGCTTTTCCGCTGCGCCTTCGACGTCACAAGTCGAAACCGAACAAAAATGTCCCAATAACTTCCCACTTTCTTACCCATTGTAGGATATGTACTTACAAAACAATAATTTCTGATCAGGAACAATTTGGCAGGATCGCCAAATGTGGGGCCAGATTCCGCCAAACGAACCGTCCGTTGGTATATTCGCCTGCGTGCTGCTGTGAAGCGTCATGGCCTGCTATTCACTGAACAATGATCAAAAATTCCTCCTGAAATCTCTCCTTCAGAAATTGGTCCAGCAATTCATCCTATATTCCAACCTGGAATTTATTCTGGAATTCCTGCATGAATTCCTCCTGTTTTACTTTCATGAATTCCTTCTAAAGTTCCTACAGAAATTCGTACTAAAGTGTCTCCCAGAATTCCTTTATTTTCTTTTTTTTTTTGCTTAGTATTTCTATTGTATTTGTATTTTTTTAATTTATCGGATATTGTGTATAGTGGCGTTTTCTTTTTCCTTTATTCTTTTTACTTTGGTGGCATTGCAAAACATGGTTCAAGCTTTTCATTGAATATTGGAGTGGTCAGGTCGGTCAGATGCTACGAGCGTTCCCGTGGTGGTCATGTACAAAATCACCAATGGATAAAAGTATGAGGAGGAAAAAGAGGACAGTCAGATGGATCGGAGTTCAGAGTAGGGATCCTATATTAAGAGATGTGCGAATACCGACCACACAATAAACTAATCCTGCCATACAAAAACACATTTATGGGTTACCTGATTGCAACCTATAATTCATTGTTCTTATGTACAGATTTTTTAAACCTGCAGGCAAGAAGGAAAAAAATCAAAATGACGTAGGGGTAATGACGGCTTTGGCAGGTTTTGTTCTATTATTGGCAGAAGTGTTTTTTATGACGGATTATGCTCAAATTTGGCCCAAACATTCTTTGCATATCGAAGAATATTGTGGCCAAATTTCATAAAATTCGATCGACCAAAACCCCCCTGCCAATAATAGAACAAAACCTGCCAAAGCCGTCATTACCCCTACCATGATTTTGTCAGAATTTCATTTCTTAAGGCAAATGGCCTTCCCTGTGTGGGTGTGCGTCTTCATCGAAAAAGTCAATACTATGTTTCGCTTTAAATATGTAAAATAAAACAAACAGTGGATCATTCCTACTATTGCCTGACTGCATGCAAAATTCCTAGTTTTTGGAACGGGTGACCAGGTGTTTTATCATGGCTTATTGGTGCTTCACAGCTCTGTTTCCAAAACTCCGTTCAATTCTAAATTAAATCAAAAAATATATAGTCAATCTATCCGTTTGCACCATTCTTATAGGGAAGGTGGGTAGACTTGATCACCCCTGTTTTATCGAGAACTAAAGTAGTTTTGTTCTAGCGTATTTTTTAGTATAGATCCTCAAAACAAATGACCTTTATGTGTTGAGTTATTTTTGGATTGACAACCTTATTTATTCTGCAGGGCGGTTTGTATGTTTTGACCTTCTCAAAGAAAATTTGAATAACTTTTCATAAAAAAGACCAAATACTTTTAATTTTTAACAGCACGAAGCAATAATATCCTTAATGATCTGGACTGATAAAAAAGTCAACATTCCATCAAAGTTTTAGGATATTTGGATTTGAAGTTATTGCCTCAATATGGGGACACTTGATCCCCTATTAGTCACCCATATAAAAATTTGGCGAAAAAAAATCAAAAAAATATAAATCTTTATTCAGGCTTCTATTTTTTGTAGATTTGACAGATTTGATGAAGTTTTGGCAGGAAAAAATATTTATTGCGTAGATATCATAAAAAGTGGATCAAGTCTCTCCAAATTTTAAAATTGTATATGCTGTCGAATTTAATAACAAAAATCGTTCATGTATACGCACAGCAATTCGAAAATTCTGCGTATTCTGAAGAAAAATATTTGAAAAATCTGAGGGCACCTTTCTAATTTTATCAAAGCAAGTTCTTGGAGAGGGATCAATTTCCCCCGAATATTTTAAAAGTCGAGTTTTGACAGCACTCCAAAAAATCGATTGCGTATCAATAACAACAATAATTTAAGGACTGCCGTACATCAACAAAGTTAAATACTATATTTCTTAGAGAGTCTGTGTGGAAATCGCGTATGTTTATTTATTTTTGGCGTATCAATAACAACAATAATTTAAGGACTGCCATACATCAACATAGTTAAATACTATATTTCTTAGAGAGTCTGTGTGGAAATCGCGTATGTTTATTTATTTTTGGCTGTGATACATCGGAAATCAGAAAAGGGGATCAAGTCTACCCAGTCTCCCTAATTGAATAGTTTTAAGATCTTTAAAGTTCCAATGACTAGGAAACCATTCTATAGTAGCACTTGACACTTGCTGGGCTATTCAAATGAGGGATATTTAAAATTTAAGAAATGATTTCATGAGCTCTTTCTAACAGAGCTTGAAATATTTATCTTCATGAAGCAACTTCGGTCCGAATTTTGACAAACATCGCATGAATATTCAAAACATAGAATGACATAGTCAGACGACTACTCCACGAACTCATTCATTCGACTGTCACTGAGTGTGTTTACTATGTGCAGAAAAAACATAATTAGCATTGTTTATGTTGATGTTTACCGTTGAAAGTGCTTCGCGGATGAAAATCGGGTTCAGTCCTGTGTGCTAAATCACTTTACTTATTTGAAACGTGTTCAGATTTCAGATAATTTATCAATTTGTAAAATGTGCATAAATATTCAATGACTAATATTCAACTGAATATTGACTGTCCAGAGCCGACTATGAATGTGTCGGAAGTGAACTGACAAGTGAAGAAGAATGGACTTCACCAAAAATTTTCGATTATTTTACACTCTGCTTCTAATACTTGAACTGACGAAAAGTATAGATCTATTGCCAATCATCGTGTTCAACTCCCCCCATAAAGCTGGTAGATCACTTTTACGTAGTGTTTTACGGTGTAAGATCTACCAAACCGAGCCATAGCTTAATCCATTTTTCAAGCTAGGGAAATAAGTTGTGGTATTTCAAGGATTTATCGTATTTAGTCCTCTCTACCAATTGCAGTTTTTGAATTATAACAAAATTAACTTTACCCTGCACATGGTTGAAAAACTCTAATTCCTCTCGTTTGAGGCTAAACTGTATGCAGCGGAAACATATTTTCTAGCAATTAGTTATAAAACCAGGGCCCATCGACCTAGGCTGAACTAACTGCTGGAAAAAGTTCGAGTTAGGGTTCTATGAATGAACTAACTCTTCATGAACTGGTAAACAATGGTAGTTAGAGGAACACACGGAAATTCTTGTCACTGAACAACTTCTCTAGATTGAAATGGTCTTGTAGATAGAGCTAAATCTCGGGTTTGTAGCTTTACTGGTGATATTCTAGAAGTAAGACAATGATGTGGCTAGGGCTCCGATGCATGGTCAATTAATAGTTACTGTTCTGTTTTCTCAAGGAAAGATTTGATAAGGGGCGCGCCTTCAATGAGATTGCTCTCTGTGAAGGGTCTAAATAGTGGGACCGTGTCATTTTTTCTTGGAAAAACAAAACAAGAACTGTCGAAACCGATACTTCATTGCTTCTCAATAGTAATGGAATAATTCCTCATGCACTTTAACACTAAGTATACGGGGAATGCTACAATAGATCTAATAACTGGTCGCAGTGGCACACCTGAACAGGAAAAAAAATCATCGTGTTAAATGACTGTCCGGCCAACCCCTGCTGATTAGCAGCACCACAGCTTTGGTAGAAGTCCCCATTTTTTTAAAGATGCATAAAAGCAACCGATGTTCATCGGTCCTCTGTCTGAATTTGGTGAATCAATCCAATCCTGGCCGTTTTAATATTTGTGCCTTATTTAAGATATGCTGCAAATATTAATGTTGACAAGAAAATGCTTGGAAATACAACCGACATTTCCAGGATGCTTTTCAATACTGGCTGTGCATGTGCTAAGACAAAACAAGACAAGACAAGGGTCCTTAATTTTTATAGTTAACATATCGACCTGTTGAATGCTTCATTATTTCTGAAATGCAACCATTTCTACATCAGAAGTTGTCAAGTCTAAACACCAAAATTATGATCAGATCGGTTCATGCATTCTCAACTGATACACTATCGTTGTCAACTACAGAAATAGAGCTTTAGAACCCAATTACTAAATCAATATGATCGGATAGAAAATTCATTAACCCTTGCATAAAAATCAACTGAATATCAAAAGTCCCGTTCCAAATTTCAAATGTTCGTTTGCCGGATAAAATGCTTTTCTAGCGAAATAGCATTCCTTCTTGTAAAGCCTAAAACCTACTCCTAGCGTTCAAAATCCATTCCTATTTGGCATTGGGTTTCATCCCGTGAGCATAAATCTCTCCTCAGGGCTTATGGTGTAACAAAGAGTTTCGGATTCTGGCATGCATGGTCTTGCTCTAAGAACAGCCAGCCAGTAGTCGATGACGCACTCAATGCGTGATAGCGACCATTCCATTCGTGCTGTAAACACATTTGAGGGGAATGTGAAATTTACCATTAACTCTTGTTTAAGATCGAACTATCAATAATTAAGAAATTAAACGTAATATTTTGCACCGCTTCCTGTTAAAGCTTTCTTATCCTACCTTCGCATGTTTGTCAATGTTCTGCTTCACAAGATATAAATTATTGCTTTTGAACTAAAATCAACCTTTGACTTAGTTGAGTCATTAATGCTTTTAATGGCAGTTAGATGGCCATGTAGCGAAGTACGAGGGCCGTTCCATTCATTTCGTTGCTGGTGCAAAATAAGCAGCGTCAGTCATACTACATGTCGTACAAATGCGAGTCAGATGTTATGTGCGTTGATACATTTGACGTTTAGTAGAATGGACGCGATGGGAAATGGGTTGCATTGCATGTTGTGCGTTATGAGGGCGATGGGACGAACGAACGATTCGTTTGGCACTGATGTCCTGTTGAATTCATTAAAGGATCATCCATCTTCCGTTATGGCCGGCGTCGTCGACGTCGATGATGGTGTCAGTGTTGCTTCGAAAAGTGACAGATCAGAACGGTGACAAGCTTTCACGGGCATGGGTAGACAGATTTATGTGCCATACATGACATAAATGGGATTAATGGGTTGTGCTTTTTTTTCGTGAGCATGTGAAGTCAGACCGAGGTGGGCTTATTCCGATGCTCGAAAACGTTGATTATTTCCATCATATGTAGGTATGTATTAGCCAATGGAAAATTCCTTTTTTTTATTTTGTCAATTTAGAGCACAAGGAAGAAGCTTCTGAATACTTGGCTCAGATGTTCACAATACATATCCATTTTTTTTACTTCAATGGATATATATTCCAACAGGTACTTGGTTTGCTGTTCAACCAAGTGTTCTATAAGCGTTTCCACATTTATTAATTGAAAGGTTTTCAATGCCTGCATTTGCATGAATGTTGTATCAAGCAGGGAGTCGAGAATACTTCCCACAGAAAAAAATCTTATCCCGACCGAGAATTGAACTTCATCTCCAAATTGGCAATCCTACACCTTTGCTTACAATGCTAATTGGAGACATCACTCTTCATTGTAATCGGGTAGGTATTTAGGAGTCCAGTATAAGAAAAATTGAGAAATGGTGAATTAACAATTAGAAAATAATATCTCAAGTACATTTTATGCAAAGCAGAAAAACTTTGTTGAACTATTTGTTATTGAACTTATTGTTGAACTAAAACAATATGGCTTCTTTTTCATACTTATAATCTACCAATTTAGGTATTCAAAATTCACTGATTTATAGACGACTCATTAGAACTTCCCCTGTGTCTTACGTTGGCATTTAACCATATCTCATACAAGTAATCAAATTAAACTCGTTAGATTTATGAACAGGTAAAATTAGTGAACAAATTCACTGGAATTTTCCTAACCATTAGGAACTCTACCACTACCATGCATCGCTTCCCTTCTTCGCTTCCCAGCAATGTGCCTAATTTTCCAAACAGTCATTAATTTTTCAAGTCGCCAGATGGGTACTCCTTCATTGTTCTCTCCCATTAATAAGTTCGGAAATATTTAGTAATTGCTTAACCGTACATTAAACATGCCGTACTTGCCACATAGTGTGAATGATCCTTTGTAACCATCATTTGATTTTGTTACATCGTCATAAAATCCCAGACAATAATGCATGCTAGTTATTAATGAGAAGCTCAATTCCATGTCCAACATGCTGACACTCAGACGACGAAAGAACACATGGCAGAAAAGCGTTATCTATTGTTGGGGGCAAACCGTTCTAGTGCTGATGAGGATAACGACGGGGACCGAAAACATCATGCTCCATTGACAGCATATAGCAAAATGGAGCGAGTCCCATATGGTGCGTCGTAATGCGATAATAATGCCATACAAAACGACATCCTTTCTGAAACTGTGCGATAATTGTAATCTGTGACTTGGCCTCATAAACTGCTGTCAGTTGATGCAATGAAACGACATAAATACCAAGCGTTTTTTTTTTTTGAGTCTAGATCAATAGAAATTTTTTCACAGTAAGTAGACTGATGCTGAAGGAACTTACGATTACAAGGAACTTTGGAGTAAAGTCCTGTGGGAACTTTTGGGAGATTTCTAGTTGTAATTTCCGGTGCAATTCCTAGAAGAGTTTACGGAACAGTTCCTCGAGGGTTTGACCGGTAAATTAAATGAGCGATTTCCAGGGGAACTCTTGCAGCAATTCCTAGAGGAATTATTGTAAGAAATTTATGAGGAAATATTCATGAAGGAATTTCTTCAAGAAATCGGGGGGGATCTTCCCGATAAATGCCCAGAGGATTTCTGGAGGGATCCTTTAGAAAATTAATGAATGCTTCTCGCGGAATTTCCCTGAAAATGCCTGGAACAATGTTTGGGGGAGAATTTCTGGAGAAGTTTTGTAACATATTGTAGAGGATTTTTTCTAGTGAGATGCTGAAGGAGCAGGGTTCGTATCGCTCACTCAATCTCAGGAGCACAGGATGCTCCCCCACGAAAATTTTCGGGGAGAAATCGCTTTTCGGGAAAGAAAAACATCCCGGAGAGTGGTAACCATTTTTCGCTCACTTCGATTGCCACCAAACGTTGATTTGCTCTTTTTCTTTCATATTCGAGTCTTTTCGTGGCATCTTCAATGCAAATGGTAGTAGCTTATGTACAACAAATAACTTAATGCTTTCAAATAACAGATAGCGTGCTGATGTAGCTAGAGTAAGCGCATCCATACGGCTATTATTGTTACTATTCTGGGTTCGAATCTCGGCGCGGCCATACCATTTTGTAATTGTTCTGCCATAATTCTCGCGTAAAGTGAGTGAGTGGGTAAAAGTGATGAAACGAAAAAGGATTTTCAAAATAAACAACGAAAAAAGATTCTTCCTTGGCCCGCGAAACGCTTGCTTTGGTCTCATTGAAACGAAAAGTTGAAACTCTGTGAAGGAGGTATTCCTGGAAGAACGTAGGGGTGATCGCAGCAAGCCATGCGCGTGGATGATTATTTCTTTAATTTGCTGTCTCAGTTTTGTTCGTTCCCTCAAAATTAAAAATTAGATTCGGCTGATGTTAACATTGAGCATACAGGGGTTAGACAAAAAGGTTGAGATAGGCAAAATTTTGTCGAAGTTCAAATCAGCATAACTTTGCGTAGAATGATCCGATTTCGATGAAACCGGTACCATCGCAAGCGAAAACTCTTCTAATATACTATCCCCATGCAAAACCTCAGATTGGTTCTCGGCCACCGGAGATGTTTCGGGTTTTCCGAGGATATGTTAAAATGCATTTTTCTTCTACTTGTCGTCAGTGTTGGTAAAATCACTCAAAAATCTCAATCAACGAGCGCTCCCGCGTGAACGAAATCGTCTGCAATTTTAAAGGAATAATCACGCTTGAATTTTTCATGCTAAAACGCATCATTTCACTCATTTGCCAAAAAATCATTTTGGTTTAAAAACACTTTTGAAATCAATATGGGGACAATTTATTGCTTATACATAAAAGAGTGTCTAATATTTTGTGCGACAAACGTCAATTTACTGTTTTTAACGAAGGAGAACAAAAGAAAACCTACGATGATTCAAATGGATGATTCAACTCATCCATGAGTTTTAGCTGCTGAGTTGGTGCGTTTCAATTCTCGCTTGATTTGAATCGTCCATGAGTTTTGAGATTTTGAGTTTTTACCAACACTGCTTGTCGTTTTATCTGACGTTTACTGCCATCATGTTTTACACTCTTCCTGGAAACTAGAACTAATATGCTGATCAATGCTGGCTGCAGATCAAAAATTCGTTTGGTATACTTACGCAAAGATATGGCCATTTTCGAAAAATCGGTACGGGATTGGCCAAACACCCTGAACAGATGTCACTTTCGCAGAACACCCGGAACCTGTTACAAATTGGCCAGAGAGTCTTACATTCACCATAATGTATCTTTAATGAAGATCCTATATTTATCGGCTTGGGAAAACATGAATTTTGACACCCATATACGTATAGTTCCAGACGGTGCCAAAACCGGTCCCTCCTGGAAGGCCCTTGGAACCTGCTATAAAGGTGGCAGTGGACACTATCATTTTGGAAATGTTTCTGTAATCATCGTGTCGCAAAGCCATGAAGATAGATACCCATATTTGCATTATTCCAATCTGTTATCATTTCATTATGTTCCCGGAATCGTTTTTACGGAAATGGCCATATCTCTGCGTAGTTTTGATGGATTCTCGATCTACAGCCACCATTGGTCGGAATATTAGTTTTAGTTTTTGGAGAAAGCATAAAACATGACGAAAGTAAACGTCACATAAAATGACAAGCAGTGGAAAAAATGCATCTTGAACATACCTTCGGAAAACCTGGAACATGTACAGTGGCCAAGAACCAATCTTTGGTTTTACAAGGAGGTAGTATACTAGAAAAGCCTGCGGTTCTGATGGTCCTGATTTTATTAAAATCGGATTATTCTACGCAAAGTTATGATGATTTGAATTTCGACATAATTTTACCTATCTCAACCTTTTTGTTTAACCTTTGTATGTACTAGAGAAAAAATGTTTGAGTGATCTGAAGTATTCGATCTACGCGTTTGATGACTTTTACTAAAGTGTATTTCTTAACCTTCTGTCTGTGCTCAAAAAAACTTACGTTGTCTGTGCTCTGTCTTGAAATTGCTATAACTTTTTTATTGTTTGGTCAATTTTGGATTTTTGGGGCTGTTTCGAAAGATAATTTAATCATCTTTCAAGTCGTAACCATAGATTGGCTATTGGTGGGTGGGTACATCGCGGGATGGGGTTTTCGTGAAAAAGGGTATAAAAACAGTGATTTTCATGCTTATTTTACTTATATCTGAAAATCCTACCCATTTTGAACTGCACCTTTTTAAAAAAGGTTATACAGGAAGGCGTGTGCGTTGGCATGAGGCATTGATAAGTTTAGAACCTGGCCGCCAGGTGGTGGTATATTTAAATTCATTATTTCAGACTACTCAAGTAATTCCGATGTATATGTATGTAAATATTCTTATCGCACAAATTTGAAATTTGTTAAAATGGCGTCCGAAGTAATAATTGGGAATTTTACTAATAGGCGGAAAATTGGCTGATCTTTGGTTACGCATGTAGACCCAAAGGCCTTAATTGCAGGGTTTTCTCGGATGACCTAAACCATATTCTGTGAACACATTCTATTATTTGCAGCATCGCTGGAGCAGGTTGAGTTGAATACAAAGAAAACTTTTGATGAACTCTACCACAACATTCATGTTTGTCAAAAATGCTACAAACCAAAATACATCAGATCTCACATGGAACAATATACTCAAATATAACAGCTCACTAGCACCGCATCTTGGAAGAAGTGCTCATTATATTGAGCACCGCTTTGTAGTCCTGGACATCCTGAACAATGTTGCCGAATACAACTTGGGTGTAGGTATGAGGGATCTCAAGCTAAAGCAATATTTCAAACATGCAAGAATATTGCAAGTACACTAGCGCCGCCTATTTGTAAATTTCCTAATTATTTATTCCGTCTAGTCCATTAGTCCATTCCTACCAGACGAACTTTGTTAAAGACGTCATCTTTAAACATTTCAATTTTGTGCGATAAGAATATTTACAATGAGGAAAATTCCATTTATCGGAAATACTTTAGTAGTCTAAAATAATGAATTCAAATATACCACCACCTAGCGATCAAGTTCTAAACTAATCTATACTTCATGTCAAAGCACACGCCTTCCCGCATAACCTTTTGAAAAGGTGCAGTTCAAAATAGGTAGGATATTCAGATATAAGTAAAATAAGCATGAAAAATCACTGTTTTGTACCCTTTTACAAAAAACCCTCCCGAGATGTACCCGCCCACCTATAGTCAATATTTGGTAAAGACAGAAAGATGATTAAATTATCTTTCGAAACAGCCCCAAAAATTCAAAATTGGCCAAAAATTAAGAAAGTTATAGCAATTTCAATTTGGGGTCAATTTGACCCCAGAGCACAGACAACAACGTAAGTTTTTTGAAAAAAGTACACTGTAGCGCATATTTTTTATATTTTCGAATTTGCACTTAGGAAACAGATCTCAGCGAGTTTTATCAAACTACCAAAACTTAGGAGAATCGGTTGAAAACTAAAAAAATGGTAGCCACTCAAAGTGGCCTGGGGTCATATTGACCCCAGAGCACAGACAAAAGGTTAACTGAGCGCAGTTTGTCTATACATAGTTTGTATACGGGGATGTGTTGTAATAAAAATATATATGGCTAGAATGAGGATGGAAAGGGCCCTCCTTAGCCGTGTGGTAAGACGCGCGGCTACAAAGCAAGACCATGCTGAGGGTGGCTCGGTTCGATTCCCGGCGCCGGTCTATTCAATTTTCGGATTGGAAATTGTCTCGACTTCCCTGGGCATAAAAGTATCATCGTGTTAGCCTCATGATAAACGAATGCAAAAATGGTAACCTGGCTTAGAAACCTCGCAGTTAATAACTGTGGAAGTGCTTAATGAACACTAAGCTGCGAGGCGGCTCTGTCCCAGTGTGGGGACGTAATGCCAATAAGAAGAAGAAGAAGAGGATGGAAAAACACAAACTGCATCCAATCGAGTGAGATCAAGGTTTTCTGAATCGTTTTAGGACCCCAAACAACTGTACAAAATATGGGATCGATTTGTTGAGTCCTCACTTTCCGCATCGCGTTTAAAATTTATATGGAGATTGGAATGGGAAAACGTACTATTTAACATTTTTGCTCTTAGCGGTTTCAATTTATCGTCAATCAAGTGACTCAATACGTTAGCATATAGTCTAAAAGACGCCGAAAGGCTTTGCCGAAGAAAGAACGCGATGCGGAAAGTGAGGAAGCAACCAATCGGGCCCAAATTCTGCACAGTTGTTTGGGACCCAGAATGGTATCGAAAAATCATTGATTTGAAAAAAATGACCTTGAATTGATGCTCCACTCTAATGGCTATGTGATTATATCAGAAACATATAGGTCAATACCGAATTGCTGGAAGAGAGAAGTAATTGGTTTCGTGGACACTCAATTCCTGGGTATATTGCTGGAGGAGCTACCTGTGGCATTCATAGAAGAATTTACTGAGAAATTCCCAGATGAATTCTTGAGAGGATTTGTGAAGCAATTCGCAGGGAGATTCCTGAGGGATTTCTAGAATAATTTATGGTTGAGCTCCATAGGGGAATTTCCAATCAATTCTGGAGAGAATTCCTGAAAAAAACATGATTCCCGGAAGAATGCCCTGGAGAACGAGGAATTTTCGGAAAATCTGATGAAGGGATTTCGGGGAAAACCTTGCAAGAATTTGTGAGAGGACTTTGTAAAGGAATTCCCAGGGAGTCACTGAGAGAACTCCTGGGGGTAATTCCTGGAGGAATTTCTTGTGGGATTTCCGGACTGATTTTTTGGTGAAATGACGGGAGCAAATCTGGGGTCAGTTTGTGGAAATTTTTTCGAGTGAACTGCTGGACAAATTCTCGAGTGAATTCCAGTATAAATCCTCGTGGGAATTTCAGAACAAATTCTCTGGGAAACGAACAAATGCTGGAGAGACTATCTGAGAAACTTTATTTTCCCTCTGATTCCAAATCCCCCTCTGCTCCGCCCTGCTTTGTAAACCCTTGTAAACCCAACCTCGAGTACGGTGGCTTATGGCCCTCTCTTACTAACCTTTAGTAATAATATTACACCGAACTCCTGGAGAAATATCTTGGGTCCTGTATTCTTATAAGAAAATTTCTGGAGGAACTCCCTGCAAGAATTTCATGGAGAAGTCATTGAAAAATCTCAGAGCTCCACGAAAGTTTTTTCAAGGCATCTAAAACTCACTTGGAGAGTAAGTAGTTCACTTATTCCAGTATTTACTTGAATGTATCCTGTAAGATAGGTATCTAGCAGGATGAATATAAAATAGTTGTGATAATGTCCTCAGAATTATTTCTAATTAATAAAACTGGTAAAATTGTCTGGCACGCGTGTCTTGAACGAAAATTCAAATGATTAATTACAATACTTTTCTAGATGTGACGTTGATAATTATCACGATTATAACTATTCATTCGTCGAAAATCGTTCGACTGTGGTGGGCCGAGTGAGTAACCAGAATTTTGGACAATATCTCGGAGAAAATGGTTCTCAATAGCGATTCGACGGGCACGAGAAAGTGAGCGTGCTGCATGCAAAGCGGATCGATCGGGCGGAAGACGATTTTTGAACCCTTCGTAGATCGCGTGGCAGGTAACGTTCGGCCATAAATTTTGTGTTTACTGCACATACCTCTCTGTCTTTAGTTCGAATAAAAAATAATTTTATTAATAATGTTGAATATCAGGAGTCTCTACAATATCTTTTGATTTTCGTCGGAAAATAAGATACTATAATCCGAGGGAACATTATTCATATTGTAACCGATGGTTTCAATGAAATAGCATTGGCTTCACCAAATGCACAATAATGGGCTAATTCCTTTATACGCACCTGGCTTCTGGTGAGCAAGTGCTGCCATCTAGTTTTGAGAACAGATAGTTCATTTTCGAAGCAATCTTTAAGGTCAACAGTACCAGAGAATTTTCTTAAGGTGATTCGCCATAGTTATGAGATTGGTCTAAAGAGGGCTTGTCAGATTAAAAATCAGGGATCCGATGCCTTCAAGCGATACTGAAATAGCTGATTCGTTCTTTCTGGCTCAATATTTCAAGCAAGTTGGAAGTGCGCGGCGCGTTAAAATTCGAGTGTTAGTGATTTTACTATTCTAATATGTTGGAAACTTAAGTAATTCTTTTTCTTATCTTTTAGTGTTAATAGTTGGTCCTTAAAATTAGAGGATAATAAATAATAAAAGTCAAGTGTTAGTAAAAGTTAATAGAAGGTAAAAGAGATGTTAGTTGTGTTAATAAAAGATAACCTAAAAATTAATGTGTTAAATTAAGGGTTCTGTGTGGCAGTTGAACGGAATAGATTCTACGTGGATCGTGGAACGAATTTGTGGGAAAAAGGTAATTTACGGTTGATAACGCGACAATAGGGGGAAAATAATGATGCCAAGTGAATAATGCCAGCCTAAATAGGCCAAGTGGGCCTTTTTCCGTCCTTTAAGCTAAACCGGAGGCTCTTCGAACGTCAGGTTTTCCAACTTCCGATAGCCCAATTCGGGTGTATCGTATATCCCTGAGCCAGAAACCAGCCCTGTGATTTCTCCGTTGGAGTTATTCGCAGCAGAGGGATCCAATTCGCACGAAGTGTCGTATCCGGGACGTTGATACCAACCACGGAGGAATCTAACCTCAAAATTGGCAAAAATAGAAGACGAGAGAACACCAGTGTCTGATCGCCGCCATTGTGAACCCCATTGTCCAAGTACCGACATCGTTGGACCCATTATTCGATCGCCGACTTTGTGGACCCCATCGTCTGAGCACCGGCATCGTCGAACCCATCACACGATCGCCACAAGACGGGACGTCTTCCGGAGATTCCAGGAATCGTAATAGATTCGCCAACCCGCAGATCGCTGACGAGCGAGTACAATTACTATCCCGTTCCATGCAGTGGTTCCCCATCATCGTGAGTCAGCCCACACCCCATCAAAAACCGTAAGTCGCGCTTGGTTTTGTTTTTTTTTATAAATAGCTTGCTAAATAGGTCAGAAGAGGTTATAGAGAAAGTAAGTTAGGAATCGTGATCACGGAACTAGCAAACAAATCAGGCACTTAAAGTGAATAAATTCAATATGTGTTCAAAAATGTATTCTAATTCGTAACACTACTTTCACTATTTGATTCAGCATCAAGTTTGCTAAAGTTTCCTTCATTTCGTTGCTCATTATCCTTGTTCCGGTGTAAATTCCCGGAAAAGGTAGAATTTCCCAACCCTCACTTGCTGAAATATTTCCGAGGTTCGAAAAGGTAAAGTTGGCAAAGCTAATTGGTTTCTTTTTCGTCATTCATTCATGATTATGCTGTTTGTTTTGCTGGAAAGTTTTCTCTAACTGATTGAGTAAATCGCATGAAACGACCCTGGGAGTTTCTTAACTCACGTTTGGAGCTAAGGAACCGTACAAAGGAGTTATACTATTTTTTCTTATTTTGTAAATTTTGTCTCCGTTAAGGAAGCCTTTTCTAAATTTTAAAACGAGTAACTGATACATGTAGAATAAAGTAATAAAAAAATGATACATGTAGAAAGTATAAAGCTGTTGTTCTCGATTTTTGAAAATAAAAACAATATAGGCCCATATTATGGATTCCACTTCACAGCGAAAACAAAGTGAAGTGAGCACAACCTTATTACGGATTCCACATCAGTGAGAACATGTGAGAAGTTCATTTCATGTGACAGCTCTGATGAACGCAGGGTTATTATGGTTTTCACATATGTGAAAAACAACTCACTTTAGGTGGAATGTTTACACTGTCGTTTTTGGAGGTGAAAAGTTGTCACGCAGAATGGAGTAAGTTGAAAATGGATTGTTATTTGAGTTTTTCCTCAAATATTTTGTTATTTGCTATATTTTAGTAAGAAAAAGACTAACGTACGCCAATTTGCTCGTCTTGTTTCGTTCATGGAGGAACAACCTGAATTAGCTAGAGGTGGTAGATTCTCAGATTGCAGAGAATCTATTTCTTCTCTTTGGGCTACAATTCAAGCTGCATTAAACAGCTTGGGTCCTCCGACACGTTCTGTTGCAGCTTGGCGGAAGGTTTGGAACGATAAAAAGCTTCAAATAAAGAAGAAACTGCAGCATAACTAAAACGAAGTGAGAGCTACCGGTTTAATGATGTAGAAGAAGCCATCATCCGTCTACTGTCTTTGCGAAGAACAGTTGACCACAATGGTGCTATTTTTGGAATACAATCCTCCACAGGACTTCCAAATCAAGAGCATAATGAAGGAATTAAATGATGGACCATCGCCAGCTGGCGAGAGTGAATTGTTAAGAATGTCGGCAGATCTAACCAACAGATCAACTCGAACAAGTGAAACTGAAAATGAGCATCGATCAACGCGAAATCGTGGCCGCGTTAATCAGCGCAATTACCGCAGAGCTCTGCTAGAAAAGCAGACCAATGATCTTAGAGAAATTAAAGAACATGTATCGGCATGTGCCAGGTACTCTCGAAAATCGTTTATGGTCCATGAGAAACGATTCGGTTCAGAACAAAGGCGGTTTCAATTAGAGGAGGAAAAATTTCAGTTTGAAAAACAAATACGATTAGAAGAGCAAAAACAATGGACTAAACAGCTACAAGTCAAACAAAAAATTCTCAACTACAAGAGGCGTAAACTAGATTTTGAGATGGGACGGACAACAATTGATGCATTTGAAGAACACAATGAACAATTGGAAGCTCAACTAAAAGATACCCAAGCAACCAGAAGTTCGGATAAGAAGGGCTATTTTGGCTTAATCAGCTCTCATTTTAAGTAATTTTTTGTATGTAACGGAACTTTAAGTGAACTTTAAAGTTCCGTTAAGGATGCTTGGAACTTGATGTAAACCATAGTGAACCAATTAGTTCGGTTAAGAGTAAATTTAAGTAAAATCTGAACTTCTGGTTGCTTGGGTAGCTTCAATGAGGAGAATAATTAAACGTCTTTGCTTTGAAGATATTTGAATTTAAACGCAAGTAAAATTGCTGTTTTATTTTTTATCGTGTGAAAAGCGTGTTCGAATAATACATATCGTAAAAGATGTTCATAATTTCTTGTCTTACTCCATTTTAATTTTCATATTCTTTATTTTCTCCATTAACGGGTAAGTTTTCGTTTTCGTGAGTCAGCTCAGGGTCGTCGAAATCCATTTTATGTTTTACACGGAGATTGTAAGATGCGACGTAGTAGTACAGTTGTTTTTCCTTTTACAAACAACAAAATGTGCCTTTAACCACTCCTGTTGATCTTTACATAGCGAATCTTGTTTTAGAATGTATTGTATTAAACCTCCTCTGTTGTTCAGAAACATGCGTCTAAGTTCTAAAAGGAGTGATCTGCAACGGCATTAAAAGAGAACCGGCATCACCTAAAATATTTGTTGAACAGAACAGTTATAATAAGCATCAATACAGTTCCTTGTCATTTACGAGATAAATTATTTTCAGCTTTGTTCTACTGCATTGAATATGTTTTCTTGAAATATCAACAGTTCGCTAACTATGGGTGCTTTCTAACTGGACTGATTTTTAACCGGGCGTTGGTTAAGGGGAATCCCTTAGGGGATTATAAATGTTTTTTTTTCAATCATTCCATGTAAAACTGCGTTCATAACAATGCATCGCAGATCCCCTTGTCAGTCCAATTAAAAAGCAGCGTTCGTTAATTAGACTGATGTTCTAGCCCAGTTAGGAGCCGTACACTAATTACGTAAGCTATTTTTCAGGGTATTTCAACCCCCCCTCCCCCATGTAAGATTTTTCCCATACAAATCATTTTTTATTTATATGGAGGGTAAGAAAATGGCAGACCCCTGCTCCCCCCATAAGTGCTTACGTAATTAGTGTACAACCCCTTAGCGAATGGTTGCTGTACTATCAAATAGTTTTGTAAATAAGAATTACCGAGTAATTAGGAGTTTCTTTCCCCGTTTGCGTGATATTGAGTATCTATTCGACATCGCTACCGTTTCACACAAAAAAATCATATGACGCTCATATTTGAAAAACACAAATTAAACCTAAGCATAAACAACCCAACTAACTCTGACAACTTCTCACTGTAAACAACGCTATTATAGATCCCACTTCACTGTCACTGTCACTCCACAGAGTTCATTTCATTCACTTCACTTTATGTGGAAACGGTAATAGGCCAAATAATGTGAAGTGATCGTTAGGTGAAGTGAATGTGAAAGTGAAAGTGGAATCCTTAATAACCCAGATAAAATGGTGAAACGATTATCATTCAGTACAACACTTTTAACTTTTAAGACAATAATTTCAACGCTCTCTTGCTCACAAGCATATATAACATGTTTAGCGAACCTACAATAAACTTTTCATCCCGTCATTCTCCTTACAAATTGTTAGATAATTTGTTTATGTGATAAATCGAATCATTCACTCACTTCAAAGATCCGGATCGTTTTAACGTTAAATATTGATATTATCGTTTGATCTTTCATCTCTTATATTACCATATATCATTTTGCTATCAAACCACGATTTGTAATTATTGAGCTATTTACGTAACATTTGAGTAATATGAGTCAACCAAGGAAGTAGCATAACTTATCATACAAATATAGGATTAGTCTCCTTAATAAAGATACAAAAAAAAACAAATACATCAATATATTTGTTTTGAGCGCTTATTTTCGCAGCTTGCTGTAAGTTGAAAAACTAATTTTGTTGTTATTATTCTAATTCTGGCAATTCCAATTCTAATTCTTCTAATTCTATGCAAATTTAGGCGAAGGTTAAAACATTCAGCAGCAAATTTATTATTATTACAATTATGTTTATTAACGAGACATTCGTCTCTTGGCTTGTTCACCGCATGAGCAGCAAATTTAGTCTTGACAAAGATACCTTCGCATAAAGTAATTATATTAACTTAGCTGAGCTTAGCTTGATTGACTGTACACATCGTAGTTGCTAGTCGTGATTGGCCGAAAAACATCTAATAATGCATCGATCACAAATTGAATAGTTTTGTCGGGACTGAAAAGCTATTCTCACTATACATGCTGTGGAGTTTCTTCAAATCAAGACCAAAAACGATGCCGGCCACGTCCTCACAGTCACTAAGGATAAGGTAGGTAGGTATCACATCTAAAACATTTATAACCTATTCAATGATCGAGAATTAATTCGAAATCAGATTCACGACCATGCTCTTCAAAGAAAATTCACCCAAGTGTATATGGAATCCACCTGATAAATTGTTCTTGAGCTCCTTTGCGGGAATTTTACACAATTATAAGATTCTTTTCTTCTTCTTAGTTTTCACTATAATAAACAGTATTAGTTTGTATCAACAGTCGATAATAAAACACTGAAGAAGTTTCATGTAGAAAACGAAAGTTTACCATAATGGAAGTAAATGGAGGAAAAGAATACTAAAATTGTATAAATCTACATTATTCGTTTTTTAGATTTTTTTTGCATTGAAATTTGTAACCCATTTGTGCCATCATCGAGGAATTTGGTTGCTAGGAAAAACTTCCTAAGAATTCTATTCAGGTACAAATTTCGTTCGTGTTCGTTCTATATGGTGGTAACGAAAGTTAAATTTGGATAAAAATTAGCACGCAACGTGACGCAACCCTAAACATTCAGAAATGCTTAGTGCAGAAGAGCCATCAGTCTTCTTCAGTTCAAACATAATATAGCAGACTTTCATTACATGTCCTATCACAAAAGAGTTCCACTGCCATCGGCCTAATGCTGTTACGCCCAACGGCAATAACCCGTTGTCCTAACGGGCGGGGAACACTAGAGTCAGCTTGTTGAAAGTGATGTTCACTTCCGTAACTTCCTCCGGCTGACATCTCACATCCTTCCAAATGACATTCATCGTGTCTGGTCTATGCAACGTTCATATATGCATATGAGGTAAGTATATGCAAGTCGGTTCCAGTAGCCTCAGGAAGTTTCCATACACACACTCATAATGGGGGGAATTTTTGCTGATGATACCGGAAAATTTAGTTAAATGTTGAAATCTTCCATATGCATTGCCATCGTCGTACCGAGCCAACTATCCAACACTTGCCGCGTCGTACACTGACTGGGTGCTGATGGTACCTAATACGATGAAGCAGCACATTCTATTGTTCGCTCGTATAAAACACAACACATAAAACAGCCGGCCAGCTTACCATTTTGTTCGCATGCTGTTTGAATCCTTATCATAGACATGGTCTGCATGCTTGCTTATGCTTTGGTTGCCTGCCGTGGACCCCATGTCTGGTGCATGTCTTTCTTGTTCCAAATTGCGCATTACACAGGACAATGGATGTTTGGAGTGCTTCTACATGGCGGATGGGAAGAGTAATAACGTCAACGGCTTTTGTACCGTGAAAAGCATTCGCTGAGCATCAGCAGACCATTATTTTACGCAATGTTGATATTTCTGGTGGATGTAGGCGAACATTTTTAGAGATACTTTAATTTATTACACATCATTTCAAGCTAACTTCTGGATTGCCAAGATTCTTTTTGTTGCTTTCGATAAAATGCTTAATAGATGACCGGGATCTCAATTAATCCATTGTGTATTTATTGCCGTCGATTTCAGCAAAAGGAATGATAAAATTAACTCACTCCAGAAATAATTCATCAGTCCTCCGAACATCAAACCTAACTCACAGAAACTGTTTCGCCATCATCAATCTTTGATTGCTTTTGTCTTTCCAATTGTGGATGGCCCCATCCTCACCTCAGTCCAGTTGAATACCATAACAAGGGATGGCAGATTTTCGAGTTCACAATCAGTTGGCAATAAATTAATTGTTTGAGCTAAAAAGTGATCGAAATATGAGATTGTTTAGTGACTTGGCTAGCATGATGCGATGAGTCTTAAAATAGTCAGTGAATTCTGACAGATGGGTAGTTAAGATGCAATAATGCTTCATTATTTTAATATATAAACGATTTGTAGAATCCAGAAGATTTTGAAAGTGTAGCAAACTTGTTTCCATGTCATAATTGGAATTGAATTCATATGTCATACAATACCATAGTAAATAGTAATGCGCGTTTCAAATAAGTCTAACAAGATTTTTTTATGTACAGGTTATCCGACTTGTCAATATCCCCAACTCAGCCATCTTGGATTTTTGTATGGAATTAATGCTCGTTTGTTTACGTTTTGCACTGAAAATGTATGTTTCCCCCCGCGCTGGTTATTCCCATCTACTGACGAAGTCGGATAACCTGTACATAAAAAAATCTTGAAATCTAATGCAGCCAATGCAGATAATAAATAAACTAGGAAACGTGTTTGAAACTGGCATCACTGACAGACCAGAAGACACTTCCTTCGTATTTTTAAATCATTCTGCTACTGATAGTATCCATAGCTGATGTAGTATTTCCACAAATACATCAGCATTTTTAATACTAACGTAACTCTATTTTCTAATAGATTTACCAAAGAGCGCCTGCTATGAAAATGTGACGTCATCTGTGATTGTCCTATACACCTATCATCGTCCATACCCTCTGGTAGGAAGAACCGGGAAGCGCCCGCAGCTATCGCCGGAAAAAATCTATTAGTGGCACTTTATTTGAATTTTAATTAGACAATCTTTTAATTTACGGAAAACTTTGTCTGTTCGACTGTTCAGCACGCCAACTAAGCATCAGCCTGCGATCGTCGTTGGTGGAAAACTAATCCACTGTGTATGACGCTCACTCTGCCACCTAGAACGAGTAAAGCCAGAAGTTGAATCAATCAATCAAGTCATCCTCAGCCTCACGCCACGCCAGCCAGCCTGAGTTGGCTTGAGAAAGATTTGGCCTTGCCGAGATTCTCCACCCAGCAAAAAGGAAATTCGATTTGAGTGGACTAGCTGCGGGGGCGGTTAGCAATTTTAGTGTCTTTGTTGGTTTCTCCTTGGTTCGTCGTCGTGTAGCATCAACGGCGATGATCCTTCGAATAGCTTTTTGCTGAGCTGTCAAGAATGGGAATTTTCGTGGCCTCTAACATACTCCGTAGTCGTACGATGTGTAGCGCCACGACAGGGAACTTGATAAATCTGGTTGAATCGAGCTGGTGGGAGGGTGAACGACAAGGACAAAACGTTTCATTAGCTCTTCAGTGAGCGAGCTAAATGGGATCCTGGCTGATGGAATGCTTCCTGTGGGTTGATTAGTAGCAACGCCCATCAAATGTAGCAACATATTCTGTTTGCAATGGGAATGTATATCTTAGAGGCATCGAAATCTGCTCACCTAAGTACTTCGAAATTCTGAATAGTCACTAGAAAATTGAATTCGAAAATGAATAATACGAAATCATCATTCTACAGTTATAAATTTGTTCAAAGTGGACATCAGTCGAATAAAGAGATTTAGATCTATATGGATATTAAATTAACGAGCTGTAGAGCTACGCTAAAAAGTTCATACTCACTGAAAATATTGGTTCACGGTACATAATCCGTTAATCAAACGTTTTGTCTTTCTTCTAAACCTTTTACACTGCAATTGACAAACTAAGTCAAATCCTATGGTCGAAACTAAAAAAAAGGACACACAACAATTTCTACTGAATGATTTATTTTCCATGCCTTTAAACGTCCAAATATTAGCATTAGTATTGAGCAATTCGCACAAATTCGTAGGTGGTACTAGCCAAGACTATTGTATCGAGAGTAGCGTAATTTTCATCGGTTACCTCAGATATTGATTACCCAAGTAACAATTTATTGCTGAGTAACATTTTATTCTGCCAGTTCTATACAGCCTTCGTTTGAATAAAGGTTATACATCAGAACTGAAGACGTTTGCTCAGCTCTTATACATCTAATTTTGGTGATTTTATACAACCTGAAGCTGATTTAAGGTGTTTAAAAAGCTACTTAAGAGTTTGTTCAGCTATCATACAGCAATAATAGAACAATATAACATATCTGGAAAATCTATTTTTAGAACTCACACAATACCATAGAGCTGAAGAGTCTCTTATCCAGTTTTAATCCAACAGGTAATCAGCTTTATGGCAGCATCGACAAAATATTTATTCAAGAAAATTCATGAATTCTTTAACCTTCATCATGTCTACCATTAGTCATTCAATCGTCAACTATTTATCGGATATATTTTGAAATTGAAATCCACAAATTAATGATCAAACTTTGTTGAGAATTGAACTCAGAACCACTGATTTGTAGCCGCTTATCTTACTACTTGCGTCACCTTGAACTGTGAAACTTGCATAACAAATAGCACATCATTTGCAGGCATAGTTGAATAAAGTTTGGGTAACAGCTGCAGTAAGGTTGCATTAAGGCTGCACAAGCAATTAAATCACCTTCTTGAACCACTCGATTAGCTGTCAAAAGTAGTGATTGTTTACATTCAGATTGTGCGTGATATAGTTGTGATCTTTTGGTCCAAATAGCCTTGGATTGGTACAGTTAAATGTTTTATCATCATGACATAACATTAAAAAAGTGAAATTAACTTTATAAACATCCTCCCAGTCCGCGCTGAATTCAAAGTGAAGCATAACAATTTTCGAGGTAAGTTTGTGTTTTTTTCATAGCTGCATCGATTATTACCAGAATAAGTTCATGGAGATAGATCTGCCTTTACATTAAGATACTAATTGAAATTTCTATGGTTGAACGTAGTTAAATTCATATTACAATCTATTGGCATCTTATGAAGCATTTTGGATACATTACAAAAGTTGGCCTTCAAAACTTTTATGAATGGGAGTTAAGATCAATTAAAATCACTGCTGTGATTGCATTGAAATGATTTTCAAACTAACTTACAGGTCTAGAATTGATTATGTTTCGCTTGGAATATCTCAAATGAGCTTCCTGGTTTGCGATATTTAAAGTTATTTAAAGATTATTATGATGACCATCATCCTGGTACCTGGTAGATGTTTCAGAACACTCAGTAGATTTTTTTCCAAACTTGATTACACCTTTTGCGATTTCAAAAGCCGAATAAAATAATGAACGCGCGAGTAATCAATCTTTATTCAGCAACTAATGAGTAAGCTAGATAAAGGATCTTAGAATTGATAGATAAGCTTCTAAATAGCTCGATATACAGCTTTCACTGGATTGCTGTACAAAGGATCAGAAATAACTTGTGGGAATGCTTATCCAACCTCGTGCTCAGCTTACACTTTAACCAGCTTATGACACTGTTAACCAACCAATATCCAGCCATCGCTCTCACTATCCAGCCTTCATTGTTACTTGGGTAAGGACTAATCACTATCTCTTAGATCAGCGGTTCTCAACCTGGGGTACATGTACCCCTGGGGGTACCTTCGCTAGACACAGGGGGTACCTCGGATAAAAATGCGTAATGGCGGACGTAGTACAATTCCAACCAAAACATATTGATAATGTTTGGATAATTTTGTATTTCTATAATTTCAAAACTTATAAACTGTCTTGTACATAATACGTATAGTGATCAGTAAATCAAAGCCAATTGAATCCTGCCCTCCACAACCAAGGGATACGGAACAAAACATCGAACGAATGGACACATTCAAAAGAAAAATCTTCTATGCAATCTACCAGATCGATGCTTCTTAACTAAAATCTAGAATTTGAATTTTCGGAAGCCCAGTCCCAGAGTCCCAGAGGCCTCCTTTCAAGAGGATCGGAAGGTTCCTTTTAAAAGGCTCCTTCAAAGAGGCATGGAAGCCAACTTTCAGAAGGACGGAAGCCTCCTTTCAAGGGGCCTGGAAGTTTTCAAGAGGCCTGGAAGCCTCCTTTCAAGAGGCCCGGAAGCCTCCTTTCAAGAGGCCTGGAAGCCACCTTTCAAGAGGCGTGGAAGCCTCCTTTCAAGAGGCCTGGAAGCCTCCTTTCAAGAGGCCCGGAAGCCTCCTTTCAAGAGGGCCTGAAGGCTCCTTTCAAGAGGCCCGGAAGCCTCCTTTCAAGAGGCCTGGAAGCCTCCTTTCAAGAGGCCCGGAAGCTTTTTTTTTTCGAGAAGCTCAAAAGCCTCCTGTCAAAAAGATTGGCAGGCTCCTTTCGAAAGGCTCGAAAGATTTCTCTTAAGTGGCTCAGGAAGCATCCTTTCAAGAAGCCCGGAAGTCTGTATTCAAAAGGCCCGGATACCTCCTTTCAAGAGGCCCGGCTCGTTTTAAGTGGCCTGGACGCCTCCTTTAAAGAGTCTTGGAAGCCGCCTTCCAAGATGCTCAGAAGACTACCTTTAAGAGGCTCGGAAGCCTCCTTTCAAGAATCTTGGAAGCCTCCTTTCAAGAGGCTCGGAAGCCTCCTTTAAAGGGGCATAGAAGCATCCTTTCAAGAGGCCCGGAAGCCTCGTTTTAAGAGCTTTCTTTTAAGAGATCGAAAACCTTTTAGCAAAAAGCTCGAAAGGCTCTATTCAAGAGACTCGGGAGGTTCTGTTAAAAGGCTTGGAAACATCTTTTCAAGAGGCTCAGAAGCCTCTGTTCTAGGGGGTACCTCAGTTAATGCAAAAGCAGTGACGGGAAATGTCATTTCGATGTCATGAGACTAATTTGCTAATAACTTTTTTCACAATTCATTTATAATTTTGTTCTACATGTAAACATGTAGCTCTCAAAGGACCCGAAAACTTTTTCTAACAGGTAATTTCTCTAAACATGATATTGGTGACGTGAGAGCCGAATTAGTGTTAAATGACATTAATGTCATGACATTCCGTGACATTTTTTTTAATCTCGCTCTGATGGCTCACACTTTGCATTTAGAACAATGATCTGTTCGGCAAAGTTCTAGGACTCTTTAAATACTCCATGTCAATCAAAAAATCCGAACTGTAAATGACTTTTGGAAAAAGTTATTAGAAAATTAGTAATAGCATTGCCATGACATTTTTTTGACATTTCCCATCACTGTGCAAAAGTTTGAAGGGGTACCTGTCATGAAAAAGGTTGAGAACCGCTGTCTTAGATAGAAACATTGCACTCTGCAATAGTCGAGATCTGTCCTGGCCACGTCCTTGTGAATGCTGGGGAAAGGGAAGGATGGTTAGTTGGACACCTACTTAAGAAAGATGCAGAGAACGCTACGACCTCTCATAGATGCCACGGGAGGTTTTTTTTCGGTTTGTGTGGAAGGTTATAACAGTAGGAATCGTTTTGGTAGAACGTGAAACACAGAAAGAACTAAGATAGAAATACAAAGTAGGAAAGGGACGAGCCTGGAATTGAACTCACGACCTCCTGCTTATAAGGCAGAAGCGGTAGCCACTAGACCACCGAGCTCGTCTTCCTTCAAACGTCTAAATATGGTAAAAAATAAAATTCATCAACTATCAACGATCGAAATCGTCAGATGAATCTGAAAGAGCCTGTTGTCGTCGACCCACTGTTGAAGCTGGATCCAGCTGACACGAAGGCAGTTTCTTCTGGGTATTTACTTATTTAGCAAAGATCTGAACAAATAACACTGAATCAATGATACGGTTGCGCTCCACGCTCGCCTAATAGTTCTGTACCTGGTCAGCCCACCTTGCTCGTTGCGCTCCACGTGTTCTCGCATCCGCCGGGTCGGAAACGAACACCATTTCTCCAGGGTTGCTGTCCTGCATTCTTGCAACATGCGCTGTGTAAGATGTTCCTAACTACCCATCTCTCGAATACTCCGAGTGCTTGCAAGTCCTCCTCGAGCATGGTCCAAGTTTCATGTCCGTAGAGGCCTACTGGTCTTATGAGCGTTTTGTACATGACGCATTTGGTGCGGCTGTGATTCTTTTTTGATCGCAGTTTCTTCTGGAACCCGTAGTAGACCCGACTTCCACGGATGATGCGCTTTCGTATTTCACGACTAACATTATTATCGGCCGTTAGCAAGGATCCCGGCCA
This sequence comes from Armigeres subalbatus, assembly GCF_024139115.2. Classification (NCBI taxonomy): domain Eukaryota; kingdom Metazoa; phylum Arthropoda; class Insecta; order Diptera; family Culicidae; genus Armigeres; species Armigeres subalbatus. The sequence goes on along the minus strand of NC_085140.1, from coordinate 340,784,197 downwards.
TGCCGCGCTTGGTTCCGCCCACAAGCATGTACTTTATCTTCGACGCATTCACCACCAGCCCAACTTTTGTTGCTTCACGTTTCAGGCGGGTGTAGAACTGCCACCTTTGCAAATGTTCGTCCGACAATGTCCATGTCATCCGCGAAACAAATAAATTGAATGGTTCTGTTGAAAATCGTACCTAAGCTGATACACCCGGCTCTCCGCATGACACTTTTTTAGCGCAATGTTGAACGAAAGGCACGAAAGTCCATCACCTTCCTTGTATTAGTTCGTGATTCGTGTTCGCCCGTTATCTTCACATAGTTTGGCACACCATTCACGACAATTTTGAAGGATTCACCGCACAGTAAGGATTTGATCCGTTGTCGAGCGGCCGTCAACGAAGTCGGCTTGATAACTTTCCACGAACTCATCCACTATTGGTGGCAGACGACGGAAGATGATATGGGATATCACTTTGTAGCAGCATTGAAGAAGGTGATCGCTCGAAAGTTTTCACACTCTAGCTTGTCGCCTTTCTTGTAGATGGGGTATACAACCGCTTCCATCCACCCATCCGGTAGCTGTTCAGTTCACCAGATTCTATCAGTTTGTGCAAGCAAGTGGCCAGAATGCCATTTGGCCGAAGGCAACAGAGGTTATTTGGCCGAACAGATCGATATCGATATTGAAACAAATTGGCTGACCTTTGGTTACGCGTATATACCAAAAGGCCTCAACTCCAGGGTTTTCTTGGATGACCTAAACTACTACGGACCAAAATACATAAGATCTCACATGGAACAATATACTCAAATATTACTGCTCACAAGCGCCGTCTCTTAGAAGAAGTGCTCATAACACTGAGCACTGCTTTGTAATTTTGTACATCATTAAAAAAATCCGAAAACAACTTGTGTACAGGTACAAAGGATCTCAGGCCAGAGCAATATTTCACACATGCAAGAATATTGCATGCACACTAGCGCCGCCTATTTGAAAAAAAAACTTAATATTGTTTTCTTCACAAGACAGTCCATTCCCACTAGACGATCTTTGCTAATAACTGCATTTTTGCAAATTTTAAATTTGTGCGATACGAATATTCACAATGTAGATAATTCCATATATCGGAATATTATGAGTAGTCTAGAATAATGATTTCATATAAACCATCACCTAGCGGCCAAGTTCTGAGCTAATCGATGCCTCATGTCAAAGCACACGCCTTCCAGCATAACCTTTAGGAAAAAAATCAGCCTCAAATGTATATAAGTAAAATAAGCATTAAAAATCCCTGTATATGTATCTTTTTTCACGAAAACCCCTCCCCGCGAGGTTCCCGTTCACCTATGGTTAATTTTAGGTAACATCCTAAAAGATGATTAAATAATCTTTCGAAACAGTCCAATCCTAAAAATCCTAAATTGGTAAAATATGTGGCGTAATGTGGCCATTAGGTTACATGGAAGGTCACTGACCGAGAGACGAGGTCATGAACCTCAACACATTATATAAACATCTCCCTGTCCAAATTTCTCCACTAAAGAAAAAGTATTCGATCGAGAAAATTTATAATCCCGAGCTAGCAAGTTATTGAAAGTAGAGGTAAAAGTGTACAGTGGAAATAGAGAAGGTGTTGTGGGCTTCAGAACCCCGCCGTTTTTTTAGTTTTACGTTCGGAAGAAAGCCGTAGTGTGTCGTCCTCGACTGATACCGGTATCGTACCCGCTGAAGGCCAATCCGTCACCATATTGGCAGGTCAAGTGTGCTCGTGTTCGACCCAAAAGCTACGACGGACTCCCAAGCCACCCCGGAAGACATTGTGTTGCCATCGCTGGGCGCCGGCGTTCTGGAATAAGCTGCCGTTGAAGCCTTGGAAGCAGATTGGAGCAGAGGAAGCAGTGGTGGAGAAAGGGAAGAAGTGGTAGAGCTGTGGAAAGAAGTAGGAGCCCCGAAGTAAAGGTTAGAGTAGCGAATAAGGAAGTGGGAAGAAAAAGGGTTAGGAAGTGTTACGAAGGGATAAGAAGAGAAGCCGAATAAAGTGTCCTGTTGTAGAAATACTGTGGTTTTCCTACTATTTGCGTGCGAGAAGTACCTGTCTGCGAGTTTCTTGAGGTGAGCGTGCCGACCCTGAGGCCGTTTGATTCAGGGAGTCTCTGTATTGCTCAAGGAATACTTACCCATAATTACAAGGAACTAATTTCTTTGTCTTTTGATCTTCAAGAAAGTTAGAAAACAAAATAGCTATTATCAATTTTGACACATAGTGGCCTCATTGTTTTCGAATTTCAAAAAAAAAAAGATGTAAAGATCGTCCGTGCAGTGCCATATTGCTTAGTATAGAAATCAGAGCTTAAAATATTCATCTTCATGAAGAAGCTTCGCTCCAAATTTTGACAAACAACGCATGACTATTCAAAACATAGAATGACATAGTCAGGCGACTACTCCACAAATTCATTCATTCGACTGTCACTGAGTGTGCTTACTATGTGCAGAAAAACACATAATTAGCATTGTTTATATTGATATTTACTGTTGAATGTGCCTCACGGATAAAAATCGGATTCAGATCTATCTGATAAATTACTTTACTCATTTAAAACGTGTTCAGATTTCAGATAATTTATCAATTTGTAAAATGTGCATAAATTTTCAATGACTAATATTCATATAACCGAATATTGCCAGTCCAGAGCCGACTATGAATGTGTCTGGAAGTGAGCTGACAAGTGAAGATAGGTGGACTTCACCAAAAAATTTCGATTATTTTACACTCTGATTGAAATACATGGAATAAAAACATCGTCATGGTCCAGAGAACATGTTTCATGGAACCTAAAATCATTTTTTTTTTCGTTGCGTTTTAGCCAGGGTACGAACCATGTACCTATGCATCGGAATAAAAAATTAGTTGGTTTTAATTCCGCTTTTAATAATATTGAGGGTCCTTCCTACCTTAGCTATGATATGCGTGATTTTCAAGCAAATTCACTTGCTTTAAAACTCTGTCAAATCTAAGAAAGTTGAGGGAGGGAGGATTATGCCACGAATCAGGCCATAAGAACTTCATGCCTGAATAGTAACCTCGCAATTATTTAAAGATCTACTTATCAAACACTAAGAAATATCCCAATCTTGATATTTGATTCCTGCACAGCAAATATATAACAACATTGCAATTTAATACTAATGAATAATTTTCATAACATTTCTAAAAATTATTGTTGTAATTGTCTATTTGCACTTTGAAAAGATTCACAGATTTATTCTGAGATTTTTTATGAAGATTGCAGATTTTTTTTTTAAATATGTGGCAACACTGCTACGAATACAATTGGCGCAAAATGTGACAAGAATCGCTATAGCATCGAGTAGGGAGTATTTACAACCCGAAAACATCGTTGATCAGCCCGAGAACTAAACTTTCAATCCCGAAGCTATAAATCCTTCGCCTTTTCTCGCAAGGCATTGTGATATATGAAGATGTTAGGAGTATAATCCAAAATGTAACAAGAAAATGTTTTCTTAACTTAAACTGGCTACGCAGTCTTTAAAGATTGAAACAAGATTTTTTATCTGTTCAACGTTTCGATACGGGGTTGGTATCTTCTATAGGGGAAAAATAATATGAAGAAGACACTAGCCCCGTGTCAAAACGTTGGACAAACCAAAATCTTGTTTCAATCTTTAAAGACAGCATAGTCAAATTAAGTTGAAATAACAATAAACAGATGGGTCCCTCCTTACCCATCCGGTAAGATGCGTGGCTACAAAAGAAGAACATGGTGAGGGTAGCTGGGTGCCAACCCGAAAATTCTGTAGACCAGACCGGGGGTATAGCAAATTTTCGGGTTGAAAATTGTCTCGACTTCCCTGGGCAAAAAAGTATCATCGTGTAAGCCTCATGGTATACAAATGGTAACTTGGCTTAGAAACCTCGCAGTTAATAACTGTGGAAGTGCTTAATGAACACTAAGATGCAAGGCGGCGATGTCCCAGTGAGGGATGTAACGTCATTGAAGAAGAAGAAGAAGAAGAACAATAAACAGTCGATTCTTCAGTAGTACTAAAATATTTTCGATAACGGGAATTTTTAACTTCGATATTCATCCTAACAAAACAAAACCAAAAGCAGAAGCAAACGCTTCCCATTTTTCAATTTTATGTTGTTGCGAAAATCCGATACTTCATTCTTTTTCGCAGAATTATGCCGAAGTGAGAGTAAGATAAAAGTACATCGTAAGTGCTTTAAAAGCAATTACGAAAGAAAATCCTAAATTTAGTTTATCTCACAATTGCCTTTATCGTCCCGAGAAACCGAAAGATAAAACTTGATGATGCTGATTGTTGTCAGAGACTTTGCCAACAATCTCTCAGAAATTATGTAAATGGTTTAACTTTACGCCGCACGTGATTCTCGTTCCAGCGCAAACAAGTAACACCAGCGCCGTCGGGAAATAGGCGGAACACAACCAACAGCACCCACAAACGGATCAGTCGGTAGGATGTTTTCGTAGTCCAAATTTAAAGCAATAGCACCTCCATTTTAGAAAGCCCCAAGTTTCATTGTGAAACATGTTAAATCTTCTTTAGACAGTTTCACTTGGCCGAGGGAGGGGAAGGCAGTTTAGAGAATATCTCTCTTTCAATGGTCCCCGGTCGGGCATCATTATCTCGGAATTGCTTGCTCATCTCAGCTGTGATGAACAGAAGACGCACGTTTGTGTCATTTGTTGTACCTCACGACACAACTTGCCTTTTGTTGGCTTGAATATAGGATGGGTAGCATTTGATTATATGTGTATGTAGTCTTTATGACATAGGAACGATAGCTGGAGCCTTTACTACGAAGCGACTCCGCTCAACTAAGTTTTAGTAATACTTTTGATTGCTATCTGGAATGGACAAAGAAGTTGATGGACCAACTACTGCATCTGCAGAACATGATAAGAAGTGCGGGTTTACTGCGTCGTGTATGTGACCTATAAACTAACAGAAAGATAAAATAATGGACCGTTGACTGAGAAGAAAATGTAATTTATGTTTGTATTCCATGTTAACAAACTTAAAATTTCCTACTCATTTTTTGTTAGAAAATTCCAATCAATCGATTTTGATCAAAACCATCATTATCCATGAATATCACATTGCCTTCCTACGACTTCCAACTAATTTCATCACGTCCAAGAAAGTTAAGTTAAGAGAATCAACTCCGACACTGTTTTCAACTGTCAATTGCACACTAGTCTACTCCAGCTAGTGCTGACTCGAATGCAATTCGACGGTACAACATAGCATGAAAATCCATCTACTGCAGTATACCTCCAACCCACACCTGAAAGCGGCTCAATTTCGTGCTGTCTGGCCTGGTCTGTTCTCATGGAATCGTTCCAAGTTTCATCTGCACAAATTTGGCACATCCAGCCGGCAATTGCGTGATACACCGACAAACACAACAACAAACAACGTCAACACCCTCTAGTACCTATAGCTAGTAAACGGTAGGTCACGTTGAAAAAGTTTCCAACAGAAGGATGTGCCAAACTTTTGGTCGGGCTCACGTACAGAAGATGATGAAAGTAAACCGCTAACTAGAAAGTTTATGCAGTTCTCTCAGTTTGACAAGCCCTCAATTCGGAATATAAGTCGAAAGATGATGCTGACACCAGCACGTGGTAAGCAAGATACCAGCACGGTGTTTACCTTGGCACGGTCGTTTGATAATGATATTGCACCTATATTTAGAACTAATTATGATAGATAGACAGACAGATAGATGTATTTTTTGGGTAGTTTATTTTTTTTTATCGAAATGAAAAGTAAATTGTGCTGCCAAAATTGCTCTAGAGTCTCAATGGTATTCAATCGAAACACTTTCCACGTTCTACGATATTGTGCCATTCACCTTTCTTCGATGGCTCCCGTCTCGTCACGTATGAACCATTGTATCGTATAAGCTTTCGCAGACTTGTGATGTCCTTCAATCTATCGATGAGCTGATTCAATTTCAACATCAAGTGAAGTTTTACTAGAAAGAGATCCAGTGTACATGATGGTCATCACCTTGTGAAGAATTGCATGTAGAAAGTATAACGTATGAACGTTAGAATTGGGCCCAATGGTGGGGCGGGTTAAGGTTATCTCTGCAGATTAAAGCATTGCGCATCGTAAGACACGGGTGGTTATACAATAGATTGGTTTATATTTTGACTACTATTGGCTTGAATGGCGACAATTCATATCCACAATGGACCCGTCGAGTTTCACGACATAAGTCTAGAACTCGAAAACCATCAGCGTTAGAGTTTAAACGTTTTCGGAAGGAACTATCCACAGGAAAAATATATTTTTGAAGTAAGTTGTCATTTTGGTGGTTCCGTCATATTTGGTAGGTACAATCGATCGTTTACAAAAAAGATTAAACCAACAATTTGCAGTTCGGTGACCAATTTCGATGCTTTTTCTCAAAAGATATAACATTTGAACTACTGAACCAATTTTCAATGTATTCTCACGATAAGAAAGCTAAAAAGTACTACTTCCGAGAAAAATTCACAAAGTTTTATTTGTTTTTATATGAAAATTGAATTCTTTGATTCAATATGGTTAATTCATAAAATAATTTATAAAATCTTATAAAATAATTAAAATAATTATCACAGCGAGGATTTTCAACAACCTATTGCTTATTTGTTTTTGAATAACCTTTTAATACATAGCATATGTTAAAATACAAGTCGTTTCGATTTTTTGTAATAAAAATCTCCAATTCGATTTACAATTGCATAATAAGCAACCTTGCGTCTCCATGAACATTATCAGAGGCCAGAGAAATAACGAACTTGGTGATGACAGGGTTTGCAGAAATCGCTATCAACTCAAAAGACCGAATCATAGCAAGCCATAAAAACAAGTATATCGATCTTGTATACAAGTGCAAAAAACAAATTCGGATAGGCAGCCCCCACCCGGGAGGCTATGATAAATCAATAAATTCGTTCTCGCTCATTTTATTTTTAGGACCATATTTTTGTTACACAGCTGTGTAAAACAAGCTGTAATGCATAATCAAATCTTGCGCCCCTCGTAACAGCTTGCAGGGTGGTTACAACTATGCGGATTTCGCGATTTTCGCGGATTTGGCGCGAATTTACAAAACTATTTTAGAGGTACGTGCGGATTTAGATTTAGGTGAAAATTTAATAAATAAAATGCTAGATCTCAGATTTTGGCAACATTGAGTTTTATCAACATTTGAATTAAACAACGAAGTCATTAGATTTTGGCAGAAATTTCCCTAGCAATTTCCACAGGAGTTCATGGAGGAAATTCCGAGGGTATTAAGCAGATATTCAAAGACAAATTTCCGCAAGAATTACTGTTGCGATTTCCTCAGATATTCCTTTAGCGATGATCACAGGAATTTCTGTAGAAAATCCTCGAAAGTTGCGCCTTGAATTGTCCGAAATATTTGCCGGGTGTTTGTACGCAGGAATTCATCAATTTCTGCAAGAATTTCCAAAGCAGAAATTAAAAACGGATTTTTACATGTAGTCTTTGAAAATTTCCCGCAGACTGTTTTTAAAGAATTTACGAATTTATGACAAAATTCTAGAATGAATTTCTGTATAAATTTCCAGGGGAACTTTTACCAGCATACCCGATAAAAATTCAACAGATGTTCTCGGAAAAAAACTCCGCAGACATTTTTTTTTATTAATTTCTTTATTTGTTTAGGCACTCTGTGTTACTTAACTGCTACTATGCCGATATCTTCTATGGTATTTTATGAGCATGAGCATGAGCAGGATAACCGTACAATTCGTAGTTGCTACTCCGTGATTGATTAGAACTTGCGAAATTGCACAGGGAACCAATTGAATGGAGCTTGGGATTAGCTATCATTCTCAATGTGCAAATTTCGGAAATTCAATGCATTTTACTAAGTCCATTACGGCGCCGGCCACGTCCTTACGGTCATCAAGGGAAGGAAGGGTTATTAGTTCAACTCTCGTTGCTACTAGACCCCGAGTATACCTCTGCATCTCCACGATAGTCTTAGGATAGGATATTGTGTTAGTATGAAGGGATATATTATCTGGATTCACTTTGGTAAGTGATGCGATCTATGGGATAGGAATATATGAATGAGAATTAGAAGTACTAGAGTAATGAGAAAGTATTAAAGTGAATTCTAATGGGTTTCATTTTTTACAATTAGAATTTAAATGCTATTGGATTCTAATACCACGCACACGTCTACCACACCATCGCTACCCCCGCACATCAATCTCACACATTCTTACTTGGATGAGGCCTGCACGAGCATAGCGACCGTATATAGCATTCGTATGCGGGTACAAATGAATACCAATCTATTTTTACATTTTATTTACTGCTACTAAGTAACAGGCAGCTTTTTATAACAATTCTATATTTAGAATCATACTTGCTAGCAATGAGAATTTGATTTGCAAAGAGATTGAGTTATATGATTAACGAAATTATCTAATAGGAAATTGGAAAGGGCCAGGGATCAAACCCTTAATCTCCTGCTTATGAGGCAGAAGCAGTGACACAAGGCCACCAAGCACCCTCAATGCCGATATCTACTATGGTATTTTAGGTGATGAACTTATTTACAATAAAAAATCACGTTAACAAAGAAAAAAAAACTGTAGTATTCTGCTGTACAGAATCCACACAGAATATATTTTTAGATTTCCATTACCATTATCGTTGTCGTTGCCAGTCCATCTCATCGTGAGTCCATTGTGTCCGCTTGTCCATGTCGTGCATCCAATGATCGTTGCATTGTGCGTTTTCCATTTATCCGGGTACGTTGGAGAAACGCCTCCGAGAAGAACAAGTAAAACTGTAATATTCTTCCTAAATACATTTAAAACTGTAATTCCTTTCTGTAACACTATCTGGAACTATCTTCCGTGATATTTTCTGGAAGATCTGGAACACAAGGAAACACGAGGGAACGCGGCGGACTTATGGCTTTCTCTATTACTACGATAGCCACACTAGAGTTTCTAGCATGGGTCGCAAGAGAAGAACAGAACTTCTTACCTGTCATAAGACGAGTTTAAACAATCCATTGAATTCCACCATTAATTGTATCCTGACAGATACGTATTTCGACCTCAACAGTAAGGCCGTCTTCAGTGTGTTATACTCGACTCGACTCGAAAGTCGAGTCAAGTACAAGACGGCCTTACTGTTGAGGTCGAAATACATTAAGTGGAATTCAATGGGATTGTTTAAACTCGTCTTATGACAGGTGAAAACATTCCACTAAAAAGCTCAAAATAATTTTCTTATCAGAACTTCTTAATTAGGTCGATAGGCTAACGGGGTGCACCCGATCGCGTCGACGTCAAGATTATTTATTCAACCAATAATTCTTTATTCAACCAAATTGATCCGGGTTTTATACCCTTTGATTTACAATCAATTAGGGTGGTCTAACCGATAATACCGCTTTTACCGGCCATATTTGGGTACCGAAAATACCGAATACCGGTATTAGAGACGGAAAATACCGGTATATTCGGTATTCTGAATTTTGTTGTCAGAATGATAAATCTCGAATAGTGTTCACCTTCATATATAAGGACTGTATCGAAAACAAGTTATCCACTTTCAAATTCTTACTACTTAGAATCTCATGAAGGTATTGTTTGTTTTACCCTGCATTCGATATATTCATACGCTAAGTTTCAAATCAGAATTTGTTTGTTTGTTGAAAAATTTTTGTTTCCAATGTATCGTAATTTGAAAGTGATATTGAAATTCGAGTTTTGGACACATGGCTCCGTAAGAAAGGCATCGAGATGGATAATTTGACCAAACGTTTCGCTATCGACCCCCAAAGGTAAAAATTCATGGTCAACAAGCTTGGGGAATACTGCACGTTCGCTAACCTGTCAGAAAAGGAAGAAAATCAAAATCAAGTGACCGGAATTTGGACCAAAAAGAAATCATGTTATAAATGGGACAAATAGTCGGGTACAAGCAGGATAGGATAGGTTAAAGAGGAGAGGAAGAAATCGACAAAGATACAAGCATGCTTGAATAAATAAACTTATCGTTAAAATGTTTAATAAACCTTTATTGTAAAGTTCCCCAATGATGTGATTATTGTTATTTATACTATCCTCTTTATTGAATACATGTTTTGGGTGTTTCCACGTTGCTTCGGAATCGTTTTAGTTTGATTTATTTTGTCTTGAGTTTGAATTTATGTTGCGCGACCCTTTGGCTACCGACGCGACTCTGGTGGAGGATAGCGTAAACCCCCGATGATGAGAAAAGGACGTCTTGTTGCGTCGTCATAAGTATGCGTGACCTCTTACCGTGAATTTTAAGATTTATTGATGTTGCGAGGTGTTATGCTGATTCGTCGATAGGGGGTTCTACCTGTTTCATTGTGGGAAAGTAGTCACACTGGATCGATCTCATTCTTCCTTGTACTTGGACTCGCCTTGACTGAGTCTCATCCGGGCAAACACACTTGGTGTGCGGTCTCCTTTATTGGAGTGGCGCTGAAGACGCACATTTTAATAAGATCGCCAGTGCCAGCTTAACCATCGGATGAGAAGGATGTCGCGACTCACTCCTGAAGTGTTGCACAGGGGTCAAGAAAATGACGTGCCAACCAGAAATTTTCAACGAAATAGAAGAAATTTATTTTCAACAAAAATAAATATTTTAGAAAATAAATAAATAAATAACGTTCAGCATAAATAAATAAATAAATAAATTTAAAAAACTAAATAACTATCAACATAAACAAATAAATAACTCTCAACATGAATAAATAAATTTGATAAATAAATAAATAACTATCTTCATAAATAAATAAATTTCTGAATAAATAATGTAAATAATATCACATACAATATGAATATTTGAAAACAATATGAAAACTATGTAAATAAATGAATAACTATGTGATGTAAATATCTATCTATATACAATAATTTAACATGAAAATTTCTCAACACTATATACAAGAACAATAAAGTCTAGCATTAAATATATAAACTAGGTTAAGACTCGATGTTAACTACCAACTAACATTGCTCAACACAGAAAGAATATTCCTCAACACTAAATATAAAAAGTTTGGTATGGTCGCTATTTTCATGGGAGGAATTATATTTACAAATTTTGAAAAAGATTTTCCAGACAGCATCTCTTTTCTTGAAGATGTTGTTCTGCCAGCTCGATTTACTCAGGTTGCTCTTCATCGTCTACTCTTTCAGAGCAAGACATCCGAGTCTTAGGCGGTCATCGTCTTAGAACCCCTCGGTCTGTAGACTCTCGCATTGTTACTTCCTGTTCAGTACTCCTCATCAGCGCTTTTACAGCCCGAGTTTTTGTAGTTTTAGGTCATCATCCAGGAGTTACCTCCCGGACTCGCTCTGTCTTCTGCTCAAGAAGGCAGGCATGAGCAGACCAACAATCTTCGACAAAAGTGTTTTCGATGTCCATCGATCCATCTACAACTATCCATTCCAATACGTATGTCAGATTTTTTCTACGGGTCCAGCCAAAGCTTTTCCCTAGGAAGCACCCAGTAAATGATGAAATTGTTGTGGGGCTGCTCTGACCGAATGGCCAGAGCTAAATCTCACACACGGTGGTTTTTTGTGTAACCAGAGCAAAAGCGTCATGGTACATTGTTACTACTCCGAAGAGAGCTACATAGCTTGCTGAAAAATGCAAGTTCCTGAGATTGGCAAAAACAAATCTTCTACTGAACCAGCTTTTTGAGGAACTTGCAGTTAAAAATTCCAAGTTTCCTCCCATTCAAATCTTCTAGGTCGTGAATGTTATCAACCAGGTAATATTTTCAAAAACCAAATCTTCCACCGATGGTAGTTCCACACCGCTAATTGCTGAGCTAACGCCGCAAGCTGACCCCTTCTATCTTTTGGTTTTATAACAATCTTTTCGCCTTCTTTCTGAGCAAGTTCCTTCGACATATTGCCAGTGCTTACCCTCCACCTATGCAGAGCTCTCTTTTCAGAAGTTGATTTTGCGTATCATTCATAATCTCTAGCTTATTTGGCATGCTACCATTTCCTGTTTTGTGTCCCTGATCCAGCTCTCGACAGGATTTGAATAGGATAATTCCTCATTATGATTACCTGGATCTTCGATATGATTTCACGTCCCCTTCCAATTCTGCATAACCGTTTCTGCCATGATCGCAATCTACACAAATGGCTTTCTCTTTAGCTTCTCGGAATTTTACGCCTGTAGCTATAATTTCCAATTCTAACTCCCATTCCTCTGTCAAAGAATTTCTTTCCTGGTCATCAGTTACCTTCTCTAATTTTTTCTCGTGTTTTATCTAACAGTATTCTTAATTTCTCTATCACCGCATCTGCAGTGATAATTCTTCTATCCTAAACAACAAAAGTTATCCTTTCGCTATTCTCCATCATTTTATTCGACTAAGCATCCAATTTCTATTCGGAATCATTATTCAATACTGATTGATACCAAATAATCTCCAGATACACCAAAAATCCATCATCTCAACAATCTAGACTCATATAATCTTTATACACTGCAACATAATCCTCCAACCATTTCCACTCTCAAATGCCTTTAGTAACTATCCGCCATTATAATTTCTACCCACCAATTCATCAATACCCGAGAGTTAACAATAAATAGTTTCAAACCGTACTCAGAAGCTGAATCTTTATAACAAACCGAAATCACAGCACATCAAGACGTAACACCACAAATCCTCAAAATGTTCTTCAAACAAAACGAATCCTTAATTCACAGATCAATATACATCATTTAATTATCAACGGAAACATAAGACGAACATAGCATAAATATTTCTCCATACATAACGCGTACTACATAAAAAAAACCTTTAGTTGGGCGCCATTTTGTAGCTGGCACTGAGATCTTATTAAAATATGCGGCTTAAGCGCCACTCAATAAAGGAGACCGCACACCAAGTTTGTTTGCCCGGATGAGACTCAATCAAGGCGAGTCCAAGTATAATCTTCAAAGAAGAAAGAGATCGATCCAGTGCGACTACTTTCCCAAAATGGGACAGGTAGAAACCCTAATTGACGCATCAGCATAACTCTCGCAACATCAATCAACCTCAAAATTCACGGTAAGAGGTCACGCATACTTATGACGACGCAACAAGACGTCATTTCATCATCATCGGTAGTTTACGCTATCCTCCACCAGAGTCGCGACGAGTAGCTAAAGGGTCGCGCAACATAAATTCAAACTCAAGACAAAATAAATCAAACTAAAAACGATTCCGAAGCAACGTGGAAACACCCAAAAACATGTATTCAATAAAGAGGATAGTATAAATAACAATAATCACATCATTGGGGCTTTGCAATAAAGGTTTATTAAACATTTTAACGATAGTTTTATTTATTCAAGCATGCTTGTATCTTGTCGATTTCTTCCTCCTCTTTAACCTATCCTATCCTATCTGTGTGCGTTTCAATTACTCTATCTGTGCTTTTGTGCTTGTTTTTTCATTCCCTCATTCCCAGCGATGTGACGATGATGCAGCAACGAAACGGCTATTGCTGTGCACCAGGTGTCTAATCTGATTGGGTTGGGTGGGCGGCTATAAATTACGGTACGTGCGCACGTTTTAGTTTCTCGCCGACACCCAACCTCAATTCATCCAAAGTTCGAACTTTTAGCAAGTCATGCTCTTCAACCTACGGTTGGCTTTAAAAACTTCCGTGGCGTCCTCAGCGGACGCCACACTTCACTCAAAAATAATTGGTCCGGACTCACCAGATGGTTACTGCTTCTGTATCCTGCGCTGCTGTTACCGCCGCTGGCGGTTGACGATTGATGATCGCCACGTGGGCCAATTAATGGCGGTTGGCGACTTCCACGTGTCGGTTTGGTCGATGGTGGCAATTGACGACCACAACTCCCCGCTGAAGCGATTTGCTGACGGATCGCTTCCCACCGGACAAGTTGACGGCTGCCGGGGTCTCTCGTCCCGGGGTTTCGCTGACCTGGCGCTTGGAAGAGATATAGCCGTCGGCTACTCAAGACAATTACCATACTGCACAGATTTCACAATAGCACAATTAACATTACCTGGCCTAGATTGATTTTAGACGCACAATCTAGCTTCTACGACGCACACTATATTTACTTGCACTACTTGAACTAAACAGGAGAATTAAATTTATTACAAGAATCAAAGTTTAACCACATTGCTTTACAACTTACAAGTTGAATTATGAAAACACGAACAAAGTAAGACACTTCCACTTTTATTTGCGGTTCGGACGAAAGTGAAGCGAAACCGTGATCCTCAGATTAAGGAACGTGACCTCGCTGAATTCAATTCGGATTTCCCATGAATCTTTTCGACCGATTGGACAATTGCGAGATATTAATTTGACCGCTGGCTCTTCGTGCAATTTCGTGCAGCCACGACTCTCTCTTTCCCAATCTTCCTGAAAACTTCCTTGACCCGACCTTGATCTCGCGAAATAAAACGCGGTGGAAATCGCGACCTATCGTTTTATGGTAATCGATCAGTGTCGTTTCACTTTTGCTGGCCTACCATTTGGCGTACGTGAAACAAATTAGCGTATGGAGAAAGCTGTGTGTTATAATTATGTTCTATCCTAATCCTCATCCTATTTTCGCATTATTGTAGCAAACGCTACAACCGTTCAAAAAAAGATCAATTAAATGCGTGCATGAGTAACTTTGCCCAAGTTAGCATTAGCATTTAGCAGTTCGCACAAATTCGTAGGTGGTACAAGCCAAGACTAGCAGTAGCAAGAGAGTAGCATCACTTTCATCCGTTATCACAGATATTGATTTAGGACTAATCAATATCTCTTAGATGGAAGCAATGCACTCTCCAATAATCGATATCTGTCCTGGCCACGTCCTTGCGAAGGAAGGGAAAGGATGATTAATTGGGCACCTACTTAAGAAAGATGCAGAGAACTCTACGACCTATGAAAAGTGCCACGAGATGTTTTGGGATTGTGTGGGAGGTTACAACAGTAGGAATCGTTTTGGAAGAACGTGAAACACAGAGAGAACTAAGATAGAAATACAAAGTAGGAAAGGGACAAGCCTGGAATTGAACCCACGACCTCCTGCTTCTAAGGCAGAAGCGGTACCCACTAGACCACCGAGCTCGTCTATGAGTAACTTTGCCCAAGTTCACGATATAACAAAAATTGATCATCATCGTCATTAATCATGTGTTGTTTCATTCTTTTAGCCATCTGTCAAACTGTGAATGGTTTTTTTTTCAATGAACATTGTTGACATCGTCGAAAATTTTCCCGCAATATATGAAATTGTGAATAAGGTACGTGCCGTAGTAGTTCTTTTCCGTAGATAATCTGTGAAAAACAAATTATTGCAAAAATATGTGCGTTCTGAATTCGAAAAAGAATTTAAATTAGTGGCTGATGCCAAGGCACGCTGAAATAGCATGTTATCTATGCTCAAACGGATCTTTGAGTTGCAGCTTAATTCCAAATTCAACTTCGGTGATGATTGTTTAGCGGTTGGTGAAATAATTCAAGCCCTCAAATCTGTTCAAGCTGCTGTGGATCTTCATTGCTGAGAGTTCTGCACTCTATATGAAGCTGACGTGGCGCTCCAATTTATGTTGGAACAATTATCAAATTAAGCCAAAGAAATTTCCGCCACTTAGTCTATGCTTTGAAGGGATAAAACCAAGAGAGCCAAGCAGAATCATTTTCTTCATGACAGTTCAGAGCTACCGTGCGGGACCGAAAACAGCACCGAAATCCGTCCACCTCATGAGATATCTATAAATTAAAGGGAGTTAAAGGCAATCAATGTAGAAATATTTTATCTTATCCTGTTCAGATACTTGGCAGTAAGCTTTTAGGGCATAGAAATGGAAAGAAGTCTTTGAAATGAAAACAACAAAAATCAAAAACAAATCTCCACTCACTAAACGCGGAGTTTTTGCCGCCATTTTGTTTTCGATTAAAGCATAATTGAACCAAAAGTAACTGTGTTTTAATTGCTTATTGCGAATCATTACATAAGATAAACGGAATACAAATCGAAGGGATCGCTTCGCAAGGTGCGTATCAAACTATTTACAGTGGTAATTTAGTCAGTCAGACTGCTTCATTTTAAATATTTAGTTAAAAAATAGCTGTACGGATTTTGATCCTTTAATTCGAAATCCGTCCACGGTGGACGGATTTCGAGTCAGGAGTAGTTGATTTTATTCATTATTTTATCATGTAGTAGTTTTTATTCGTAGTTTTCAATGAATATATTTGAAACACTTCAAAAGTAGAAGCCTCCTGTGTCAATGTCAAACCTTTCATATACATTCGATTCCTATTTTCTAATTACTTTATCATATATTAAGGTGCTTAAGTGTACGGATTTCGATGCCCCACGGTACTTTGATTAAGCAAGCGGAAGGGATGTTGAAGCGTCTAATAATTTCTGATGCAATAGTTGAAACTGAGACAACGACCACACCTGACGATCGGCACGAAGAAGATGCCTCTATAAAAGATATTTTAGTTACTAGATAAAGATTGTCGCTGTCGTCGCTGTCCGGAACATCTTTTGCTGGCGAGGATAGGGGAGCTAAATGTCAAAGAAGGAAAATCCATACGATTTGACAGCTTGGTACCCAACATGTTCCGGACAGCAGAACAAAGGGAACCGAAGCCGTGGCCGCGGGAGAAAATAGAAAACACAACACGGGAACTTTCACAAGGACAACGAAATAAAAGTCGACTACACACTACGGGTCATGGTGGCATAATAAAAATATATATGTTTATTTACATCTTCAGTTCATTCTTGACAACAGAAACACATTCATTCATTTTTAGTACCCATGTGGTCAATTTGCGAACCGACAACTTTAGGGTACAATGTTGCCAGACCGCCAGTTTGTACGAGGAACAAACATTGTTTAATCCAACAACCTTCTACCGCAGACAATTTTGAAGCGACCTCTGCAAAAGTTTGAAAAGCAGTTGGACTTCTGCAAACATTTCCAAGATAATTCATTCCAGGATTTCATCCGGAGGCCCCTCCAGGAAGTTCCTCCCGGATTTCGTCCGGAAGTTCCTCCAGGATGTCGTCCAGGAAGTTCCTCCAGGATATCGTCTAGAAAGATCCTCCAGGATGTCGTCCAAAAGTTCCTCCAGGATTTCGTACAGGAAGTTCCGCCAGGATATTGTCCGGAAGTTCCTCCAGCATTTCAGCCAGGAAGTTCCTTCAGGATTTTGTCCGGGAGTTCCTCCAGGATTTCGTTCGGAAGTTCCTCCAGGATTTCGTCCAGGAGTTCCTTCAGGAATTCCTCCTAAATTTTCTCCGGGAGTTTCACCTTCCAGAAACTTATCTGCGGATTATTTAGCTTTTAACGCAAATTCCTTTAAAATGTCCACCAATTTTTCCTCAAGGAATTTCTCCTGAAATTCCTCCAAGAGCTTTTCATAAATTACTTCGAGAACTCTCCTGAAATTTCCACTGAACTCATTTCGAATTTCATATAGAAATTCTATCGCAACTCCCACCCAACCCCGGGAATTCTTCCGGAAATATCTCTTGGAGTTTTTCTAGATATACTTATGGAAATTCAATTGACCTTTCCCGTCAAAAATTGTATCTCGTTTTATTGTCTCAGTCAATTCTTTGGCATATTTAAGGCAACTTTCCCAATGAACCCATTTTTTAGGCCTCTATTTTTAACAGCGAAAAAGTGCTGTTTTTTTAAGACTGGCCCGATTTTGAACGAACATCGGGTGAATTTTTGAGGCCGGTTTACACGTGCAGCACTTTTTCGGTTTTTGTTTTAGTTAGAGGCTTTAAAAAAAGGGTTTTTTGGGAAAGTTGATAAGCCAAATAATCGATTGAGCGAATAATAATTTTTGACGGGAAAGGTCAATTGCAAATTCCCCCAGAAATTAATCTGAAAATTCCTCCAGGTATTTCCCAAAACATTCCTTCTAGAAGCCCCATGAGAATAGTTTTGGAATTCTTCAGTAATTCCTTCAGAAATTCCTCTGGAAGCACACGAAAATTTCTCTGGAAATTATATATTTGAAGTTCTCTTGACAATCTCCTTTGGAACATTTACAGAAATTCCTTCCGAAAGTTCCCTATTTTTGCCTTTCGCGTATACTAAGTATACGTAAAGGCTATAGGATCACTTCAAAACCGAACTTTTGATAGAAGGCTCGAAGACCCATAGTATTTTATACCAATCGACTCAGCTTGACGAATTGAGGTGATGTCTGTATGCGTGTATGTATGTATGTATGTGTGTGTATACAAAAAAAATGTGAGACGCACTTTTTTGTACTTAGCCTTATCCGATTTACTTGCAACAGGTTGCATTCGGCTATTAAAATTAGCCCAATCGGCCATTGCGTTCCGGTATTAATAAAAAACATTGTTTTTTCCCATTTTCCCCAAAGGGACCCTTGGAATTTTTTTTTCAAAATCGAAAAAAAAATTCCAGAAGCTGTTGCAATGCATTCAAATGAACGCAAATAAATGTGAATTGATGGAAACAACTGAATCTATCTCCCTCAAGTGTTTGACCTCTCTTATGTGCTTTTCTAGTCACTCTTATGTGTTTTCTTGTTTTATAATACACGAGAAAGGCACCATCACAGCTAGGTGAATTATTCTGGTTCTGGTACTTCTACCCAAATTTCGCCCCTGGATTTTTTTTTACAAATACTCCTGCCTTCGCTTCCTCAAGTTTCTCCAGCTTCAGCGGAAATTACAGTCTTGGGGGTGACAATGGATCTGAGGGTGAGAATGGGTCAGCGCCCTCATCGACAGTCTGAAGGTCAGATAACAAAACCATTAAAAAGATCTCTTATAATTCAATTTTCTTTTCCTAAGATACATTCAATCTATTCTACAAGCATTATATATATTTGAAACAGTGACTTATTCTCACCCCCATTTGACCCATTGTCTCCCCGACGATGGTACTTCAAGAATAGTAAATTCCTCGAAAGATTCTTAAATAAGTTGCTTCGGAAATTTGTTTTGAAATTCCCCTAGAAAATCCTTAAGGTATACACCAACAAGTCCTCCATGAACTGCTCCGGGGTATTCCTCTAGACGGAATTCACGATGATTTTTTGTGGGATTATACGAAAGAGTTCCTTAAAGATTTCGTGAATCAAGTCCGTCCTGAAGGATTTCTTGAAGAAGTTCCGGAAGAAAGGTCGTCTTCAGTGTCTCGTATTTGAGTCGAAATACGTATCTGATTCAATGGGATTGTACAAACTCGTCTTATGACAAGTGAAGACATTCCACTAAAAAGCTCAAAATAATTTTCTTAACAAAAAGTTTTATGTTTGCCCGAGCTTCCTTGAGCAAAATCAACTTAATGCTAGTTAAAGTTGAGGGTAGATCGCTGATCAATAATTTCTGCATACTTGGAAGTAGAAAAATCCAATATGAACTTAGCTGAAAATATGTACTTCCGATAGGATGAACTCTCCAGTAAAATGTACAACAAAATGTACGAAACCTATAAACCTACTGGTTTATTAATCCTTCCATAGCTTGTTCTATAGCAATCAGCGTGGTAAAAAATATTCGGCGGCGTGTAAAATTTGCGTAAAAGGTGGCCGGCGGCGTGGCACGGTGACGCACAGGTCTAAAATGAATTGGCCATTTAGAAGCGAATGCTTAAAAAATGAGCCATGTTGAGTTTTGAGTCAAAACAGCATGAACCCTTGATAATTGTCACATACCGAAAAATCATTTTTAGGAACCCTATTTCAATGATGGAGTGAGTGATTCAACCATTAAAATTAGATGAACAATAAATGTTTTCTTGAATATCTATTGAAAACTCATTCATATGACTAAAGCCTTTAAGAAAACTTCCCTGCGCAAGTATAATAAAAAATTATATTGACAGATTAAATGCATCGGATTTATTCCACTTCTGTTGATCTGTCCTTGCAAGTCAGCATCGTCCGCCCACAATTTGATATTTTAATTTATTTCCAGCCGTGTCGGCGGCATCGGGGCGCCAACCATGGCAAAGGCTTGTTGGCCACTCTCCAGCCAGTAGACAAAACAAATTTGCATAACACCAATCATGGATGAAACCGCACTGTGCTGGTGGCGCGAAGAAACGTGGCAACAAAAATAACTGCCGCCCCGCAACCGTGGAAATTTATTCTGTCAGACTTTCGGAATGGAATGAAATTAAAATTTCAAGTAGTTTTCCATGCTTCGACGGGTGAGAGAAAGGATCCTTTTGAAATGCAATTGCATTGCTCTCAGATATTCTCGCTCGGAAGGGCAGTATATTTGCGTCCTGTATCTTTCTCGTTCCTAACCATAGCTTCCTTTATTCCAATGCAATGTTTCCTACAATTGGACTTTGCTCAAGCATGACTTTTGGACCGCTTGTAGAAGAGATTGTAACGTGATGACAGGAGAAATTGCTTACTTAATTAATATGTGCTGTGTGTGTCAGAAGCAAATAACAAACCAAGCCAAAATGTATGAACAACGGATAGACGAAAGAAAATATGTTGGTAAAGCTGTGCTGGCTAAACCTGAGAACAGAATAATTGTGGATGGCTCTAGTTTTTGTCAGTGGTTACAATTGAAATGGAAAAAGTTTCTTACTCCTTTGCAAATAAGGTTCAATGATTTAATTAGTACGATAGCTATGATGACGCAATCATGATATGCCTTTTAGAAGACTTATGTCAGCTGAACCCTTGGCGAACATTAATTCTATTACATAACTTATGGTAGACAAGACAAAAAAATGCTTTTTATTTAACCTTCTTCTCTCTGGAAAGCGGCTTTGAACCATCATCAGTATTGCCCCAAACCGAATTCCACCCTTCAGCTTCCTTTTTCCGCTTATTCAAACAACAATAACGGACAATCTTATTTAAATTTCCGCATATTTTCTGTCCAATCTCTTACAGAAACGGATCTGGTCCAGCGAAAAGGGTCCTCGTGCACGAACATTTTTAGACTGAAGGAAGAAAAAGCGCAGTGAAGCCACCTCAGCACACAACAGCAGCAGCTCCAGTTTCGGTCTCGGAACGAAATCAAATAGAAGAAGCGAAACTTTCTGCCATCAGTCGAGTGGAGTACTTTGCCAAGAACTCCTACTACCTACCTGCGGTATATGCCAAGGACTGTCTCAAAATTCAAACGGGTGGGAAAAGTTTCGCAGCACAAATCTGACTGGACTACCTGTGGGTGTTCGGTGCATCAAGGGCTAGCGTTAGAAGCTAAGTCGACAACGGCAGCGAAAAAGTAAGTAAAACGACAAAGAATACCGGTAAGATGAAAAAGTTCATATCTAGAAAAAGTTTTCCTCAGCTGTTGAAGGAAGTGACAACTGATCCAGCAATCTGATCCAAGTGAAAGTTTTCTTCCATTTGGAAGGTACTCCACGTTGGATTTTTCGATTTATTTATTAGTGAACTAAATAGTTTGTCCAAAACGGGGAGGGTCGTTTGACCGAAAACCATTCCGAAGGCCACTACCCGAGCAGCACACATGTAACAAATAGATCACAGTAACTTTTATATGACCAGATTCAGTCACAATTAAGTTGCTGCAACCAGATTCGTTTGGCTTGTGCTGCTTGGGTAGGCCGAAAGTTTTTTGGCCGAACAGACCATTATGCCGAACAGACCATTAGGCCGAAAGTCATTCGGCCGAATATGTCATTTGACCGAATAGGTCATTTGACCGAATAGGTATTTTGGCCAAACAGGTAATTTGCCGAACAGGTCATTTGACCGAATAAGTCATTTGACCGAACAGTTTATTTGGCCGAATTGGTCATTTGTCCGAACATGCCATTTGACTTCTCAATCATCATTGCACATTTCTCACTGCGTAGAGAGACAACTTATTTCTTCGCTCTTCCCACTTTCCACAGTGAAAATTGATAAGTGATACATGAGGAGTGAGAAGTGAGACGTCTCACTTCTCTATTCTCACTCCTTAGTTCTCACTTATCACGTCTATCTGTGAAGAGTGAGTAGTGCGAAATAAAAAGTGAGACGTCTCACTACTCACTTCGCATTACTTACTTTTCACAGTTAGAAGTGAAAAATGAGGAGGGAGAAGTGAAACGTCTCTACCGTGATAAACTTATATATACATAAAAAATCAGTGAGACAGTGAGAAGAGACAAGTAGGAAAGAGAGAAGTGAGTGAGAAGTTAGACGTATCTCTTAGAGAATGATTAAATGATTAGTGAGAAGTGAGACACCTCATTCATTCGTTTCATTTCATTTTTTAAGTTTACATCTAAACAGATAACACTGAATCAACAATTTGACGCTGCAATACACGGTTCGAGGCCGCATCTCTCCATCCTCGAATGCGCCCCATGCTCGCCAAGTCGTTTTGCACCTGGTCTGCCCACCTCGCTCGCTGCGCTCCACGCCGTCTCGTACCTGCCGGATCGGAAGCGAACACCATCTTTGCAGGGTTGCTGTCCGGCATTCTTGCAACATGCCCTGCCCATCGTACCCAGGGTGACCACTCAACTTCCATTTTAAAATTCCCGCATATTGTCCGATTTTTTCCCGATATTTTTTGAAAAATTCCCGATATAATTTTGAAGAATTCAAATAAAAATTTATGTTTAAGTTTCGAAAAAAATCGTGAATGATTTTATTTTATTCTAAAAGTTTTTTTTTATTGACGTTTACTGAAAAAAAAAATCTAGTTTTATTGTTTCAGTTCATTCTTTGGCTAATTTAAGGTCAATTTTTGGAAACCGTTTCAAAAATCGATAGTTCTGGACCAAGATTCAAAAAGGGTGAGTCAACTAAGGTTCATTCTTTCCAGTTCTTTGTCTACATATGTAGACGATAAACCGGAAAGAAATTTGATTGGCCAATGCGCCCTTTTTAAATGTTGGTATA
This sequence comes from Armigeres subalbatus, assembly GCF_024139115.2. Classification (NCBI taxonomy): domain Eukaryota; kingdom Metazoa; phylum Arthropoda; class Insecta; order Diptera; family Culicidae; genus Armigeres; species Armigeres subalbatus. The sequence goes on along the minus strand of NC_085140.1, from coordinate 340,761,239 downwards.
AAGTTAACTTTAAATAAATTGAAGAATCCGTTGAGCGAATAAACATTTTTGCATCTGCCAATATTTTGAGATCCATCTTCTCCAACACCTTCATATTTCAGAGATGAGCCAACCTATTGGACTGCAAATCTCTTTAATAAAGATAATAATAATTATAACCTTCATGTTCTTCAATGCTTGTTACCTATCGCATTTTTCCTCATTCTATTTTCAATTTTAGAGACTTATTTTACCCTGACCAGTGTTTGATTATTTCTACTATTGCTACACATCCTGTTCTTATTGTAACATCGTACTTTATTCTTATGCTGGTTTACAACCAAACAAACCCTGTGCATGAATCTAAAGCACTTCTCCTGTACAGCGTGGATATACTATACTCGACTACAGTCGTCAAGTCTCTAGGCAAAACTCGAGTCCATTCCAACATCGATCAAGCATCTCCTCTCTCTTTCGCTGATTTCCTTGGTCTTAGAAACTTTTCGAAGCGTAGGTTCCATCATCACTAACGAGAAGAGTCTAGACTGGGCATTAAAGAATTCTGGTTTCATATAATTTCCATTATACTTTTGACAAAGCCGGATAATTCCTCAAATAGTTTCAAATGTTTCGTGAAAAAGCCTATGCATTTAAAATAGAAAACGATGTTTCTTTCACGTTGTACGCTAGAATAAGGCCGTTACAAATATTGAATTAAAATTATGTCCTAATGGTCTCCGAAAGGTCAAGGGGGATGATAAAAAATAAATAATAAAATTTTAAAAATCAAAAACTTCTCGGATTTGTTAAATAATGTTTTTGAAATGCTCAAAAATATTCGATTTTTTTTTCGTTGTCCCCTTCAATTTTTTTTTTGAGGCAAAATTTCCGAGGGGGGATTGTTTTTTTTAATGAAGTGCACACTTGATGACTTTTTCCCGATTTTTTGTATAATTTCAAGAAATTCCCGCATATTTCCCGCATTTCGCGATCTCCCGACTCACTGGCCACCCGTACCCTTCCGGCTACCTTCTGGATACTGGGTTCGCCGTAGAGCTGGGCGAGCTCATGGTTCATTCTTCACCGCCGTCTTCTTGCACACCGTCAAAGATGGTCCTAAGCACCCGTCTCTCGAATACTCCGAGTGCTTGCAAGTCCTCCTCGAGCATTGTCCATGTTTCATGTCCGTAGAGAACAGAGAGACACCTCACAACTCTAATAATTTTTCACTTCACTCTTCTCACTGTGAAAAATCAGTTGTGCGAAGTGAGTGGTGAGAAGTGAGACGTCTTTATTCTCAATTCGCACTAATCATTTCCCACTTCTCACTGTGAAGAGTAAAAAGAGCGAAATGAGTTGTGAGACGTCTTACTACTCACTTCGAACCTTTCACTTTCCACAGTAAGAAGTGAGCAATGAGTAGTGCGCGAAGATAAGTGAGACGTCTCACTTCTCACTTCGCACTAATAATTTTTCACAGTGAAAAGTGAGAAGTTCGAAGTGAGAAAAGAGACGTCTTACTTCTCACCAATATCTCACTTCTCACTGTGAAAAGTGAGTAGTGAGAAATGCGAAGTGAGAAAAAAGACGCCTAATTTCTCACTTCGAACTTCTCACTTTTCACTATGAAAAGAGAGAAGTGCGAAGTGAGTAGTGAGACGTCTTACTCCTCACTTCGCGCTACTCTTTTTTCACAGTAACAAATGAGAAATGATTAGTAAGAAATGAGAAGTGAGACGTCTCACCTCTCACTAATCATTTCTCACTTCTCACTGTGAAAAGTGGGAAGAGTGAAGTAAGTCGGGAGACGCCTCTCTTGTGATAAGTGAGACGTCGAATTGCCTATGTGGCCAAATAACATATTCGGCCTAATGACCTATTTTGCGAAATAACATATTCAGCCCGAATGACAGTGAATATGAAAAGAAATGTTAATAACCCTGTCTCGAACATTTGACCTCTGCAACTAAAGGCTGATGCTGATTTTGACAATCATAATCTAGATTTATGATTGATAAGAGCTTCGATATTATAGTGAACGATATGAACTACATTGATATGATTCGGATGCCTTGTAATTGTACGTACAAATGTTTAATTGCATCGTGTTTACTCTCGAACTATGTTAACAACTCAATTGCATTTTAGGAAATTTATGGAACGATAATAATTGGCAGCGAAATATTGCAGCAGTGATAATCGGAATTTTGGCATATCAGATGGAGTGAAGTAAGTTATTTTGAAATTAATTTTCTATGTAGGGTTGAATGGTTCAGTTATCAACGCACAGAAGCTATATACGTACAACGCACATCGGTATATGATTTACATGACAACATTTGAATATATAAACGATATTTTCGATTAGATCCGATAAAACTGATATTGTTTATTCAGGTTTATGACTTTCATGAACGCAATCGTAAATATTGCATACACAAAATACACCCGATTCTGTTTTTACACGGATTTTTTTACACGGCCGTGAAAAAAAATCCCATGCAAAATTTTTGCAAAGTTGCTCCATTTTGCATGATTCGTCGAGAAATCATGAAACTTTTTTTACACGGATTTTCAAATTTTGAACTCAAAACTTTTTTTAAACGGAACGCATCCCCCGTGTAAAAAAAGAATCGGGTGTATACAATATTATTCATATTTTAGCCACCTTTATAAGCGGTCATATACGAATGTGACAGAAATAGCGATGCGATACAATTTCTCTCATATACGGTTTACTTATATGTGGTTTACTTGGAAATTACCTATTCGGCCAAATGACCTATTCGGTTAAATGACCTATTCGGCATAATGACCAATTCGGCATATTGACATATGCCAAATGACTTATTCGGTCATATGATCTATTCGGCCTAATAACATATTCGGCCAAATAACCTATTCGGCCAAATGACGTTTTCGAACAAATAACCTATTCGGCCGTATGTCCAAATGACTTTCGGCCAGATGGGTTTGGCCTAATGGTTTGTTCGGCCTAGTGGTTTAGTTATGCAGCACTTAACATCGTTCCGATAATGAATACTCTAAGCATATATCGTAAAAATAAACCTTTTCTTATGAACACCTCATTTAGCGCTTTGTTTTTTTTTATGATTGTGGCACATGTGAGTGAAACTTTTGTTTTATCAATAAAAAAAATCATGGAAAATCGAAAGAATTTCTCGTTGTAGTTCAAGAAATTTTACCGTTCAAATTCAAAGGAATTTTCCGTTCAAAACTCAAAAAGAGTTCTAACAAAAAACAAACAAAAAATTTAAAAATTCAATGGTATTTCCCTTAAAAAATTATCGAAACTTTCACTTGAATTATAATGTTTGTGGAAATATAGTGGAAATTCTATTAAAAAAAATAATATATCGTCGAAACTCAAAGGTATTTTTCGTGATAATTATAAAAAAACAGAATAATTCACCGAGCGGTGATGGTGCCTTTCTCGTGCATAATAAAACAAGAAACACATAAGAGTGAAATCAGTAGTTCCATTCCAAATTTTCGACCACTATTCTAGTTTGAATCTGCAGCAAATATAACAAACTCGCTGGTTTCCCCAGCAGTGTTCCATTCATGTGTTACTGCCGAGAAAGGCGCCGTAACTGCAAAGTGGATCGATCCGTTGATAAAATGACGCGTTCATACACCAAAACAATTGAAAATTACTTGAATCTCGTGATTCATTTGTGGATCAAATCTGCAGAAAATAGAACGGAGCGGTATAAAACGGTATAAAAAATGAATCTAGAACAGCTGCAGGGAAAATGAATGTTCCAGATTCATATTCAAACTGACAGCCCAGAACGATTTGAATCACTGCTGATTTTACTCTTTAAGAGTAGCAAGAAAAGCACACAAGAGAGGTCAAAATTGCACTTTAGAGAGATAGATTCGCCTATTTCCATCAATTCACATTTATTTGCGTCCATTTGAATGCATTGCAACAGTTTTTGGAAAACAATTGTTTTTTCGATTTTGAAATTTTTTTTCCAAGGAGGAGCCCTTGGGAAAAATGGGGAAAAAACAATGTTTTTTAATAACTACTAAACGCAATGGCCGATTAGGCGAACCTGTTGCAAGCAAATCGGATAAGGCTAAATACAAAAAAGTGTCTCACATTGTTTGTACACACACACATACATACATACACACATACAGACATCACCTCAATTCGTCGAGCTGAGTCGATTGGTATATAACACTATTGGTCTCCGAGCCTTCTATCAAAAGTTCGGTTTTGGAGTGATCCTATAGCCTTTACGTATACTTAGTATACGCGAAAGCCAAAAATCTGGTGTAACGGGTCTGGTGGTCATCTGGTTACCGCTTCTGCCTATACGCAGTAGGTCGTGGGTTCAAACCCAGGCCCGTTTCATTCCTCCTACTTCGTATCTTTCCATATATTTCTCATATTCTAGCAGTCATCATAATTGGAAATAGAAAGTATTTGACTGTTGAATCTATCATCACAAAAATGTCACTTCGATAAGAACTTTGACAAGAGCCAGCTTTTCAAAATAACATTATTCTCTCAAAACTAAATACGCATTTCACTTTTCAAATTGAAAGTGATGGATGCTACTTCTACAAAGTATTCAAGGATTTCAGTAAAACATAATATTATTTGTAGCTCAGAGACGGCAGTATTTTGTAACTCGAAACTCGCCAAACAATATTCAGATAAAGCTCTAAGAACAAGAACGCCTCAATAAAATGGATTGTGCTGTTTGAAACTGTCCGTGTTCTTCTGAAGCCATTTTTTAACATTGTCCAGCAACCCCTTGACAATTCGTTATTCACCATCAATTGAAAAAAAAACTGCTTTTTTCCGGCATGAGTTAAAAAACGTTCCCAGAACCATTTTACGTAGAGTTGTAATGGAGTTCCTTTCGGTCTGACAGCCTGCAGGATAGAATTTCTATAGTTTATCATTCATATGGTTTCATTAATGTAGGATGTACTTTTTCTTACTCATAGATTATATTCTCACGAATGGAATTTTCGGAATCCATGCTACAGACCCATAAAACGGAATAAGGAACGAGTTGACTCAGATGTACCCTTATTCCGGTCAAGATATTTTTCACTTTTCAGTGTTTTCTTCTTCTTCTTCTTCTTCTTCTTATTGGCATTACATCCCCGCACTGGGACAGAGCCGCCTCGCAGCTTAGTGTTCATTAAGCACTTCCACAGTTATTAACTGCGATGTTTCTAAGCCAGGTTACCATTTTTGCATTCGTATATCATGAGGCTAGCACGATGATACTTTTATACCCAGGGAAGTCGAGACAATTTCCAATCCGAAAATTGCCTAGACCGGCACCAGGAATTGAACCCAGCCACCCTCAGCATGGTCTTGCTTTGTAGCCGCGCGTCTTACCTCACGGCTAAGGAGGGCCCCTTCAGCGTTTTATATCGGTAAATTACAGACAACGATTAGGTAATACACTACAACAGTGGTCCCCAGCATGCTTACTACCAAGGGCCGCACAGACGTTTTGAGCTGTTGAAGCGGGCCGCAGTATATTTGCAAAATTTGTTTTTCTGTTTATATTACATATTATAGAATATTGAATTTTGAACAATATATTGTATTTCTTTGAATCTTTTCTAAACAAAATATGTATTTGTAAAGACATTTCATTCTACAGATTTTATCGCCGTAGCTGACTTTTAGTCTAAACCAAGATCTTTTTATGTACAGGTTATCCGACTTGTCAATATCCCCAACTCAGCCATCTTGGCTTTTTGTATGGAATTTATGCTCGTTTGTTTACGTTTTGCACTGAAAATGTATGTTTCCCCCCCGCGCTGGTTATTCCCATCTACTGACGAAGTCGGATAACCTGTACATAAAAAGATCTTGGTCTAAACTACCGTTTTCGCCATAGCATCTTGTCGGCTCAGTTGGCAGTAAATATTCTATGCTGTTTCCCCAAATAATCATGTGGCAACTGATTCTGTAATTTTGATCTTTTGTTTTTCATACTTGTTGTTCACTATAACTTTTCGTAGCAAATAACAAAGGGGTTCTTCAAAAACTCTTTTGCGGTTCTAAGTAGCATCCGCTCGAGATTCCAAGCAAAATTCTTTTCAGATTTTAAACAGAACCAGTCTGGAATTCTGAATAGAATCCGTTCGAGATGCTGAAAAGAATTCGTTCGAGAATCTGAACAGAATCTGATCAAAATTTTAAACAGAATCAGTTTGAAATTCTAAAAAGAATCCATTCGCGTTTCTGAAAAAAAAAATTCCGATGCAGATTCGGGGCAGAATCCTTTCAAAAATTGTATGAAATTTTAAATAGAATTCGTTAAGAAATCTATTTGAAATTCTGAAAAGAATCCGATTGAAGGTTCTGAACAGAATCTGTTTGCGATTCTGAAAATAATTCGAATGGTATTCTGAACAGAATCCATTGTTGATAGTCAATGTAGTTTCTTAAGATAAAAATCCACCAAATTTAAGTTTAATTTCTCCAAAACCTAACTTATTTCAAGAAATAAAAACATTCTTATTGAGTTCCTTTAAATCGGCGAATGAATACAAATTTGCTATTATCATAACTTGAAGTATATTTGCTGTCGGCCTACATACAGTGTCGGACAAAACTATAAGACCAGAGGCCGTTTTTTATACAAAATGACCAACTTTGGAGGGCTATAAGTATCTCGGCTTGTAGTTGGCCAATCGAGCTGAAATGTTGGCTGCCCGGGAGAATTTACCTGAATTTGTCTCAGCCGAGGATACATATTTTTCGAACCACGGACTTCAAACTTAGAGACCTCTGAAAAGACAAAAAATGGTACCACCTCCACGATCACTAAATATAAGAAATAAGGACAATAAAAAGGACCTTTCAAAGGTCTGTAAGTTTGAAGTCCGTGGTCCGCAAAATATGAACCCTCGGTTGAGAGTAAATTCCACCTGGCAGCCAAAATGTCAGCTCGATTGGCCAACTACAAGCAGTGATACAGCCCTCCAAAGTCAACACGTCATTTTATAAAAAAACGGCGTCTGGTCTTGAGGTGATTCAAATATGACGTCCACTACTTTTTTGAGATTTCTAGACCCCTCTCCACTCTCTGTCACGCTTTTTTGAATACATAGCATATGTACTGTCAAAAAATCTTAGACCCCCTTCCCCCCTAAAACCTGTGACTTCATTTTTGAACGACACCTTATAGTTTTGCCCGCCACTGTGTCATCTATGTATGAAGCTATGAATTTCATAAACCATAATGATAAAACAATTCACGATATATAAATCGTGCTTCAACATCATAGTGATGTGAACTTGACAAGTTCCTGAATACACCATATAATGTATATCAATAGGCCACAAGTAGTGTATTCTCAGAAAACCTTCGCGGGCCGCAGGAAAAGGCTTGAAGGGCCGCACTTTGGGGATCACTGCACTACAATGTTACTTGTTATATCTTGTTATGCTGCTTTGTTTCAAATTCAGGGCAAATTTTCATCTAAAAATGCTTAAATATTATGACAGACTTTCTTAGCAAGTGGGCTAATGGAAGCAGTCAAAATGGCGCCAGTAGTGACGACCAACAAGTTTTGTTGAAATTTTCACTATTTATCGCTAAAAATGACGCTGGTTATCATTTCATTTCATGCATACATAACCACAGAAAAGTACAAACATATGTTTTTGTTATTTTTATACAAAAATTCTTCATTATTTATTACAGTCAAACCTCCATGAGTCGATATTCTATGACTCGATATCGACTCAAGGAAGCAAATTATGCCATATTAAAAAATATTTTCTGGGTTACTGTGATGGACCCTTCAAACGGCTTTCCAAAGATTTGCTATTCCTCATCTCGAAATTTCCATAAGTGGATGGTCCCTTCAATATCGACTCATGGAGGTTTGACTGTATTTTGTCTTGAGTGAACGGAATAAGGCGCTGATTGGAATAAGGGCATAAACTGTTGAAGTATCGTTAAATATTTTACAATTTTTGTTTTGATAACATTTATTGTGAAATACAAGATTCTACATTGAGAAAAAAAAATTCAAATCAATTAATAATTCATTCGAACGAAAAGTTTTACTCCCAAAAACACCAAATTTTCCATATTGTTAAAATTAACTTAGAAAATGTAGAAATCCTAACTTTTTTTCGCTGCGTTGTGTGTACGGATGCAATGAAAAGGAATTTGACTTGGCCCGGAGACGAGCCAGCCTAGGGCTGAAAGTCTCCTTAATACAAGATACGAATTAACCATGGAGGTGCATGGTCGTTAATATGCGTCTTCTGCAGATCAGTATCATCACGATGATGCACATCAGATCTGTCCGATGGTTTCGTTGAGTTGTGAGAATGGAGATGTAAAAAACCAGCATGTTTTCAATTCCGATGGATGTAGAGACGTTTTTTTTTAAATTGACACAAACAGTAAACAGAGCTTCCATGCCAAGTAATGAAATTTTTTTTTCTGCATAGCTTACATTCAGTTAAGATAAGTTAATATTGAGAATTATATCGCCAGTTTGGTAACCTCTACAAGCTAAATTTCTAATCTAAAGAAAATTGGATGCGAATTGACGCTCCCTATAAAACCTTTCAGAACCAAGAACCACTTCGTTTTGCTATTCATTCTAGCGAATAATCCAGTTTCAAAATAAATTGATTTTTTACTTTTCTCCTCACCATTTTCCTTTTTGTTTTCGTCTATCTTTGCAGAAGTGCTACCACCACATGGATGTGCCATACATTCAATATTGAACCAAACGTCTAAAGCTCTCGAGCACGTGCAATCACTCAGTGAGCTTATTATCCCACATCCAAAGACCAATCCAAACTCCGGTCACACGTGGTTCTATAAAAACGACCAAACAAGCAGAAAATCGCCCGTTCACAGTACCGTACCGAACCCTCGCTTCTCGAAGGAAAGTGAAAATCCTCACCCACACTGCCACTGATTGTGCAACACGAGGGGACGACGGATCCAAATGGAGAAGCAATAAACACCACGGAAGGTAAATCGGAAGCATACCTGCAACCACCAGCAGCGGCAGATGGTGCTCGGCAAATCGCCCGGAGAAACAGAAACCGCAAACGGAAGGAGCAGCGACGATAAAAATAAAAGGAAACACGTCGTCGGGCGCCGGAAAAAAGTAAACGCATTTGTTTAAGTGGGGAGTTTTCAGTATCAATTTGTTTCGGGAGTGCTACAACACAGATTTACAGTGGTGGTGGCAACCGATCAAAAAAATAGAAACGAATAGCGAGCACCTAAGCACACAGTCAACATCATCAATTCGATCCATCCATCCTCATCTTGGCCCCAGCGGGAGTTAGAGTGTGTAGTGCAATAGGTAGGACGCGTCGAAGCTGCGACAGAATGTCGTCCCGATCGAAAGATAAAGTAACGGCAGCGATTAGGAAATTTTTCAAATCCCCCGACAAGAAGGAGAAAAACCAACAGAAAGACAATGGTGCTTGTGGGGGTGGTGGCGGCCTGGCTGATGCGCAGGGTGTCGTCAATGGGTCAGGGGCGGGGTCAGGTGCCGAAGGTCCTCACCATCCGATGCTGCATCCTCTCCCGGTGACGTTGGCAGTGGCGGGAGCGATAGTTCCCAGCGGTAGCAGCAGTAGTAGTAACAATAGCAGCAGTAAAGGCAGCACAGATAGTCCCCTTCGAAGGCTACGATGGTAAGTGACATAAAATACAAGTACAGAAAGATACATATTTTTTACAGCACAGTGAGCATTAGCTTGGTAACCTGGAAACATTGCCCAACTACAGACACTCACTGTACATAAAGACTAAAGAGTATGTGGGTCAGGCTAGTACGATGAATATTAAATAAATAATTTTGAATAATTTCGACGACGCTCTTCTTCGGCTCTTTCAGTCTTTATGACAAGCAAAAACGGGTGTCCTACGAAAGGCTGAAACACATAAGGCTGAACTCAAACGGCCGAAACCTCGAAAGGCTGAAAATCGCATGAGGCTGAAAGTATCAAAAGGCTGTAAAGTATCAGAAGGCTGAAATTTGTGAGATGCAGTAAATCCCACCCGTGAGAAGGAGTACATCTTGAGTGGTTGAATTTTGAATAAAAATAAAGATTCAACATAAAGAATAAATATGAGGAATTGAAAATAGAGAATAAAGAATTGAAAATAAAGAATAAAGAACAAAGAATAAAAAATGAAGAATAAAGAACAAAGAAAAAAGAAGTAAAAAGAGATAGGAGGAAGAAATAAGGAAGAAGAAAGACAGAGGAGGAAATAAGGCAGAAGAAAGAAGGAAGAAGAAAGACAGAGAAGGAAAAAAGGCAGAAGAAAGAAGGAAGAAGAACAAAGAAACAAGAAAGAAGGAATAAGGAAGAAGAAAAAGAAAGAAATAAAAAGAAAGAAGGAAGAGGAAAGTAAAAATAATGAAAAAGGTAGAAGAAGGAAAAAATGAGGATGAAAGGTAGAAGAAAGAATAAGAAAGAAGAATAGAGAAGTAACAAGGAAAAAGGAAGAAAGTAGGAGGATGGAAGAGAGAAGAAGGAAGAAGAAAGTTAGACGAAAGAATGAGGAAGGAAGAAGAAGGAGGTTTAACAGGAAATAAGGAAGATATAATGAAGAAAGTAGTTGGAAGACAGAAGACGGAAAAAAGCAAAATGAAAGAAAGAAGAAGAAAAAAGGAAAAGGAAGAAAGAACAAAAGAATAAAGAAAAAACAAAAAGGAAGAAATAATTAATAATAAAACAGACAGAAAGAAGAAAGAACGATAACGGAACAAATAGGATGGAGAAAGATGAAAGAACGAAGAAGGCAGAAGGAATCAAGAAGAAAGAAGATTGAAAGAAAATGAAAGGAAGAAGAAGATAGAAGAAATGAGAAGAGAGAGAAGAAAATTTAAGAAGAAAGAAGAAAAAAGAAGAAGGAAGTAGGAAGAAAGAAGAGGAAAGAAAAAAGAAGGAAAAAGGAAGACGGATGAAAAAAAAATAAAGCATGAGACAACGAATCGGAAATCGAACCCACACTCCACAGCAAGTCGCTAGCCGCACGGCTACAAAGCCCACAAATCATGGCAAGAATCAAAATCCAAATGCAAGAACCAAGAACAATAAATAATGGTTTGTTCCTTTCTATGCTTGGTCTGGGGTGATAATGGTTCATCGTTCTCATAGGTCGTAGAGCAAAATCGTTAAAAAGGTACAGTGTCGACCCGATTTTGTCACTCCCCGATTTTGTCACTCCCCGATTTTGTCTACCCCCGATTTTATCACGTTTTCGACCCGATTTTATCACGTCCCGATTTTGTCACGTTTTCGACCCGATTTTGTCACCCCAAAATTTTTAGTCGTTCTTTTTATTTTCGTAAATAAAACCGCAAACAACAATGATTTTCAAGAAATAAATTTTACCGCATGGAATTTTCTATGAATAACTTTCCAGTACCTGCGAAGGATTTTGTAAGCATTTTCAACAAGAAATAACGAGTACCGTTCACGCATTTTGCCTTTCCTAGGCATACACTAATTCTTATTTGTAAAATAAATTAAAAAATTGGAAATATTTTTTTTTCCCGATTTTGTCACATGCCCTATTTTATCACCCCAAAATTCACCAGGGGGGTGATAAAATCGGGATATTACTGTATCTTATATTTTCTTGCCCTCAGATACATTCGACTTATTCTACAAGCCTTCTACGTAGTTGAAACAGAAACAGAAACCATTCTCCATTTTCACCCCCTTCGTTACACTTTATGTACACGGAAGAAAAAAAGTACCCAAAATTGAGTATTTTTAAACTTACTTTTTAGTTATTTTTTCTTTCATCCATTCTTTTCTTTTGTTGTCAAAAACAAAGAGCCAAACAATCCAACGACGCCAGTTCAATACGGGAAGCCAATTTTGAGTTTTATTACCTGAGGTCGAGATTGAGTGAATTAAACTTACATTTGGGTAAATAAATTTTCCGTTGGGTACTTTTTTAACTACTTTGACCCTACTTACTCAATTTTGGCTTCCCGTACGGATGTTCGAGGTTGGGTGAATTAAACTCACTATTGGGTAGCTTATTTCTTCCGTGTATTAAACCTCTACAATTTTTGTATGAGTCGTCACGCTGCTCGGAATCCCCCCTTTTGAAAAAAAATATTTACAATTTTGCAAATTTGACATTTAAAGACATTTCAATATTGTGGTTCGGTTGTGGGCACTTTTGAAAACTCAGCTAAAAATAAAGAAGCATGAATACAAACCACCCAGATTTAAAGGAAAAGAATAATTTATTCATTCTAATGGCCAGGAGGCACTTAAAAACTCAGAACAATCCACCAAGCAGTGATGATCAGTGTTGTAAAATGTCATTTGCATTCGTTTGCATATTTTTCCCAGAACTTTTTTTAGGAGTTAGCTATCAACTCATGAGGTATGGCGAACTTATAGCGCTTAAATGTGCCTACAACTTTGTTTAACAAGACATTGCTGTAAATATGTAATCTGAGGCGTGGGAGGCAAAATGTCATTCAAATGACATTATGTCAAATGACACGTGACATTTTGGAGAGTTTTGACTTTCCAGCCTCAGATGTTATATTCAGAGTAATGTACCCTTGGACAAAAATATAGCCCTACTCAAGCGTTATGAGTACATCTAAAATTATGATGCAAATTTGGCTTCTGAAGAAAGTTTTAAACAAATTAGTCAAATGACATGCAGATGACATTTTACAAGCCTGGTGATGATGCCTCCATGCATTAGGGATGATATTGAAAAAAATCACATAAGAAAAGTCTAAAATAGCACTTTAGGTAAATGGGTTTCAATTTTTCATTGATTTACGTTTTATCGATATACCTCACAGTCAAAAAAATCCTGATTAATCACCCTGGCGGTAATAGTGCCTTTCTCGTTCATTCCAAAAATTAATATTTTGACCATAAATTTTGATCCCATAGTCCGATCTGACTAATTTTCAAAAGGAAACAATGGGACAGGATTCCCCGTCGAATGCAACTTGTTGCAAGCAAAACAGTCAACGATTTGTTCCAAAACGTGTGGATATAATAACTAGACATACCCAAAGAACAATATATTAATTAAACTAATTATGTCTAAATAATTATAAAAACTGCATAAAAACGTCATTTTAAATAAGTTAGGGGTATTGAATTGTTTGTCTATAAAATAAGGGTGCCCACAACCGAATTTCGCAGCCTGTTTGGAAAATTAAGAAAAAAATTTCGCGCTGAAATTTTAATGGCAATCGTCATGAAGCCTCAAAATAGATTGAATTTACTGTACAAATATGCATTGGAACTCACTTTTTGAATTAAATCACTTCAATTTATGACACTTTGAAAAAGGACAAAAAAAACTTTCGTATTGTTTTTTTCGTAAAAAAAATTGATTTGTTCCTAGTTCAAAGTAGAGATCCCCATCCGGATTCAGCAGAAAACATCATGTTACAATAGCAAACTAATAACGCTTGTCAGAATGACAGCATCTGTTACCTGTCAGAAGATACGTTGGGGTGCCCATAACCGAACGGTGCCCACAACCGAACCTTCTCCCCTACATAGAGAAATGACACCATATAGTGAAGTTGTACTTCAAAATACTAAACAGCTACGATTTAGAGTTTTTATAAGAGGTGGCCACTAGATAACGAGAATTACAGAATAAATAATTTCCTATGAAAAAATTAATGCTTCCAGAGAGATATTACCTTATGTGAATGAATTCTTAGAATATCCAGAAAATTGTAGCCCACACACTTTCACTCCAACATTTTCAGTTGTTTACAACATGCCATGCTGAAATGCAAAGGGCGATGTCCAGAAACCATTCTAACCGATCGATTCAATTGTACGTTGGCGCCAGAGTTTGTAACCAGTGGTGTGTTGATCTGTCTAAGACCTTTGAGATTTTCGTGTTTTTGTGTTTCGTAATAATGTGTTGTACAAAAATAACAAGAAACTGTTTAAACATGTATACTGGACACCACCCAACGACCCAACACCCACTGTGCCACTGTACCGCATCACGATATTACCTCTACTCACCACCAGACGCCACAAAAAAGGATATGGATAGTCGGCCATTGTGGGTGGTAAAATCGGTGAAACCATGGGACATTAGCTGGATGGGCGGATGAGTTCCTGGTTATCGAGTTGAGCGACTTAACCGCCATCGCAAGACCATTAGTTCCCAACTTTTGTATAAGAAGGACGTGAATGCGACTACCAGTTCCGATAAAGGAAACTACTAGCTATTTTAAAGCAATATTAGCGATATTAGAGCGAGAAAAACGGAAGTGAATATTGGAAATCATCCAGGTAATACCATCACTAATCTTCTCCTCGATCATCCACCGCTATTGTTAACCGCCAAAAACTTACCCCATTACCATCCAGGACCCCGGTGTTTTACCGTTGAAATTGGTGTCAGCGTTAACGACGTGGTCGTTCCTGGAACCACCAACCTGGAGACCGCGTGAAAATCCGCGGTGTCGTTCCGTTGACGTCCTGTGTCTGATCAACCCAATGGTATAAGTCAGCAGACAGTGGCCATTTAGTAGCAATCTGGACTAACGGCAGGAGGAAACGAGCAAGAAAGAACGAGGAGTAGGTGGAACGGTGGATCGAGGAACGGGGCCCCGCCGATGTGTGACCGTAGCAAAGTGGGAGAGAGTTGAGGTAGGAGATAGGGCGTAAGAAAGTGGGAAAACTGGTACCTGTGTGCGAAGGCGTTAATAAAGTGGGAGTGTGTTCAGCAAAAGTGTTTGAGTGTTTTCTTGGCCGCGATAACCAAGCGCGTACGCCGACCCTGAGGCATTTGAATAAGGGGGGTCTCATTGGTGCTGGGCTGGGATCGCCCCATTAGTTACAAGTTTGAATCAAGTCATGGAAATGTTCGAAACCGTAGAGGAATCGGCTAGTAATAGCCGCGTCTACCACACGAAGCCGCGTATGGCGATTGCTTTTTTGTTCGACCCCAACAGACGCTTTCAATCATATTAATGGCATCCATTCCGGACCCGGTAGAATTGCTCACTAAACGTCAGGTTATGTCCTGTCCAAGTCCACCGTCACACCCAGAACTTTGAACGTTCATTTTCATTTTTCATTTATTTAGTTTACATCTAACCAGATAACACTGAATAAACAATTTGACGCCACAATACACGGTTCGAGGCCGCATCTCTCCATCCTCGGATACGCCCCACGCTCGCCAAGTCGTTTTGCACCTGGTCTGCCCATCTCGCTCGCTGCGCTCCACGCCGTCTCGTACCTGCCGGATCGGAAGCAAACACCTTCTTTGCAGGGTTGCTATCCGGCATTCTTGCAACATGTCCTGCCCATCGTACCCTTTCGGCTTTAGCTATCTTCTTCGCCGTAGAGTTGGGCGAGCTCATGGTTCATTCTTCGCCGCTACACACCGTCTTTTTGCACACCGCCAAAGATGGTCCTAAGCACCCGTCTCTCGAATACTCCGAGTGCTTGCTCCTCCTTGAGCATTGTCCATGTTTCATGTCCGTAGAAGACAACCGGTCTTATTAGCGTCTTGTACATGACACATTTGGTGCGGTGGCGAATCTTTTTTGATCGCAGTTTCTTCTGGAGCCCGTAGTAGGCCCGACTTCCACAGATGATGCGCCTTCGTATTTCACGACAAACGTTGTTGTCAGCCGTAAGCAGGGATCCAAGGCAGAGATGCATCTGAACACGAGAACGCGTGTTCGTGTTCAAAACGTTCTGAACACAGCACACTGTTCAAGAGCACTGACCTAACTTAGCAACTTGTATCCTAGGAAAACAAATTCAAGCAATGGCGTGCTACACATTTTTCGGCTAGTAATGGAACACGTGGGCATCTAACGGATAGAAATCAAGCATGCTCGTATGTTTTTACATAGTTCCAAATCTAAGGAATCTTAGTTACCATGATCGTTTTGCTTGCGTACCAACCCAGTGCACACTGAACAGTGTTCAGAGTTCAAAACTAAGAACACCAAGGCACGCTCTTGGCTCATGTTCTGTTCAGGATGCATCTCTGATCCAAGGTAGACGAATGCCTCGACCACCTCGAAGGTATCTCCGTCTATCGTAACACAGCTTCCCAGGCGGGCACTGTCGCGCTCGGTTCCAGCAGTCCTCAAGTGGGGCCCCATCAAGCTCACCCTCTTCCGGCAACGCTGCCTCGAGTTACTGCGCGTATGCCGTGATGACACCAGGGTGCTGCAGTCGCTCTAGGTCGTACCGTGGCGGTCGCCGGTACCGAACATTGTTGATGACAGATAGTTTTGGGCGCAGTTTAACCATCAACAGACAGTGGTTGGAGCCGATCCTAGCGCCACGATATGTCTTGATGTCGGTAATGTCGGAGAAGTGCCGTCCATCAATCAGAACGTGGTCGATTTGTGATTCTGTCTGTAGTGGTGATCTCCAGGGGTACCGATAAGGAAGGCTGTATTGGAAGTAGGAGCTGCGAATGGCCATATTCTTGGAGGCAGCGAAATCAATTAGTCGTAGGCCGTTTTCGTTCGTCAGCCGGTGAGCGCTGAACTTCCCAATAGGCGGTCTAAACTCCTCCTCTTGGCCAACCTGAGCGTTCAAATCTCCTATGATGATTTTGACGTCGTGGCTTGGGCAGCTGTCGTACTCACGTTCCAGCTGCGCGTAGAATGCGTCCTTATCATCATCAGTGCTTCCGGAGTGTGGGCTATGGACGTTGATTATGCTGAAGTTGAAGAACCGGTCTTTGATCCTCAACCTGCACATTCTGCACATCCATTCATTGATCGGCCACGCGCCTTTGCATATCGTCCATCACTATGAAAGCTGTTCCCAGCTTCTGTGTGTTGCCGCAGCTCTGGTAGAGGGTATGATTACTTCTAAACGTTCGCACCATTGATTCCTTCCAACAAACCGCCTGCTTCGTTAAGATGCCGAATCCAGGGACCTTGAGCACATAGGCGAGTATGCGTGTGCTCCCGATGACGATGAGAGATTTGCACTCCCACGGACCGAGTTTCCAATCGCTAGTTCCTTTTCGTCGCAGTGGTCTTCGCCGATGGTTCCGGTCCGTACTCTCTTGTTTATTATTCGTTGCTTATGTTTTTTCACGGATGGCTTACAGGGCCTGACACCAAACCCCTAAATTTCCGGAGGACCATTCCTCCTTATTCCCGGTGGACCATGATGCACAGTTTCACTTAAGAGTCCCTCGCTGGCACTCGGACGATGATCAGCCGTCCCTAACATAGAGAACAGGCGCTGTTGTGAGCCGCTCCTGACATGGAGAACAGACGCTCAGTAAGATTTGCACCTCCGGAGAGAAGCAAACCCACCCTGCCCTGTCAGCATACGACCACCCAAGCAGCACAAGTCAAGTGAAATTGGTTATAGCAACCTAATTGTGACTGAATCTGGTCACATATGAGTTACTGTAATCTATGTGCTACATATGTGCTGCTCGGGCATAGTTCCCACCGGGGTTGGTTATCCGATCTTCCCTAAGGTTGCTCGGGCAGCACTACGAGGAGGTAGGGATAGGAGTACAATTTTACACAACAGAAGATAGAGCCAATAAATGACGGCTCAAATCATTAGATGAAGGTACATCTTCGTTCTCGTTCACTTTGAGCTGGTGTACTTGGTGTCGGCTTTGGTTCCCTCTGAGACGGCTTCCTTGACCAGCTCGACCTGCAGCAAGAGGCGGACGGTGGTCTGAATCTCGCGGCTGGTGATTGTTGAACGATTGTTGTAGTGCTCCATACGGGAGGTCTCAGCCGCGATAAATTAGAAAATGTCGTTTACGAAGCTGTTCATGATGCTCTTCGACTTCGTCCAGGTGGACCTGCTTCAACACCGTGTAAATGTAGATGTCATAGCTTTCCTTCCTCCGTGGCGTCCGCTTTTGTTGCTTGTCGCCTTTGACGATGGTTTTCTGAGCCTTGCTGCCGTTGCCAATTGCAGCCGATGTAGCAGCTTTGTTCCGGTCGTTATGGCCATTGGTCGCGAAACCGGACCTCGACTTGCCAGTATCCAATTGCAATGGAGACAGAGACCCGGTCTCTTCGGCGACCGGTACCATTGGTCTCACTAACTCCGCCTTTCGTCCATTTGATGCCAGTGCTGCCGTGCAAAACCATGGTTAAGGCAATTTCTTAAAAGTACAAATCATAGAATAATCATATTCATTTGAACAGCATGTATCGCGTTTCAGTCGCAAATCATGAAGTGGCTGACGTTGGCATCAGTAGAAGCGAAGGTTTGATTTTCATGGTTGGAAAGGCGAATAATTGAAAATAAATCGATTATTGTTTGGACCACTATTATATACAAAAGGACGTTGAAGAATTTTTCTCTAAATTTAAAAATACATCCGCAGAGTAATCATGACGCCAAGTAAAAACACATTCTTGTTCTTTAATTTATATTCTGTATACAGAAAAGCCACATGGAACGCCTGAAGTCTGTAGTTCAATCGCAGAAATGGCATCACAGCAGCCTGAGATCCGCGATATTAGGCATATTCATAATTTTAAATATTTGTTTTATAATTTACGTAATCCTACGTCTAACTGGATATCTAGGATCTAGGATATAACCACAAACAAACAGACGTAAAACTAGAGAAATTACCATCGACCATGACTTCAACGATCAATTTGAATTTGATGGATCGCTCGTTTCACACATAGAGGCGCTAACGTCGTAATCCTTTGAGATTGACATTTTACTCCAGCTCCTTCTGGTGAACGAAACATTGTTTCGTTTAACATGTGTAACGAGCCTTCGAGTCGTTACAATTATTGTAAATATTCTAATTGTTATTATTGTTCTTTGTTTCTTGTTAAATGTTTTATTCGTTTTCACGGTAGAAGTAATTAAATCAATAAAGTAAATAAAAGCAAATATACTCTATTACCAATATAGTCCACTCTTGCTGATTTGAAGGGACAACGCAGTAGCGCCGCGGTGTCACAAAACGCAAGCAATAATGTAGTGAAGAGACATTCCGAGGGGTGCTTAAACGTATAATACAATGTGCAACATAACATTGCAACATAACATAATATGCAAGAAACCATCCCATGACCCCATTTTGATATTAAGTTTAAAAATAAAATTTTGAAAAATGTAATTCAAATTTCCAAAAATTGTAAAATTAGTGTAATTTTTGCAATTAACGCACCCTTTGGCTATCGTTTTCAGGCGTTAGTTACCTTTTGTGACGCAAGATGGTGTGAATGTGTTGTCTCTTGCCTAATATATGGGGATTTACGAAGTGGACTATATTGTTAATATACTATATTTGATAAAAGTTTAAACCAGTCTAATGAGGAAAACAGAAACCACTAGAGAGAGTTCATTCGCGTTCATTTCTGCATTTCCCCTGAATTAAATAATTTACGAGATCCAACTCAGGTGGTGAGATACCGTGGGATTAAATTGCGTAAGCCACCCAAGATTGCTTGATCCCGCAAAATTTGCATATGAGCTTCGGCGTGCATCGACCTGTTGGGATTCTTTTGAAGATTTATTGACCTTTTCCGAAGTCCCTCTCACATGGACAGAAAGGTGGCTAGCTTAAGCTGTTCATGTGAAGAGACGCGAACATGCGCGAAAATGATTGTTATGAGCATGAGAGCAACCGGTATCGCGAAATTACCTTCGTGATTTCCGGTGACGAAATTAATTCGGCGGTTAATCTGAGGATTATTGAAGTGATCAGATTCACTTCGAACTGATCCGTGGAAGAGGCAGGAGTGACCCAAGTTGTTCTCGCGCCGTGGTAGTTGCTTAAAGGTACAAATTACATTAAGTGATTTCAATCAGTGGATATTTAGTAAAACCCTTTCCCAAAGAATTAATTCTTAAACGCATTCCCATAGTTCTTAGATAGAGAGTCGTGTGTGCGTTAGTTACGATCGGTGTGTTATCGTGTGTGCTGGTGGTTTAAATCAGGTAAATTGTGCAATTTAGATTATGGTCATAGTGCAGTGCTGACACGTGCAACATGCAACGGTCTCTAAATGTGTTTAGATTCGTGACCACATCGCCACGACGCCCAAGACACCACAACGAACCGTCGAGACCATTTCTGACCCCACCATCAGGTTGCGAGGTTTTCCCCGGGGCACGCCGGAAGAGGGACGCGATCGCCAATCAACGCGCCCTAGGCAGGGCATTATCGAAGAAGTAGAAGAAGAGAAGAAGAAGAGAAGGCAACCGTTTTTCTCTCCGTTGATGACGACCGACGCACATCGACGCACGTGCCGCGTCGCGCCGCATGAGACCGTAAGTTTTTCGATCCGGAGCAAAGCCATCCGTAGGCGACAACCGCATTCGCAGCATCATCAGCTAGTC
Source organism: Armigeres subalbatus (assembly GCF_024139115.2). Classification (NCBI taxonomy): domain Eukaryota; kingdom Metazoa; phylum Arthropoda; class Insecta; order Diptera; family Culicidae; genus Armigeres; species Armigeres subalbatus. The sequence goes on along the minus strand of NC_085140.1, from coordinate 340,740,898 downwards.
CAACCGCCAAGCCGCCAACGAACAGCGATTCGATACCAGCCGTAGCAGCATCAGCATCTAGGCAAGCCGCCGACCCGCCGTCGATCAGCGTGTAGTTTTACCGCCATCGTCCGCAAGTGCATCCATCACATGGACGCCGCGTAAGTCGTCCATTCAAAGTGAGTACTCCTTTATAAAATACATGCGCATGTGATTTTCCGCCGCAACATAGCCAATACCTGTTGCTAGGCGAAGACACGGCTCGGCCGTGAGAATATGTTGAGGACTGTTTAAGACCGTACGCACATTAGTTGAGGCGTTTGCGTAGCACGGCACATATTTTTGCTGAGTGAACCACACCAGGAGAGCATACACGATAGGAGGCTAGGGACCAAATAGCAATCAATGGGAAAGGTGTAGAACTGTAGAACTGTATAGATAGGCAATCAGAGAAACAGTATGTACGCTAGTATTAGTAAGCTGAAAGCTTAATAAAAATGGGATAAAAGCTCCGCTGTTCTATTCGACTACAGGAAATGTTTCAATAAACACTACAGACCAAAAATATTTGTAATCTACTTGTTATTTTTGTTAATTGCTGTCCCGATGAAGTGAAGCTGATTGAAGTTATTTAATGTAGTACGTTTTCGTTGTAGTTATTTAGTTGTAGTATTTTTCTACTGGGGAGGTTGGCTCCGAAACCAACCGGGCAACTCTCTAATTCGACACGATTGGGTTGAGGGGAAATTTGGTCGCTTTACCAGTGATGATAACCCCCTCCATACTGTTTCATCACTGGCCGACGGTTGTACTTGGGTAACTGGCAATTATTTTATTAAGCCGTTACTAGTAGCGTCCTTCACAGGCGCAATTTAAGCTAGCCACCTGTCTTCCATCCAAAATTGGGAAAAAAGGAACCTTCGTCCTGTGAGGGTCTCAACGGTCGGGCACATTTAGACACGGTCGATGGTCTCCTACGGGAGTGGCGCATAAGCCATCGTATTTTCTTCTTCTTCTTATTGGCATTACATCCCCACACTGGGACAGAGCCGCCTCGCAGCTTAGTGTTCATTAAGCACTTCCACAGTTATTAACTGCGAGGTTTCTTAGCCAGGTTACCATTTTTGCATTCGTAATATCATGAGGCTAACACGATGATACTTTTATGCCCAGGGAAGTCGAGACAATTTCCAATCCGAAAATTGCCTAGACCGGCACCGGGAATCGAACCCAGCCACCCTCAGCATGGTCTTGCTTTGTAGCCGCGCGTCTTACCGCCATCGTACTTACCTACCTAAAAAGGGGAAGACGATCCGGCGTACGGTTATACATGCTCGCAAGATGGTGGTAGAGGAGTTGAGCGACGGAATTTTTTGAAAAATGTTCAAGCTGTTACGTCTGTTTGTCTGTGATGTAACCTTCAACTTTTTTTCTATATAGAAGCTACATAGCCATAAGCCATTGCATCTGCCTATTTTGCAATATCCGGCTGGATTCCAATCTAATGCTTGATTATAGATTTCGTTTTCGCCCCTACGTTAGGTGTGGCTAACCCAATCCTACTCCCGAATGTCAGTTACTATAAGGATCAGCCTCTAGTGACACCCACGATGGAGCCCGGTTTTTGGGATCCAATTGTGAGTGCACCTGGAATGAATTATGTACCGCAGACATCGATTGATGAACACTTGCAGCCGTTAAGTGTTACTGATGCACACCATGTTTCAAAATTTCAAGAAATAAACTGTTTTATAGATTGTATCTATCAAAACTAAATGATTAAATCCAACTAATGCCGAGCCCGCTCAGCCTGTATTAGTAATATGAATTGATTTTTTTGTTCTTATTACAGCGCCGTTGCTCCTAGTAATAATAGCTTAGTAAACGTTTCCGTACCAAAGCCTTTGGATACCACAATCCGATCCAGACGACTGATGAAAGAACTCAAGGAAATCGAACGGATACAGCACTCTCGATCCGATCCCTACTTTACCGTGAGTATAATTCGCTGTTCCCTACATTCAACCAACCCATTCCCCCCTACTACGGGGAATGACGGCTTTGGCAGGTTTTGTTCTATTATTGTCAGGGGATCAAAGAATATTGTGGCCAAATTTCATAAAATTTGGTCGACAAAAACCCCCCTGACAATAATAGAACAAAACCTGCCAAAACCGTATTTTCCCCTATTCTATTTCTCTTTGCACAGGTCGAACTCGTAAACGATAACCTGTACGAATGGCATGCCCGTCTCTACCGGGTGGATCCCGATTCACCACTGGCGGAGGACCTCACCGAGCTGAACATTTCCTTCATCCTGCTGCATCTGGTGTTTCCGGATAATTTTCCCTTTGCCCCGCCGTTCATGCGAGTCGTGGAACCACGCATCGAGAAAGGCTTCGTCATGGAGGGTGGCGCCATCTGTATGGAGCTGCTCACGCCACGTGGTTGGGCCAGTGCCTACACGGTGGAAGCGGTCCTAATGCAGTTCGCTGCTAGCTTAGTCAAGGGGCAGGGCCGAGTCTCGAGGAAACCAAAATCCAAGGAGTTTAGCAGGTAGCTATGGGGTGATTTAAATGGGATGTTGCGAAATTATAGCGATTAATGATTTCCTTTTTAGGAGAACGGCTGAGGAGGCTTTCCGGTCACTAGTCAAAACGCACGAAAAGTACGGCTGGGTGACGCCCGCCATGAACGATGGTTAAACAAGCCTGCTCAAAGCGAGGAAACGAGAATAGCTCAATCGATTGAATCAACTCAATAAAACTGGAACAAACAATACAAATTCCATTGCCTGCAGTGCTGTGGCAATTGAAGTTAGATCTTTAAGTACTCGGAACTCGCCATTTTCGAAAAATAATGACTGCGTATTGGAAAGTGCGTATCCAACTCGTTACGGGGATTATTTTTTATCTATATTTTGAATTTTTTGGAAGCTATAACAAATTTTACATTATAAGCCAGAAGAATATATCAATCCCTTGATAAAGAATAGAAACGAATGATCTCGTCCTAACGTTCCGACCTTGTATTAATGAAAGCTTACCTGTCGTCAGTCGCCACAAATGAAATTGAAAAATTCCCACGAGATTAAACGAATAAAATCGCACGGCTATATTCTAGGTAAGATGGAATGGATTTTTGAAAGAGTCTCTCAAATTGCTAGCCTCCCGAATTAGAACACAGTTCTTAGCTATTTTTTCTTCGTAAATCAAACATTTATTACTAGCATAGTGTCCAACACCATGAGTCATCATTATATGCAACATTTAATGTAGTCTTATCTAGAGACATACTTTTCATCCCATCCTATACGGCAAGATATTGATGAGCAAAACTGTTATATTGATCTAACGGCAGAAGTAATGTGCGAAATATTATGTAAAATATAAAGTATAGACAATTGTACGTGTTATTTAGTGACGAATGAATCAAAAAACAGAACGCAGAATTATTCTAATACTTGTTTTGGCCGTCAGGAAATTTAAAAAAAGAAAACAAAAGAAATGTACTTGAACTTAGTGTAGAATAATAAATGATTAACTCAAAGTCAACAACGTAAAATATGACTTTTTATTTTTGTTCAATGATGAAGCAAATGATTATCTATCATCGGCGAAACCCATTCTGAAGCTGCGTTAATACTTACTTGATACTTGATGGGCTACAGCTCTTCGATGAACCTACGCCGAGTGGAGTATCCTTCTTCACTAGACTCGATCCTGGGCCAATCGCTTCCAGTCGCCCTGAACATTGAGTGCCTTCAGGTCCTCTTCAACTGCAAAAAGCCATCGTGTACGCGGCCTTCCACGAAGCCTGCGGCCTCTTCCGGGTTCTCTACTAAATATGGAGGACCAACGCGCACTTGTAGTTTTCGAAAAAAAAAAGTGCTGCGTACCATCTATGGTGGGGTGCAAATGGCGGACGGTACGTGGAGGAGGCGAATGAACCACGAGTTGCATGAACTGCTGGGAGAACCATCCATCGTTCACACCGCGAAAATCGGAAGACTGCGGTGGGCCGGGCACGTAGCCAGAATGTCGGATAGTAACCCGGTGAAAATGGTTCTCGACAACGATCCGACGGGCACAAGAAGGCGAGGTGCGCAGCGGGCAAGGTGGATCGATCAGGTGGAAGATGATTTGCGGACCCTCCGTAGACTGCGTGGTTGGCGACGTGTAGCCATGGACCGAGCCGAATGGAGAAGACTTATATATCGCACAGGCCACTTCGGCCTTAGTCTGAACAAATAATAATAATACAAATCGTGATTCATGCGACGCCGCCAGATATCGTTTTCCGGTTTACCGCCGAGTATTGTCCGCAGCACTTTACGCTCAAACACTCCGAAAGCTCTCCGATCAGCCTCCTTTAACGTCCATGTTTCATGGCCGTATTAAGCCACCGGAAGAATCAAAGTAGTATCACCATCCAGCGCCATTTCGCTACCACCACCACTAATGAATCCAAGTTGATTGCCAGCGACCATGTACTTCGTTTTGCTGGTATTGATCGTGAGTCCAATCCTCGCTGTCTCCCTCTTAAAAGCTACAAAAGCCTCTTCCATGGCACGGCGATCAATCCCGATAATATGGATATCGCCCGTAAATCCCAAGAGCATATGCGATCTTGTGATAATGGTACCGCTTCTTTGCACACCAGCTCTCCTAATCGCTCCCTCGATTCGATAGTGCATCACCCTGCTTTAATTCATCTAAGGTAACAAATGACGACGATATTTTATCCGCAACCCTTACACTTGATTTCGATCCGTCCAACGATATACGAATCAGCCGTATCAGTTTCGCGGGAAAACCATGTTCAAGCATAATCGTATGCCGCCTTGAAATCAATAAACAGATTATGTGGCACAGCAAATACTGGGTAAAGCGTACCATTGGTACTTCGCATACCTGAAGGAATAAAATAGACCCCACCTCGCGGTCCTTAGCATCTTACCCAGCAACTCCTATCCCTACCTCCTCGTGATGCTGGCCGGGTTACGAGTAACCTTAGGGAAGATCGGATAACCAAAACCAACCCCGGTGGTAACTATGGTCGTATGCTGACAGGGTAGGGGGGGGTTTGCTCCTCTCCGGAGGTGAAAAATCTTACTGAGCGTCTATTCTCCCTGTCAGGATCGGCTCACACCAGTAATGGGCGATATGCAAAGGCGCGTGATCGGGTGGTGGCCGATCAATGAAAGAATGTGCAGGCTGAGGATCAAAGGCCGGTTCTTCAACTTCAGCATAATCAACGTCCATAGCCCACACTCCGGAAGCACTGATGATGATAAGGACGCATTCTACGCGCAGTTGGAACGCGAGTACGACAGCTGCCCAAGCCACGACGTCAAAATGATCATAGCTAGATTAACATTTGAAAAGGGCGTAACAGCCAAAATTTATTCCTTCTGATTCTTTGTCCAAATATACAGCTATATATGTAGACGAAAAACCAGGAGGAATAAATTTTGGTTGTTACGCCCTTTTCAAATGTTGGTCTAGATAGGAAAGTTGAACGTTCAGGTTGGCCAAGAGGAGGAGCTTAGACCGACTATTGGAAAGTTCAGGTCGACTGAACGATTGGTTCCACGAAGAGTGCAGACAGATTCTGGAGGAGAAGGATGCAGCGCGGACGGTCGCGCTACAGCAAGGAAAAGAAACGCCGCCTGGATGAAGCGGAGTGCGAGGAGATGGAACAGCTGTGCCGTTCTCAAGAAACACGCAAGTTCTATCAGAAGCTCAAAGCATCCCAAAAAGGCTTCGTGCCGCGAGCCAAAATGTGGAGGGAAACTGAATAAATGAAAATGAAGATAGAAGATGCGTGATTTAGTACGGGTCCCACCCCATTGCCTAATCTATGGCAATGAGAAGGCGGACACGATAGTAAACGAGTTTTTCCCATGAATCCGCTTTTCAAAATTGGCAAATGATTTGGTCACACAATGAACTTGGACGGTGGCTATTTTCCATAGTTCTAAAAGTGTCTTCACGTGCGTGGTTCAGAGGTGAGGATTTAGGTCGAGGCTTCATTCGCATGATGTCGAGGCTTATGTCCAATCACTATTCACTAAATGCACATCTGTACCAGGGTTGTTAACGTTAATCAACGATTAACGCCGTTTTGTTGATCCGTTAACGTTAATTTCAACGATTAACGATTTTTACGTTAATTTTGAAAGAACGTTAATCAACGGTAGCGTTAACGCTTTCCGTTTATTTAACGTTAACGGCTGCGTTAATTTTTACGTTAATGAGTAGCTATATGTACTGTCACGACCCATTTTTGAAAACCAAAATTTGAAATTTATCCGTAAGCCCCTTTGATATAAACATAATTGTGGAAACATATGTAAGATCAAACAATATTTACGTTTTTTTATAGTAGAACATACTCTAATGTCGCCATTACTCAGCTATTGAATATCATCGCCCAGATAACAGTATATTCGACAAAAAACATAGCATTTTATAAGAGACTTGATTGAAATTCATCACATAATGTAAAAGGCACTTGGAAATCATTAAATTTTATTAACAATCCGGAATTTGTTTTTTGAATATAAAGATTTCGCTATCACATTATATTAATTGAGATTTTAATAAAAACTGCTGAAATTGAACATTTTCCATTTCATGAAATCTGCTTTATACATATGTATGAAAGCAGTATCTTTCACCAGCAACTAAAACCTGTGCTTTTGATGCGCACATCTTGAACGGTTTGAATATGTGTAGATAATAATTGGGAAGTTGCTTTTTTCAAATTCTGTCAAAGTTGGTCTGGCTTGGATTGAAAATGCTTTCAGAATGACAATGGATTTTCGCTCGGTGAACTATGATTGATAAAAAAATCATGCCCCATATCATGTCCCATGGAAACCACATTCGCCTAGAAACGATTTGATTGTTATTATGCAGGACCTGATGGCAGATGAAAAAACATTAACGAGTAGATTATCGCTGCTCGTTGACGTTAAATCAACGCATCCCGTTAACGTTACCGTTATAATCCAAGTAACTCAACGCAACGACGTTGACGTTGAACCAACAGAAAATCAACGTCAACGGCGTTAATCGTTGATTAACGTTAACAACCCTGATCTGTACAGAATAAACCTTGTCGAAAGCAACTTATGAGGTGTGGAACCGGTTACGATCACATCGGAAAATGACGCCTCCAGAGAGCAATTATTGGATACTCTTGTAGCCCGAGGTAAACAACCCTGGGAAATAAGAGGGAGATCGCGATGTGGATTATATGCAGTTTATCTATGCCTTTGTTTACTCGGCTAATATCAAAGTCTAATGTGATTTTCTTCTTCTCAGTTTTTTTTCTCTTGTTCGATTCTGTTTTTCTGATCTGTATAGCACAAAGCCCTGGCCACCCGGAAGATGCTCCATGCTGAACAAAAATCGGACACGACGCCACGAAAAACCGTTTCACACGTCAAACGAGCGTATGAGCAGCTGGAATAACCTAAACCCAAATCCCTATCCCGTCCGTCCTGAATTGAGTAATTCATAATCTTGAGTCACCACGAGTAAAACATTGTAAAAATATCATACTTAAGAATAGCGGCTCCGCAAAGTGTCACACACGACTGAGCCTACCAAATAAATTAATTGGTTGAAAAAAAGACTACCAAATATTGGATACAGTTAGGGGAAAGTGGGGTAAGATGGTCATATGGGGCATATGGCTGGCAGTGGAGATATATCAGCTTCCACACTGATATTCTTCCCACCCCCTTCATACGGGAGCTTGGCAGAAGGAAGGTCGTGTGATATGTGCCATCACAAATATTGCCCTCCGCTCGTTTTCAAATCGACTTCTATAAAAACATTCTTCATGCCTGCCGTATCCTAACGGAACTATCAATTCTATACTTTCGCCTCTAATTCTATCATGAACATGTACGTCTAAGTTTGGAAGATGATATTAGCATTTCCATATCATTGAAAAATGATCTTTGACAACCTCACTTGTTCTTGTAATATTGATTTGAAGATGGTTAATTGAAATTCGAATTTTCTTATAATTTTCTAGTTACATAATTTAACAATTGAAGCCTAAATTACTCATTTTCAGGACAAATTGATATTTACCGAAGCTTTTATATAACTATAGCATATATACAATAATAATTTGAGGAGATTCACAGTAATTAGGTTCGATTAGATATAAATCTTTGGGTATACGTCGGCCTGGGGCGGTATTGCCAACTGCATAGGAACAAGGTCATCTCCAGGATTAAGAGTCGCCTAACCCTTAAATGCATTTAAAAAAATCATAAAGGTTGTGTACAAGACACGACCGCCCGACGTAAACTACGTAAAACAGTTTTGTGAAATGAAGAACCTAGCAAGTCCCATTATTCATGAATATTACAAAATTGTTCTTTTGATTACTTTTGAGACAACACTGGTTACGAGCAATTTTCAAAACATGAAATTAGTTGGATACGACAATTAAATATTTACATTTTGAAAGTAACTGATATATTTATGTTATTAAGTCAAATTTGTTAAATTCTCGAGTTTTGTAGAATATGAGAAATTTAGTTTTGTTTGTTTGATTTGTTGGGTTTTTACTTTAAAAAAATCAATTTCATTGTTGTTTTTTTCACTTTTCGAAAAATCTTCTAAATGAGCTTAATTTAATTTGGGTATTTCTATTGCAAATAATAATTTGTCAGGTTAAATTGCAATCTTTACTGTATTTAACCATTAAAATGTCAGTAATCAAAGATAATTACCGTCAAATCGCTGAAGGCGCACCTCGGTGAACAAAGCGCACTCGCGATTACGCTACTGAGGGCATCGTTTTTATTGAACTGTCGCCATCGCCATTTGCACTTTGAATAAGATTAGTTTCGGATAAATATTCTCTTGAATAAAATTTTGGTTCTAAAAAGAACCGATTCACCTTCGATAATGCGCAATTCCAATCCCCAACAGCAAAAATGAAAATTTTAGTTGACTGCTACTGATATCATCCTGCAATTAAATTTCTAACTAACCGAAGTTCTGCGTAACTAGTCAAAGTTTGTCTCCAATTGACCAATTTTATATTGTTATTTTTCTCAATGGTACGTATTGGAAATCACTAATAGAACATAAACAAATTCAGAATCTTGCTCAGGGAATCAAACATGTTGATTCTGATAATGATGCATGCATTATCGTTTCTGTAACACTTCACGATCTGTGCATCAAGCAAGCGATTGGTTGTTTAACATATCCAACAGCGATACAAAATCAACATAGGAACGCACACTAATATTAATGACACATTGGTGGTACAAGTACCATGGTACAAGAATCTTGAAATAAGTTCCGTACCGATTATTGTCTTTATCAAAGATAGTCTTGGAACAATTTTCTTGTTCTCTTGTACCATGGTACAAGTACCACAGGTGTGTCCTTAGTATAATGATCGATTGTCTCTGTAGATCTGCCTCGGGTGAGTATGGTGAGTGCACCTATGACCTATGACCTATGTGATGGTGACCTATCATTCTCACCCGAATACCAATACAAACGCATGTAAAATATAGTCACCTTACTAAAGTCTGACCAAATAATTTGGCAGCGCAACCATCATGACAAAAAGTTCAGATTGGTAATGGATTTCGATTAGTAAAATTATGCATGCGCCAACCAAATATGTACCTACCTACCTAAGTTGCATAGTAGAGCCTACTGCTACTGCGTGTATTCTGGCACTTGTTTTGTCTTTGAAAAGCAAGTGTCAGAAAAAAACGCAGTGGTGGTGTGCTTTTTTCATTTCGCAAAGCGCGTCTTCAGAACAATTTGAAAATAACAATTAATTCATTTATAAGATGAATTAATCTGATAACAGCTGTTGTCTTACAAAGTATGTTGATCCCTGATTTGCTATGCATTTTTCTAAACGAGTCTTTTTTTTTATTTGGGGTGCATGCAGGTCTAGAGTTTGGAGCGATTTGATTCCCATTTTATTCGATTGACATTTCTCGTTATTTTTAATAATAAGAGGTAATGGGTCCTCATAAACTAACTACTTGGAATCGAAATATAAATTTTTCAGCAACATTGTCGGAACACAGCAATTGAACATATGCATAACTTTATGCTGTTATAAAACAGTGATAGCTATGATACGATCCCCGAAAAATCTATAGGGCACTGCACGGAAACATCTCTTTCTCTTTCGTTCCTCATAAATTTTAACGTTTACTGGCCTTGTTGTTTTCTAATTTCTTCGCAGCGAAAAAGAGACAAAGCAGTCCGTGCAGTGATAGGGATTACATATCTCCCGGACAATATTATATCGTTGTTAGTTTTAAAAGATTGCTCCGTGATGGTTCTGTGATTCAACGATTATCATTAGTGTTACATGACCCGATCTTATTACGATAACGATACATCACATATCATGATTGGCCATGATCTTAGTATGTATTTGTAAATTGTGCTTTTCAGCTTCACGTTATGAAGAAAGAAAACGTCAAAGAGGAAGGCAATATATGTTATGCATTGATTGCGATGTTGCTTAGGGGTAATATTATCGATGTAAAACATCAGTTGATAAAGATTTTTTGATTCCCTGATCTTGCTAGAAGATTTTACTGAACGCCAAGAGTGTGCTGGTCACTAGTTGTTGCACTTTGGAAAAATCCTCTCAGCTTAACAACATTTTTCCAAGGTAATGATGGTCATCAAAAGAATCGATTTACTTTAAATGACTCCAATCACTATCAGCAATTACCGCAGCTCCACCATTGACGACGCGACCAACATCAACGCGGCAGCCGTTGTCGCTTGGACCGCAACCGGGCGAAATTATCACTCTAGTGAGGCTGCCGTCCCGACTGTCGCTTCACAATCGTTGACTGCCGCCTATCGCTGTGGGATGCCTTTGTCGCTGGGATCGCTACCCAACGCCATGATCCACTCTCCGCCCGACAATCGCTTCCAATGCTGGCTCAAGGCTACAAATGAAGCATCGTGTCCGCTCTCTGAGAATGCTCGAACGAAAATGACGCGCGCGTACGAGACACGAGTCTTTTAGGGTGCGGCCAGAGTAGACGCGAAGTGCGAAGCGAAGCGAAGCGTCCATACGATTTGACAGCTCCTTATTATTGATTGTTATTCCTTTGTGTGCAATTTTCGCGCCGCGTCGCGTAGGCACGTCTACTCTGGCAGGCACCTTATGCATAGAGAAATGGAGCGCTGGGCGAAAAGGACCGTAACTTATAACAAACTGATGCCCGTGTTGGGGATGCAGGATTATTGATTGGGTCTGAATTTTTACTGGGTTTGGAAAGAATGGAAATTTACATTAGTTTAACGTTGATAATCAAAAGTTTCAATAACATTTGCAAATTGATGGAGAGTTTTCCGAAGCGTTTGATATATAAATCTCAAAAATCCATCAAAAGATAAAATTAACGTTTAAAATCTTACATGACTACGTGACGGTCCCCAATTTTGAAATTTTCATCTTACACCCTGTATCAGAGCCTCCCCCTTTAGACGTAGTTCACGTCAAAATGCGATCACATTACCAATTTACCATTCATATGAATATATTTACTCCAGCTACTCCCTCCGACGCACGCTTGTGATTGCCCTTCCGACATCAAACTTCTGCCATCGCCACGCGATTACATTTTGTGCTTTTGAGATGCAATTTTTAAGATTGAGATCCTTTAGATGCCATCTTTATGATTGAATTTTCGGATGTGTTTCGCACTTTGTACATAATTACAAATAACAGCAACCAAACGAAAGCTCGAAGCTAGCGAAAAAAATTTACTTGTTGCTGACAATAACAACTGGATTTTTTTTTTATTTCTTTATTAAGGTGTTTTTTTAACCCGTTTCGGTCTGACCTAGAAATCAAAATTGAAATAACCCGTGTAGGCTCATTTTTCGTCCGATTGCCATGAAATTTTCAGGGAAGAAGCGTCATCATGTCTATTTTTTGGTACATGACTTGATTTGACCATGGTGCCAATCCGGCCGGATTTATTAAGTGGGGGTCCTGGGTCAGATGCAGTCAAAAACGGGTCATTTTTTTAAAACCATTGATAAATGAACGAAAATGACCAGAATGTTGATGCAAACGTGGTCAATCATCATTGACCAGCATCAGAAGTTAGTTTTGATACATTTGAATCACCAGGACATGGTTCCGGATGTTCCGGGAACCTGGTTCCCTGGGGTATCCCTGGGGCGGTGGACACTTTTCAAGTGGACACAACCCAGTCTTGCGACATATCAAACTTCATGGTTTTGGAAGAGAATCCTAATGGATGAGTTTTTGGGAGGTTTTGGACACATTGGCCACGTTCGGAAGTGTTCCCGGAAGCCTGGTTCCCTCAGGGAAGTGGACACATTTTGATTAGCACCGAAACCCATCTTGCGACATATCAAACTCCATGATTTTGAAAGACAAGCTCAATAGATGAGTTTTTGAGAGGTTTTGGACACATTGGCCACGTTCGGAAGTGTTCCCGGGAACCTGGTTCCCTCAAGAAAGTGGACAAATCTCGATTAGCACCGAAACCCATCTTGCGACATATCAAACTCCATGATTTTGAAAGACAAGCTCAATAGATGAGTTTTTGAGAAGTTTTGAGCACATTGGCCACGTCCGAAAGTGATCCCGGGAATTTGGTTCCCCCAAGAAAGTGGACAAATCTTGCCTAGCACCAAAACCCATTTTGCGATACATCAAACTCCAAGATTTTGAAAGACAAGCTCAATAGATGACATTTTGAGAGGTTTTGAGCACATTGGTCACGTCCGGAAGTGTTCCCGGGAACCTGGTTCCCTCAGGGAAGCTAACAAATTTCGATATCTTGCGACACATCAAACTCCATGGTTTTGAAAGACAAGCTCAATAGATGGGTTTTTGAGAGATTTTGGACACATTGGCCACGTCCGGAAGTGTTCCCGGGAACCTGGTTCCCTCAGCAAAGTGGACAAATTTTGATTAGTACCGAAACTCATCTTGCGACCAATCAAACTCCATGATTTTGAAAAACAAGCTCAATAGATGAAATTTTGAGAGGTTTTGAGCACATTGGTCACGTCCGGAAGTGTTCCCGGGAACCTGGTTCCCTCAGGGAAGCTAACAAATTTCGAAAAGCACCGAAACCCATCTTGCGACACATTAAACTCCATGGTTTTGAAAGACAAGCTCAATAGATGGGTTTTTGAAAGATTTTGGACACATTGGCCACGTCCGGAAGTGTTCCCGGGAACCTGGTTCCCTCAAGAAAGTGGACAAATCCCGCCTAGCACCAAAACTCATCTCGCGACATGTCAAACTCCATGATTTTGGAAGACAAGCTCAATAGATGGGTTTTTGAGAGATTTTGGACACATTGGCCACGTCCGGAAGTGTTCCCGGGAGACTGGTTTCCTCAGGGAAGCGAACAAATTTCGATTAGCGCCGGAACCCATCTTGCGGTATGCCAAACTACATGACTTTGAAAGACAAGCTCAATAAATAAGTTTCTGAGAGGTTTTGGACACATTGGCCTCGTTCGGAAGTGTTCCCGGGTACCTGGTTGCTTCAGACAAGTGGACAAATTTTGATTAGCACCGAAACCCATCTTGCGACATATCAAACTCCATGATTTTGAAAGACAAAATGAATTCATAAATTTTTTTTTTTTTGGATTTTGGACACATTGGCTACGGGTGGAAGTGTTCTTGGGAACCTGGTTCCCTCAAGGAAGTAAACAATCTAAGATTAGTACCGAAACTCATCTTGTGACGTAACAAACTCCATGATTGCGATAGTCAAGCAAAATAATGAAGTTTGATATGTCGTAAGATGGGGTTTGGAACCAATCGAAATTTGACCGCTTCGCTGAGAGAACCAGGCTCCCGAGAACACTTCCGGATGTGGTCAATGTGTCCAAAACCTCTCAAAAACTCATCTACTCAGCTTGTCTTTCAAAATCATGGAGTTTGATGGGTCGCAAGATGGGTTTCAGTGCTAATCAAAATTTGTCCATTTCTCTGAGGGAACCAGCCTCCCGGGAACACTTTCGGACGTGACCAACCTGTCCAAAATCTCTTAAAAAATCATGTATTGTGCTTGTTTTTCAAAATCATGGAGTTTGGTGTATCGCAAGATGGGTTTTGGTGCTTGGCAAGATTTGTCCACTTTCTTGGGGGAACAAAATTTCACTTCCGTACGTGGCCAATGTGTTCAAAACCTCTAAAAAACTCATCTATTGAGCTTGTCTTCCAAAATCATGGAGTTTGATATGTCGCAAGATGGGTTTCGGTGCTACCCGAATTTTTTCTACTTCCATGAGGGAACCAGGTTCCCGTGAACACTTCCGGATGTGGCCAATGTGTCAAAAATCTCTAAAAAAAACATCTATTGAGCTGCCTTTAAAATTATGGAGTTTGTGTCGCAAGATGGGTTTCATTGCTAATCGCAATTTGTCCACTTCCTTGAGGGAACCAGGTTCTCTGGAACACTTCCGGATGTGGCCAATGTGTCCAAAACCTCTCAAGAACTCATGTATTGAGCTTGTCTTCCAAAATCATGGAGTTTGATATGTCGCAAGATGGGTTTCGGTGCTAATCGAAATTTCTCCGCTTCCCTGAGTGAACCAGGCTCTCGGGAACACTTACGGACGAGGCCAATGTGTCCAAAACCTATCAAAAAATCATGAGTTGTGCGTACCTTTTAAAATCATGGAGTTTGATATGTCGCAAGAAGGGTTTCGGTGCTAATCAAAATTTGTCCACTTCCCTGAGGGAACCAGGCTCCTGAACACTTCCGGATGTGGCCAATGTGTCCAAAACTTCTCAAGAACTCATCTATTGAGCTTGTCTTCCAAAATCATGGAGTTTGATATGTCGCAAAAGGGTTTCGGTGCTAATCGAAATTTTTCCACTTCCATGAGGGAATCAAGTTTCCGGTAACATTTTCGGATGTGGCCAATGTGTCCAAAATCTCTAAAAAAAAACATCTATTGAGCTTGTTTTTCAAAATTATGGAGTTTGTGTCGCAAGATGGATTTCGTTGCTAATCGCAATTTGTCCACTTCCTTGAGGGAACCAGGTTCCCGGGAACACTTCCGGATGTGGCCAATGTGTCCAAAACCTCTCAAGAACTCATGTATTGAGCTTGTCTTCCAAAATCATGGAGTTTGATATGTCGCAAGATGGGTTTCTGTGCTAATCGAAATTTCTCCGCTTCCCTGAGTGAACCAGGCTCTCGGGAACACTTACGGACGTGGCCAATGTGTCCAAAACCTCTCAAAAAATCATGAGTTGTGCGTACCTTTTAAAATCATGGAGTTTGATATGTCGCAAGATGGGTTTCGGAGCTAATCGAAATTTGTCCACTTCCTTGAGGGAACCAGGCTCCCGGGAACACTTCCGGATGTGGCCAATGTGTCCAAAACTTCTCAAGAACTCATCTATTGAGCTTGTCTTCCAAAATCATGGAGTTTGATATGTCGCAAGATGGGTTTCGGTGCTAATCGAAATTTGTCCGCTTCCCTGAGGGAACCAGGCTCTCGGGAACACTTCCGAACGTGGCCAATGTGTCCAAAACCTTTCAAAAACTCATCTATTGAGCTTGTCTTTCAAAATCATGGAGTTTGATATGTCGCAAGATGGGTTTCGGTGCTAATCGAAATTTGTCCACTTCCTTGAGGGAACCAGGTTCCCTGGAACACTTCCGGATGTGGCCAATGAGTCCAAAACATCTCAAAAACTCATCTATTGAGCTTGTCTTTCAAAATCATGGAGTTTGATATGTCGCAAGATGGGTTTCGGAGCTAATCGAAATTTGTCCACTTCCTTGAGGGAACCAGGCTCCCGGGAACACTTCCGGATGTGGCCAATGTGTCCAAAACTTCTCAAGAACTCATCTATTGAGCTTGTCTTCCAAAATCATGGAGTTTGATATGTCGCAAGATGGGTTTCGGTGCTAATCGAAATTTGTCCGCTTCCCTGAGTGAACCAGGCTCTCGGGAACACTTCCGAACGTGGCCAATGTGTCCAAAACCTTTCAAAAACTCATCTATTGAGCTTGTCTTTCAAAATCATGGAGTTTGATATGTCGCAAGATGGGTTTCGGTGCTAATCAAAATTTGTCCACTTCCCTGAGGGAACCAGGCTCCCGGGTGTCGTATTCCAGCCGAAAACGGCTGAATGGAATCCGCCGTTGAAGAGCGGTGCGACTGTTCGTTTTAAAATTCGACAACAAACTGACGGTGCAATCTTCGTCGTTGCTACTCAACCCGATGGCGCTACCAACACCATCTCACACTGCACAATCATGCACTCAATCATGTACAGATTCTTTCTCTATCGTGATTAGTGCATATGCGAAATTGAGAGTTCGAATCAAGTCTAATGTAAAACTTGTAACATTGTACGGTAAATTGGGGCACGCGAAATATGTGATTTCACGATTGGTATATTTGATTGCTTATGTTTAATGTACTATTCGCAATAGCAGAATCAATTCATAGTCTAGAATCACTTATACAAACTAAAATCATTAGCCGCTTACTCTGAATACTACATCTTTCTCCTTCCCTACTCTTTGAACTTTGTAAGAATATGATTTCAATTTTATAAATATTATATTATAAAGAAAAATCATACCCAAATTGCTTTAAAATAAATTAAAACAATTCTTAATATTGTAGTACCATCAACATCTAATGCAAAGAAGAACAAACTCGATATGTTAAGTACCGTCATATTTTTGCTAAAACTAATAATGATTGTGGGTCACATTTTAATTTTTTTCGGAAGTCTACTTGCTTCTGCACAATTCGGAAAACACTAAAATGCCTCGGAGTCCTGCTCGGTACTCTCAAAGAGCAATCCTCTATAGAACACCCAGATGCAGTCCTACGTCAAAATGTCTCTGATGTTTACTCGCTCCGGAATGAACACAAAATGCCTTGGAGTCCTGCTTTGCATTTTTAAAGTATACTCTTCTTTCTAATACACAGACGAACCCCTACTCCAACATGCCTTGGAGATCTACTCACTCCGGAATAAACACGAAAATGCCTCGGAGTCCTTCACATTCGCAAAGTGTACTCCTCTATAGAATACACAGTCGTAGTCCTACGTCTACGGAATGAACACAAAATGTCTTGGAATCCTGCTTCGCATTTGCAAAGTGGTCTCAGACGTAGTTCGACGTCAACATGGTTCTAATCGCATTCACAAAATAAAATGCCTCGGGGTTCTAATCGCATTCACAAAATAAAATGCTTCGGAGACCTGCTCGCTCCGGAATAAACAAAAAAAATGCCTCGGAAACCTGCTCGTTCCGGAATAAACAAAAAAATGCCTCGGAGACCTGCTCGTTCCGGAATAAACAAAAAAAAAAATTCCTCGGAAACCTGCTCGTTCCGGAATAAACAAAAAAATGCCTCGGAGACCTGCTCGTTCCGGAATAAACAAAAAAAATGCCTCGGAAACCGGCTCGTTCCGGAATAAACAAAAAAATTCCTAGGAGACCTGCTCGCTCCGGAATAAACAAAAAAATGCCTAGGAAACCTGCTCGTTCCGGAATAAAAACAAATGCCTCGGAGACCTGCTCGCTCCGGAATAAACAAAAAAAAATGCCTCGGAAACCTGCTCGTTCCGGAATAAACAAAAAAAATGCCTCGGAGACCTGCTCGCTCCGGAATAAACAAAAAAAAAATTCCTCGGAAACCTGCTCGTTCCGGAATAAATAAAAAAAATGCCTCGGAGACCTGCTCGCTCCGGAATAAACAAAAAAAATGCCTCGGAAACCTGCTCGTTCCGGAATAAACAAAAAAAAATGCCTCGGAGACCTGCTCGCTCCGGTATCTTTTATTCTATCCTCGGGAGACCTGCTCGCTCCGGGATCCTATTTTAATCAACACTCGAAGACCTGCTCGCTTCGGTATTTTTTTCAATGATTTCGGAGACCTGCTCGCTCCGAAATCCACAACATGAGAGCATACTTACCATTTAGTAACTAGCACATTAATGGATGTGGCAAGCACCATTTTCATGCGCTAGTTACAAATATAAAACCAAACACTACCGACTGCGACATGTCGTATTCCAGCCGAAAACGGCTGAATGGAATCCGCCGTTGAAGAGCGGTGCGACTGTTCGTTTTAAAATTCGACAACAAACTGACGGTGCAATCTTCGTCGTTGCTACTCAACCCGATGGCGCTACCAACACCATCTCACACTGCACAATCATGCACTCAATCATGTACAGATTCTTTCTCTATCGTGATTAGTGCATATGCGAAATTGAGAGTTCGAATCAAGTCTAATGTAAAACTTGTAACATTGTACGGTAAATTGGGGCACGCGAAATATGTGATTTCACGATTGGTATATTTGATTGCTTATGTTTAATGTACTATTCGCAATAGCAGAATCAATTCATAGTCTAGAATCACTTATACAAACTAAAATCATTAGCCGCTTACTCTGAATACTACACCGGGAACACTTCCGAACGTGGCCAATGTGTCCAAAACCTCTCAAAAACTCATCTATTGAGCTTGTCTTTCAAAATCATGGAGTTTGATATGTCGCAAGATGGGTTTCGGTGCTAATCGAAATTTGTCCACTTCCTTGAGGGAACCAGGCTCCCGGGAACACTTCCGGATGTGGCCAATGTGTCCAAAACTTCTCAAGAACTCATCTATTGAGCTTGTCTTCCAAAATCATGGAGTTTGATATGTCGCAAGATGGGTTTCGGTGCTAATCAAAATTTGTCCACTTCCCTGAGGGAACCAGGCTCCCGGGAACACTTCCGAACGTGGCCAATGTGTCAAAAATCTCTCAAAGTTCATGTATTGTGCTTGTCTTTCAAAATCATGGAGTTTGATATGTCGCAAGATGGGTTTCGGAGCTAATCGAAATTTGTGCGCTTCCTTGGGGGAACCAGGCTCCCGGGAACACTTCCGGACGTGGCCAATGTGTCCAAAACCTCCCAAAAACTCATCTATTAGGATTCTCTTTCAAAACCATGAAGTTTGATATCTTGCAAGACTGGGTTGTGTCCACTTGAAAAGTGTCCACCGCCCCAGGGATACCCCAGGGAACCAGGTTCCCGGAACATCCGGAACCATGTCCTGGTGATTCAAATGTATCAAAACTAACTTCTGATGCTGGTCAATGATGATTGACCACGTTTGCATCAACATTCTGGTCATTTTCGTTCATTTATCAATGGTTTTAAAAAAATGACCCGTTTTTGACTGCATCTGACCCAGGACCCCCCCTTAATAAATCCTGCCGGATTGGCACCATGGTCAAATCAAGTTATGTGCTAAAAAAATAGGCATGATGACACTTGTTCCTTGAAAATTTCATGGCAATCGGACTTAAAATGAGCCCTTACGGGTTACTTCAATTTTGATTTCTAGGTCAGACCGAAACGGGTTAATCTACAGACTAAGTTCAACACCGCGTAATAACAACTGGACGATTTCCTACAAAAGTACAGACGTCATCGTTGCGTCCCATCGATGATTTTGATTTTTCGAACGAATTTACTCTTAGTCAAAGCCCCTTCCTCTCATGTAAAATTTATTGCCCTTAAAACGACCGTTTGATTTAATCGATGATCGATCATGCGGCTTTCAAATCACTAGCTCAACAGAAGCCAACCGTTAGTCCGAGTCTTGCGAGAAAATGGCACTCGAGTTCTGCTGACGCCGATGACCCAAGATGATTTCCTTCATGTTGAATTTTCAGCCGCAACCTTTCCGTTGGAAGCGCTACCCACGCCATCGGAGGGAACGAATTTTCTCCAGCAAAAACAACGACGACCACCACCAATGCTGATAGATAACCGCTGGGGCCGCTTCTCACAAAATCTCGACCAAATGAAGCGCACCTATGCTGATTCTGGGACCGCTCTACCCTCTGCGCGATATATCGAACGAAAAGGCTCACGCGCATGGGGAAGCAGCTTTCATTTAATCAATAAAGTAAAACATGTAGCCACGACCCTTTGAAGAGTGTTATGGTTGCAAATAATATTTGCACTCATACCGATAGCAAAGAGGCGGGACTAATGGGCTTGCTTTATTGACTACAAGATAGGTGATTCCCGCGCGCGCGAGCCATTTTGTTCGAGCTGCCGTGGAAAGTGATCTCAGCGTCGGCATCGGTGGCGGTCGTCGGTGAATTGCGGCAAAGTCAACACTTTACAGTAAGAATCTTGCGTGAGAATTCCACTTTTCGCCGTCGACAGGCGAAGCGATAATTTACCGCTGAAACGCCTTCCATCCATGCCAATCAAAAGTTCATTACAGCGTCTTTCTCCGAAGAGCACTTATGATTCCGATACCGACGGAATATTAACGACTTACCTGTCTGCCGTTGCCCAGTGATTGTGAAGAGAATTAATTTCGGATCAACTTCAATTAATAATGTGTGTTAATTATCACTCATAGCGACAGAACCAAAGTCGAAATCTTGCGTGAAAACTTCACATTTTACCGACGACAGGCAAATCGTCATAGTGATAAAAATCTGTAGCAAACATCAATACTGACGCTATACAATTTTCCTCAGTCATAATGCGAATCAATTTTTCCTTCCTTCCAACACGTGGTTGGGTTTCAACAACCGACGTTAGCGTTGCGCTTTGAATAAAGTTCATCTCGGAACCGATTTCTTTTTCAATCATCAACAGGAAAATGCGATCACATTACAAAAATACAAAGCTAGAGTCTCGCGGGAAAATTTCATGTTGTGCCGATAACATCCAAATCGTTGCAAACCCCACTTTAGTGAATAAATAGCTGTAGCAATCTTCCGCGGTAAGACGCGCGGCTACAAAGCAAGACCATGCTGAGGGTGGCTGGGTTCGATTCCCGGTGCCGGTCTAGACAATTTTCGGATTGGAAATTGTTTCGACTTCCCTGGACATAAAAGTATCATCGTGTTAGCCTCATGATATACGAATGCAAAAATGGTAGCTTGGCTTAGGAACCTCGCAGGTAATAACTGTGGAAGTGCTTAATGAACACTAAGCTGTGAGGCGGCTCTGTCCCAGTGTGGGGATGTAATGCCAATAAGAAGAAGAAGAAACAATCTTCCGCCAACAGCCTACGCTCGGACCGGCACTAATGTTATGATTCCGCTACCAATGCCAAACAATTATGCTTTGTTCTTTGAAGTTCTTTGAAGTCTAATATCAACTTTCTCAATCACTAAAATCATATAACTCAGAATCACGCTAGAAAATTTCAGTGAAGAATTTTTTAGTTCCTAGCGGTTGCACTTTAGAAAAATTATTTCAACTTAACCTTCCTCCCAAATATAATGGTGGTCCTGAAAAGAACCGATTCATTTCCACTTATGTGCCTCATTAACAGCAACCACTGGACTGCGCGACCGCGATCCGATGATTCGGCTCTATGGACGCCGTTGATTGCCCGATCCGCTGTTTGGAACACGGATGTAAATTGTGCTGCTGCTGCCACGACCGCCACCACCATCGAGCGAAAAATTTCCATCCGCACCACCACCGCTGAGATAGCCGTTTTCACTGGGACCGCTTCTTGGCGCCCTGGTCCGTTCTCCGTGACATCCAGAATGAAAATGACGCGCGCACGCGAAACACGGGGCTTTTTATACACAGGAAAAACGAAGCAGTGGATCAAAAGGCCCGTACGTTACTGCAATCTGATGTCCGTGTTGGGGATTTATGAACGGAATTGAATTTTTCACCCGGTTTGGAAAGAAATAACATTTTCAATAGTTTAACGTTGATAATCAATAGTATCAAAAGAATTGGCAAATTGCTGGAGAGTTTCCAAATCTATTGATAAGCAAATCTCGAAAATCCATCGAAAGATAAAAACGCTATTAGCGTTTGAAATCTATCCTAATTTCGTGACGGTCTCGAATTTGGAAATTTCGGTTTTACACCCTGTATCTGAGTCTTCCCCTTAGACGTAGTTTACGTCAAAATGCGCGAGCAAAAAACACGTCCGTACGTGCTGCTGTCTTGAACTGGAATGAGGTTGATTGCGCCGCGCGCGCGGTGGAGAGCATTTTTCTTATAACCAATAAAGATGGCTCATTAGTCCCTCCTCTTTGTTGTCCGGTATGACTGCAAATATTAGGCTATCCATGAGGACATTCAGCGATGGGACTGACAATCGAAAACAAAACAAAGTGTGAATGCAGTTGAACGGAACTCACTTCTGGTGTGAACCGCGCTTAACACTTTCCTTTGAATTGTTCTGTCAGTCCGGTCAGAATCTGTCAAAAAATCATGGTAAACAAAAATCGTCAGCTGATTGCAGCTGTCTTATGGATTGCCTTATTGTGTAACCGTCAAACACTCACCAAAGGGGCGTGGCTACAGGTTCAACTTTATTAATTACAAGAAAGCAGCTCTTCCGCGCGCGCGAACCATTTCGTTCGAGATGTCGCGGAGACCAGACCATGGTATCACCTTCGGCATCGGCGGAGCTCCTACCGGAAATTTTATTCCCGGCGATGGTGTGGGTCGCGCGGTCGTCGTCGTCAGCACCAACAGCACTCAGATGGAATTTTCTTGCGTGTCTCTACGATGGCGGCTATGGTGGTGTTTATTTCTGCAACGGTTGCGTCTGAAGTGTCATCAGTGAAAGCAGCTCTTAAGCCATTATTTGAGGCGAGACGAATTTTGATCAAAGTTCATATTAATCGCTTGGTGATGGTTGATAGTTTCCGTCGGTGGCGGAATCACGACCGTGCGTCAGAGACGCAACAAAAATTTATTCCCATGGATAGCATCAATACCAGTGAAATTTCCCCTCAAGATTATTATTTTAGTAGATAGACTGCTACTTGTTTCAGGTTTAATTTCCATTGATGCAAATACATTTTTGCAGCTTCTCCTTCTGACGCACGCGCTTCGTTCCTACCGATGGCGTAGGTAGCGCTCGTAACAGGATCGTTGCGACAGAGAATCCAACGATGGCAATCTGTTGCAGTGTAGCGGTAGAACCATAGAGCCAGCATCTGCATTTGAGTGAAATACTCTTGTGATATTCTGACTATCGGATGGTTGCTGTTGTGTTGGTGATTAGAAATCCGCTTGATCTGAAATCTGTCCTTTTCAGGGCATTAAATTTTTCATTGGAGGAATTTGGTTTGAATGAGAGTAAATTCATGAGATTGTTTCAAGAAATCGGCAGCAGTAACGCAAAAATTCATAAGATTCAATCCATAATTCGACTTCTGCAGAGTAAGTGATTAAAAATCTATCGAAAGATAAAGACGCTATTAGTGTTTGAAATCTATCCTAATTTCGCGACGGTCTCGAATTTGGAAATTTCCGTTTTACACCCTGTATCTGAGTTTTCCCCTTAGACGTAGTTTACGTCAAAAAATTATTTCAATTTAACCTTTCTCCCAAACATAATGGTGGTCCTGAAAAGAACCGATTCATTTCCACATATGTGCCTCATCAACGTTGATTGCCAGATTCAACGATGCTGTTGGGAACACGGATGAAAAGATATACTGCTGTTGCCACGACCGCCACCACCACCTGACGAAAAATTTCATCCGCATCATCACTCATAAATCTCAATCAACGAGCCCTCCCGTGCGAACGAAATCGTCCGTTCTCCGTGACATGCAGAATGAAAATGACGCGCGCACGCGAAACACGGGGCTTTTTATACACAGGGAAAACGAAGCAGTGGATCAAAAGTCCCGTACGTTACTGCAATCTGATGTCCGTGTTGGGGATTTATGAACGGGATTGAATTTTTCACTCGGTTTGGAAAGAAATAACATTTTCAATAGTTTAACGTTGATAATCAATAGTATCAATAGAATTGGCAAATTGCTGGAGAGTTTCCGAATCGATTGATAAGCAAATGTCGAAAATCCATCGAAAGATAAAGACGCTATTAGCGTTTGAAATCTATCCTAATTTCGTGACGGTCTCGAATTTGGAAATTTCGGTTTTACACCCTGTATCTGAGTCTTCCCCTTAGACGTAGTTTACGTCAAAACAATTAATTGCATATTATTCGGCAACTCGGCCGTACGAAAACCATTTTTTTGTTAAATATCTTGACTGTGCATATGCACAGCACATGTTTCGAAATGGACAAATTGATATGAAATTTGCGAAAAAGAATCCACGTGTCTTGGAGGGACTCGTTGTGCAGGGGTTATCACGCCTATCTAGAGAGTAGGAGGTTGAGGGTTCGAGACCCTCCAAGACACGTGGATCCTTTTTCGCAAATTTCATATCAATTTGTCCATTTCGAAACATGTGCTGTACATATGCACAGTCAAGATATTTAACAAAGGATATGGTTTTAAAAGTAAAAATTAGTTTTAGGCAAATTCTGATATTGTCGTAGTGCCAGTTGTCAAGAAATCAACATGAAATACGACATTTTTAAACGAAGCATCATTTGAACATAATCTAATAATCCATAGAAGTGCAAGAAATGTGTCCCCTTTTCTAAATAAATTTAGCACACTTTCGGTATAGTTTTTTGTTCATGCTCATCTTGCCCCGAGGGGGTGGTCATATTGCCCCATATGGTAAATATAGGCACCATAAAAACACCTTTTTTAAAACCAGTTTATTAGATACTAAAACTTTATTAATCAGTGTTTATTGATACTTATGTCAAAGACGGGTCATCATAAAGGTGTTTTATGGACAAATCAGCAGAATTTGAAGTCACTATTTTACAAGGGTTACCGCTTAGGATGGCCATCTTGCCCCACTTTCCTCTACCTACAGTTTGAAAGTTTTTTTTTAAGCTTTGTTAGAGTGATTTTTAAGTTGTTGACAAAGTTCATCACTTATTTGAAAGTTATTCAATTTTGATCGTGAAACGACGAAATCGAACACTGTGCAATATCTTGGTAGCCAAATGGCGTTAGACGGCGGTACTAAGGGCCGATGTCCACGTAGCGGTTTTTTACGCTGCGTGCACGCCGCGTTCATGCAAGGTACCCAGCATCAAATGGAGTAATGCACACGTAAACGTGTGCACGACTACATTTGATGCTGGGTACCTTGCCTGGACGCGGCGTGCACGCAGCTTGAAAAAAGGCTACGTGGGCATCGGCCCTAAGATCGACATAGGCACCGTCGCCCAAAGATCGACATAGGCAGCTGTCGTTGTCGCCAGTAGTATTTGAAATTCGGGAGCAGAATTGGGGCCGGTTCGGCCACACTTACGTAGGGGCGGTAACGAAATCTGTAAACAGGCATAAGACTGGACATCGCAGCAGAGGCTCATGGCGACGCAGCCTTAATAAAGAAATAAAAAAGTCGATCCAAATCTAAGGGGTTGTACACTTATTACGTAAGCAATTTGTCTGGGTTTTTCAAAGCTTACCCCTTCCCCCCATGTAAGATTTTTCCCATACAAATGATTTTTCATTTATATGGCACGTAAGAAAACAACAGACCCCCTCTCCCCAAAAGTGCTTACGTAATATGTGTACGGCCCCTAACTTGCAAACAGGTTTAGGCGATAGTTGGACATCGCTCAAGATGGAGATGTTTCCGGTCGGCCCTTTGCACCACTCGGGGTGTACAGGATCCATAAGCAAAGTAAGTAAAATACGATGTGGTTTGTCTCTCGGGATCAGTCTAATCATTGAAGATATCTGCACGAATAGTTTCGAATAATCAATCAAACACGGAATATTATTATTATGCTTTATTATCACTTCTTTTAATTTTACTAACTCTACCGCTCAGTTGGATTAAATTCATACACGTTTTTAATTTACTTTTTTTTTCAATTACTGTTATTCATAAGAAAGAACGACATTCGATAATTTGAATAACAAACCATGAAACATAGAGAAACTTCCATTTTAATCCCTAATAGGGCGATCATACACCTTTGCGTGAATTTTCGCCCGACCACACGGGAGAACAAGCAAATAAGGACCAAACCTATTCATCACAGAAACAAAAAGAACAAACCGAAATGATGCGCAACGTATTTTCCATCACATTTCAACAAACTACGGCACAAGCGACCGGATATTTTATACGAAATAGCGTAATGTTTATTGCTTTCCTAGTATATTGTGCATTATCTGACTACATGAATCATCTTCCAATTGTATAACAATAGTATTGAGTGGAGGATGATGAAGTGTATCTGACTCGAACTACATTTTTTTTTGTGGAATCTGTTTTCAGATATCATTAGTTTGGTATTGATTGAACTCTACTAAGTGAAATGGTAAATAGACTATGATTTGTTTTTGGAATATTCAGACTTCGTTTCAGGAATAAAGACCTTTAATTTTTCAAGGGAAAGTATTTTTTGTGAGATATGTGGGAATATGAGTAACTTGGATTCTAATTAACCCGCTGATGACTGCATAAACAGAAAATATTCGAAAATGATTCCTTAACTGGTTCATTAGTAATCTAACTTGGTTTGTGTGTTTTATGTAGTATGTGTACTACCTATAACCGCATATTAGTCCGATATTTAATATGTTTCTATATACAAGGAACTAATATACAGTTACGATCTGTTCTTTCAACGTAAATGTGTCTTCAATGTGAATAGCTTCCGAAATGTTCGTCTACCAACTATCTATATACATTTAGCAACTAACAACGCGAAACAATGGTATTGGACACACGGTTATGTCTCTTATATTCGAAATGAAAAAAACTTCCTAAGACCTTAAGACTAAACTACCTATACAAAGATAAAGAAAAGAGAAAATAGATTGGAAAACAAAGCTTGCTCATGTTTTCCTAAGCGTTTAGTAGTGTGGCTGCTTGTTACTCACGGGGTTATATGCCCGTCTATGTCTATCCCAGTAAATCAAACAAGCGATCTTTGCCATTATCAAATCGAACTCATTCAGGACTCCGCAATTTCGATATTGCTTGCCAAGAACGCTCCGGTTCCATTGGTTGCCCGGGCGGATGCAAGTACACCCGACCCGAATGTCAAAGGACAGAGAGAGCTGTTGCTCTCACTATTGTTATCATTGCTAGCGCTGCTAATGCTTCCGGTACTCAGCCTATGACTATTGCTTACGCTACTGCTGCTATCCAGGAGCCCCGACTCAGTTCGTTCTTCGAACGCCCGAGTAGTCTTCAAAACTTCCTCCATGATGGCCTCGGAAGACTCAGTTGTCGCCATACTGGAACTGCTCGCCACGGCATTCAAATCAGTAATATCCTCATCGCAATCAATTTTTGCCGCTCCGGCTGAGCTACTAACCGTGGCATCCAGCGGGAGCCGTTTATTTACATTCGGCTGGATATGTTGACCGCTGCTGCTGCTTACTCCGCAGTCCATCATCATCAGTGATGATGAGGACGAGGAAGATGGCGGTGAGTCTGAATGAATAGGAAGAGTGGCGCTATTTGCAGTGTTGAGGCCACCACTATGTTGGACGACGCCGGCGCTCGGTATTCCCCCACTTGGTAGGATGTTGTTCGGTACTGTGAGCTGCCCGGATCCAAGCTTGGTGACGAAAAATTTGGGTGTTATTCGACCACTGCTCGGAGCATTATTGCTACCGTTTTCGAACGATGCCGTAGAAGAGTCTGGACTAGCGCAAATTGGTGACGGGGAAGGGGTTTGACAACTCGGTGAAGTACCTCTGCAAAAAAATTTAAAAAAAAGATTAGAATACATTTTAAACTAAATAGTATTTAATTCCAACTTG
Source organism: Armigeres subalbatus (assembly GCF_024139115.2). NCBI lineage: Eukaryota > Metazoa > Arthropoda > Insecta > Diptera > Culicidae > Armigeres > Armigeres subalbatus. Next base: position 340,713,222 of record NC_085140.1, on the reverse strand, counting down.
TAAAACCAATATGTTAGAGTGTCGTTCAAAAGCACACGAATGTTGAACCTGTTAATTGTGTTTTCTTATCAACTTGAAACATCCAATTTATCTTCCTGGAATATTCATGCATGGTTTGGTATATAATTGGACGAATTATAATTCACATTTGTTATTTTAATATCAATTGTGTTCTTTAGACTTTAACCGAAGTGGTCTGTGTGCAGTACGTTAAAGTCCTCTTCACTCCGCTCGGCCCACTACTGCACGACGCCAATTACGCATGCTACGGACGATCCATAAATCTTCTTTCGCTTGAATGACCATCTTGCTCGCTGCGAACATAAATAACAATTCAAAGTACGATAAAAGACATTGAAAACTTGTTGTATTATGTCAATGAATGAACTAATACGCGATAAAAACATTTAAGAATTGTAGGTAATTGAGTACTTTCGTGAATGAACCATATTCTGCGCACCTTTTAATAGCTGATAGAAAGTCCGTCGTTGATGTTAGTTACGACGACCGCCCATGCGTGAATTAAAAATTAAGAAAATTATTTTGAGCTTTTTAGTGGAATGTCTTTACTTGTCATAAGACGAGTTTGTACAATCCCATTGAATTCCACCACTTAATTGTATCTTGACAGATACGTATTTCGACCTCAACAGTAAGGCCGTCTTCAGTGTCTCGTACTTGACTCGACTTCAATGGGATTGTACAAACTCGTCTTATGACAAATAATTTAGAGATTACTGCAATGTTTCGTGACATCGTGTTAAAAATGCGCAGAATCAGGGGCGATTACAGTACTCCAAGAAACAGACGCAAACGATTAACCACTTTTATAGACAACTATATTACATATGCTGGTCCGAGACTCTTGTCTTCAGATGCCTTATACTTTTTCTTAATATACATACTTAAGATTCTTTCTACGAAACAATTCCCTTGAAATGCATTTTTCGATGTTATCATGTTAGGCACCTAACAACCTGTAATTATAATGCCCAATATGCTGATGCTCACCTTTCTGATGTGAAAATTTTCTTCAATGGCGGCGGAGAACAACAATTTCCGTAGTTGTCGTCCAGATCAAACTTTCTTTTCACCGACGAACTAAGAGGGCTAGGTCTGATCGGACAAGGAGACATTGACCGCCGGGTGTAAAATTTCCTCGTTGGCGACGGCGACGTTGTGGGGTATTGTAAACCAAGTCCACCGCGGCTGGAAATTAAAACTCACAATTAGTTACCTATTTAGGTGGGATTAATGGTTCTGCTTACCTGGTGGGTGAAGGACTAGAGCAATAACTTGTACCAATCGAAGGCAGGGCTACCTGCAACGGATTGCCAAGATCGTCATTATTTTTGGCACTAGACGAGAACGACCAGTTCTCCGTGACCAGCGTTAGGTCCTCATAACTCTGCGACATTTGCATGGCCGAATGGATTTCCCGCTCGTGATTAACCTCACGGCTATTGCTCAGATCGGCACATTCTTCTTGACGCAGCTGCGATATCCGGGGAGTCAACCGCGGTCCCGGAGTGCAACTACCCGACCGGCTGGGACTAGAACTGCCGTTGGATATGACAGCCAATGGGCTAAAACTGGCCGAGAATCGGCGCGTACGTGTGAATATGTTAGAAAAGGAAGTAGGTGGAGGATCCCTGAAAAAGAATCCATTGTGAACTAAAATGCAACCAAAAACGGAATGAAAATTCGGGGTGGGCACAAAAAATATGAAATACGAGACTTTAAAATATTCTTTTGTTTTGTAATGCAAACTATTTTTTTACATGATTCTCTGTTGCTAAATTTATAATGGATGCATGTACCAAGAACATAAATTTAAAAATAGTTAATAATTATTTATACAACCACCGTGGCCACCCCGACTAAACTACCAATTACCTGTGAATGTTTGAACCGGAGGTATTCAGATTGGAAGCACTGGAAGACGACATCGACTGAAGGTGGTTAGGCGATTGATGCTGATGCTGTAGGAACATAGTGTTGGTATTGTTGCCATTGTTTGTGGGATTTGTGGTGTGGCGCAGAGGAGACGGCTGTTGTGTTGAACCTGCAACGGTACTGCCATCCTGATGAGATTGTCCTTCATCCATTGGCACTACTATAGGATGGTTCACTCCAACGGCCGCCGATGGCAGCAAGTTATTTATCTGCGGAGCGCTGGAACAGCGTTTTAGGGAATTTGGTGAATCCACATCCATTTTGTGGCTAGTTTCTCAATATTTCCTTCGACGCGACCCCAAAAAAACAGAAAATGTTCCTCAATTGCAATAATTTTGTGTGGAGACCTAATAATATTATCCTTTCTAATCTTTTTCCAGTGGGTGGTCGCTACTTTTCGGGGGGGCAGAGCCCTAATAATTAGTCTAATTTTTGGGTAAATATTATGCTTTCAAATAGCTTCTGAAACTGCACTAATGAACATCAAATTGTCACCGCACATATTTTAGACTCTTCTGTTACATTTTCCACCCGAAAATACCCGTAAAATCTAATTTTCCGCACTTAAACACACCTATAAATCAAACATGGAGAACTTTTTCACTCTCGAAGACGGGTTCGCTGATATTCTTTCGTGCTCGACTTGAAAAGCTTCTCGCTGGCAAAGGGGCAAAAATTTTCAAATGTCGTACGAACTGTCAGATTTGAAAACTGATGTGTGAATAAATGCATTGATCGCAAACAAAACTTTCAAAAGAATTATGATTTTTTCATTTTCCACATCTCACAATTGTAACAGAAAATACAAATCGAGTCGTGCACCACTGAAGGGTTTATTTTCCAAGATTTCCCACGCGAACAAACGAAATTTCACGAAATTCTGACCCATCAAAGGAGGACTTGGCAGTTTGTTGTTTTCCGCTTCCACCACGGGATTCTGTTTTGTTGACATTTGGTTTCGCTCGAAAACTTCGCGCACTTGGCATACAATGCGAAACAGGGTCGAACTTTCGCTGCGAATAAGAATCATTCAGAGCGAAAAGTTCACAAAACCCTGCAAAAGAAACTCACGCCGCACTGAAATTCGAAACTATCCAAAATTGAGAGTGAAACTACTCAAAATTGAGTGTTTTCTCAACACTCCCATTTTGGATATATTTTTGTTTATGTAGATGGGTGATTTTTGCGTTGCTTTGAAGTCTAGTCCAAAGACTCACCTATGAGTTATCTGGTTTATATGAAACTATCCAAAGTTAAGTTATGGCATGCCACACAGTTTTGGATGAAAATTTACTTGTCGACATTTTGGCTGAACGCTATTTTTGCTGATAAGTTTAATTCAAGTCAATTTCAAATATAATATAAGATTTCTTGATGATCTCTATTGAAAATGATTCTCAACGGGTAAGTTATTGATTTAAAATAATTAAAAACATCTATAATTTGTATAAGTCAAATTTCAGGATGATACGTAGCGGAAACCCTGAAATCGAAAACAACTGAAACGCCGAGCTTACGGCGCAGGAGCAGCTGAAATCAGTGGGCCACGTTGAAGCCGGAACTTTTCCCGTTGTCAGGACAAAGATAGGACTCCATGTCAAGATCATGCATGAAAGTAAGCCATCAGTAGAGTGCAGTGAAGATCTCGGTGAAGATGGTATGCATTTTTTTTATCTATATTGTAGATTCCTTTTGTGAATAACATTATTTAGAAATTAAAAATAAAACATGTGCGTGGACCTTGGCGTGGACGTTTGAATTTTTATACTATATTTAATTAAAACGAAAATCACGGTTAATAAAATTTTCACCCAAAATCAACTCTTCTAGAAGAAGTAAATTCATCCAAAACAAAGTGTTCTCAAATAACTCAAAATTAAGTATTATGCAAATAACTCAATTTTGAGTGGTTGCACTTTGCTGTCAAGTTGAGTGAAAACGACCTAATTTTGGATTGTTTCGGTTCTCCGTGCGAGGATCATTTAAATAATATGCTACGTTTAGACAAGGCAAGTGAATTGAGCAAGTCGCTTGAATCGAACGCGAATGAAAAAAATATATGTTAGTTACAGATAAAGATTGTCGCTGTCGTCGCTGTCCGGAACATCTTTTGCTGGCGAGGATAGGGGATCTTAATGTCAATGAAGGAAAAATACATACGATTTGACAGTTAACCCGAATAGAAAATACAATAGAATTACATTAAAATATCATAAAATTACAATACATTTTATTGTTGAATATTAATTTCTACTGTTCTTCAATCATGCCAATTAAGTTGCCATATTCTTGTTCCAATAGACGTGCAATAAAATCTATTGATAGAAAAAAGTTAACAAAAGAATTACAATAAATTATATTGTAACAATAAAAAATTTCGAGAAATAAACGATTTTTTTATTGTTACGGTAACTAACAACCCCTATTTTCTATTGTAAAACTTCCATTTACAATAGGATTTATGGTGGAAAACAATATTCCTAATTGTTATTTTATTGTGAACAGCAATAGAGTTTATTGTAATTACAATTAAATTTATCGTATTGTTCCAATAATTTCTATTGTAATTCTATTGGACTTTTTTATTCGGGAAGTACCACACATGTTACGGACAGAAGAACAAAGGGAACCGAAGCGACAATCTTTATCTAGTAACTAAAATATCTTTTGAATGAAACGTATATGTAAACACCTTAATTTAATTCACTTGAACGAAAAGAAATTTGAACATGTTCAACTTTTGGCAAGTCAATTGAATTCAACTGAGTTGTTCAATTCACTTGCCCTGTCAAAACGTGGATGTGGACCATTCCAGTGAATCGTTTAACTTTTAGTTAAAATTTGACAGTTTATGGAATTTGCAGAGCGAAAAGAAAACACGTGTGTTTCGTAGGTTTGTTCTAAATAACTGACAGGGGGTACACGTTTATTAGCGAGTAGTAAATAGAGGGTTACAATTGGGTAATTTTAGAAATATAAATTCAGCAGTTACACTAGTCAACACTCCCCCTTAACTGGGAATTTCTGAAATCCCAAAAACTGTCTTCATCTGTCCAGCAACGGGTTTTGTTAGCGCATCTGCTTTCTGGTTACCCGAACTGATGTGCTTCAATTGGATTGTATGATTCTCCAACTGTTCACGCACAAAATGGTGTCGCACATCAATGTGCTTACTTCTCGGCGAATAACCGATCTCCTTCTCTGCTAGGCATATTGTACTACGGTTGTCACAGTGAATAGTTATTGGTTCATTTATGCCGAGAAACTCCGCTCGAAAGCCACGCCACCACAGCGCCTCCTGCGATGCCGCTGACAAAGCCATATATTCGGCCTCCATCGTAGAGAGCGCCACAGTTGGCTGTCTTCTGCTGCTCCACGAGACTGACCCGCCTCCAAACTGAAACAGGTATCCCGTGACTGATCGTCGTGAATCGGGGTCGTTTCCCCAGTCCGCATCACTGTATCCTTCAAACGCCGCATCAGATACCTTCCGGAAGACCAATCCCTGCGTTTTTGTACCTTGAAGGTAGCGTAGGATACGTTTGGCCGCTGTCCAATGGGCTTCACCAGGATTGCTGCAGAAGCTGCTGACAGCGTTAACCGCGTACGCGATATCAGGACGAGTACATTGCGCCAAAAACTGTAGTCCGCCCACTAGCTCGCGGTACGGAACGTCCTGCATCCTTTCCTGCTCCTGCTGCGTCTTTGGGCTCATTGCTTTCACAAGCCGCTGGTTCACTTCCGCTGGCGTCGACGTCGGATTACAGTCCACCATATTGAACTTTTCAAGCAACTCATCAATATATCTTCGCTGGTCCATCGTTATGGTGTCACAAGTCCTGCTGATCCGCATTCCAAGAACCTGTCTGGCCTCACTCAAATCCTTCATATGGAACTTTTCTGACAGCTGACGCTTCACCGAATCAAGCCACTCGGTATCGTTCGAGAAGAGCAGTAAATCATCAACGTATACTGCGATGATAATGATCCGCTTCCCGTCCGTCATAAAGTATACGCAAGGATCATAGCTGGAACGTTTCAAGCCGATCTTCTTTAGTTCTGTGTCCAGTTTCACGTTCCAGACACGACTAGCCTGCTTGAGGCCGTACAGTGCTCTTTTTAGTCGACAAACCTTTCGTGGATCGCCTTGAACAAACCCCTCTGGTTGTTCCATAAAAATTTCCTCACCTGACAGGTTCCCTTGCAAAAAGGCGGTGACTGCATCCATCTGATGGACCCGTAAGTCCAGCTGCGCTGCCATGGCCATCAGATATCGGACACTGGCATACCTGACCACAGGCGAGTACGTCTCGGTGTAGTCAATGCCTTTCACTTGAGAAAACCCCTTAATCACGAGACGAGCTTTATGCCGGTCCAATGATCCATCGGAGTTCACCTTCTTCTTCAGCACCCATTTGCACTTTAGAGCCTTGCGTCCTGGTGGTAGGTTTGTCAGCTCCCAGGTGTCGTTCGTCATCAGTGCGTGGAACTCCTCCTCCATAGCGCGTTGCCACAACTGCTTCTCATCGGATGCCATCGCATCTTGAAAAGACTGCGGCTCGACAGTGCTCGAACCAGCGCCGCCGTCGGGTGATAGTTCCTGAGACACGGATAATCTTTTAGGGATAACACTGAAAGTCATATCATAATCGCGATACTTGCCTGGTATATTGCGCTCCCGTTCACTGTGCCTGATCGCGAGAGGATCTACTGATTGTGAAGGGAGCGCGATGGCTTCTTCTGATGATGATTCCAAAGATTCGTCTGCACTGATATACAACGGCCCGTAGTCATCGTCGTTCTCGGATTCTGCAACATCTTCGGGTTCTTCACCAGCTCCGTCACCCACTTTGTCATCGAGCATTAACGGTGATCGGTCTACTCCCCCTACTTTCGGTTCACTGATCAGTATCTGCTGCACCGTTGTTCGACTTTCCGGAAATACATTCACTGGAACTTCTGCCGAAAACTGCTCCTCTTCGCTCAGGAAAACTGCATCTCACACAATATGTATCGCTTTCGTCCTCGGTAGGTACACTCTATATCCTTTCGACTGGTATGCAACGCCAACAAAGATACCCGGCTCAGACTTTGCATCCCACTTTCGCCTGCGCTGCTTGGGAATGTAACACATCACCTTGGCGCCAAACACCTTTAGTCCAGATAGATCCGGTCGCTTTCCAGTGAAACGCTCCTCCGGAGTCACCGGAACACCCTTGGTTGGCGATCGGTTTATCAAGAAAGGTGCCATCGCAGTAGCTTCCGCCCAGAAGCGCTTGTCCAGGCCTGCATCCAGTAACAAACAGCGAGCCTTCTCAACAACGGTCCTGTTCATGCGCTCCGCCAGCCCATTTTGCTCGGGGTTATACGGTACAGTCGTTTCGTGACGAATACCGCAACTGCGCAAAAACCGCTTCATCTCCTTGTTGACATATTCGGTGCCATTGTCGGTGCGAATTGCTTTAATCCTCTGCCCGGTCTGGTTCTCCATTAGGGCTTTGTATTCCTTGAAGCAGTCAAGCACCTCTGTTTTTGACTTTAGAAAGAACACGACCAGTTTGCGACTGGCATCGTCGATTAGCGACAAAAAGTATCTGTTACCAGCGATTGACTCCTGCTCCATCGGACCGCACAAGTCCGAGTGTACTAGCTCTAGCACCTCGGCCGCTCGTGTGCCTTCGTTGTTAAACGGCCGTCGAAAATGTTTGCCTTCCAGGCACGTGACGCACGTAGGAATCTTGGCATTACCGAAATCAACTCCATCTGCCAAATTTCGGAGCTTCATCAAACTTTGCTCATTGAGATGCCCCATTCTGCGATGCCACAGTATGATGTCACCCTTCGACTTTGCAGCGCACGAGATTTGCTTGTTGGTCAAGCACAGTTTGTACAGTCCACTTATTTCCTGTCCAACGGCAACCAAATCACCACTATTGGACCACACTTCGCACGCATCCTTGGTGAACTGAACTCTGTAGCCCTTACTGCATATCCTACTCACCGACAGAAGGTTGATCGCAATCTCCGGAACACACAAAACATCGGAAATCGCCAAATCACACGGCTCTCCTCCAACGTCCGCCTCCAGCTCCACATTCCCAGTAGCAATCACGGATAGTTCAGTATCGTTGGCCACACTAACGCGCTGCGACGCGTCCTGCACATTCAGTAATAACGCCTTACTGCCGCACATGTGCGATGTGGCACCTGAATCGAAAAACCAATCCAACTCACTTTTCTTCGGGTTCTCAAATGTGGTCATCGCTGCATTCCTTCTTCCAGACTTGTCCTTCTTATCCTTCGGTTCATTTGGTCCTTTCAGCTGGCATTCCGAAGCAAAATGACCGAATTGCTTGCACCTGTAGCACTGGATCTTCAATTTGTCGGTCTTCTTCTTGTTGACGGGCTTCTTCTTGCTGTAGAATGCTTCCTGCTTGCAGTCTCCCGTCGAAACACCACCAATCTTCACATCCTGGAGGATCTTTGCTTTGACTGCGTCCGCCGTGATACGAGTTCCTGACGCTTCGAGACCCATAATCATGGGTTCGTATGACTCCGGCAAACCCATCAGCAAAAGACACGCAAGCCAGGTATCATCCACCACGAAACCAACTTCCGTCAACTTGTGACTGGTCGACATCAACTCATGTACATACTCCTCCACCGACGAACACTCCGACAATCGAATACTTGTCAACTTTCGGAGCAACCCTATTCGTCGGGTCATTCCGTCGTCCCGAAAAGCGTCCTGTAGGTTTTTCCACGCCTGCTTCGCCGTTTTCGCACTCTGCACCAGGCTGTAATTAATCGGCTCAATGCTCAAGCATATCGTCGCCAATGCCCGCAGCGTATGTGCATCCTCCGGATCCTGTCCCTGTCGTATTACTGCGTCCCAAGTGCCTTCCCGGATCATCAGCATCTTGGTAGCAAACGACCATGTTGAGTAATTCTCCCGGCCACGCAACTTCTCCACTGCTGGCAATGAGATGCTTCCTCCTCCTGCGCCAATGTTTACATTAGCCGCTCCGCCGACTGTACCTCCTCCGGCACTAAACGATCCCGCTCCGCCGACTGCACCCTGTGCATTCGAATCCGTCGACATTTCGGAATCTTCCGCCACGGCACTCGCGAAAACTGACTCGAAACTAACTAATTAATAGCGCAATAAACGTTTTATTTTTCTGCGGCCCATAACCTATGGGAATTTGCAGAGCGAAAAGAAAACACGTGTGTTTCGTAGGTTTGTTCTGATTAACTGGCAGGGGGTACACGTTTATTAGCGAGTAGTAAATAGAGGGTTACAATTGGGTAATTTTAGAAATATAAATTCAGCAGTTACACTAGTCAACACAGTTCGATGGTTATTTTCCCATCGTGGTTAAAATTTTACTCCGAAGCCGACCCATTTGAGTTTTGACAAAAGATATTTTAGTTACTAGATAAAGATTCTCGCTTCGGTTCCTTTTGTTCTGCTGTCCGGAACATGTTGGGTACCAAGCTGTCAAATCGTATGGATTTTCCTTCTTTGACATTTAGCTCCCCTATCCTCGCCAGCAAAAGATGTTCCGGACAGCAACGACAGCGACAATCTTTATCTGGTAACTAAAATATCTTTTGTTGACAGTTGACAGATTGATAGTTATTTGAAACAAAATGAATTTGGCGGCAATTTTCTCGGGATACTTGTAAAAAATACAGCTATAGTCAAAATTTATGTGTGCCACACATTCATTCATTTCATTCATTTAGTCTACATCTAAACAGATAACACTGAATCAACAATTTGACGCAACAATACACGTTTCGAGGCCGCATCTCTCCATCCTCGAAGACGCCCCACGCTCGCCAAGTCGTTTTGCACCTGGTCTGCCCATCTCGCTCGCTGCGCTCCACGCCGTCTCGTACCTGCCGGATCGGAAGCGAACACCATCTTTGCAGGGTTGCTGTCCAGCATTCTTGCAACATTTCCTGCCCATCGTATACCCTTCCGGCTTTAGCTACCTGGGATACTGGGTTCGCCGTAGAGCTGGGCGAGCTCGTGGTTCATTCTTCGCCGCACACCGTCTTTTTGCACGCCGCCAAAGTTGGTCCCAAGCATCCGTCTCTCGAATACTCCGAGTGCTTGCAAGTCCTCCTCGAGCATTGTCCATGTTTCATGTCCGTAGAGGACAACCGCTCTTATTAGCGTCTTGTACCTCGTAGTGCTGCTTCCACCTTTCGATCACCACACGTTCGTCCGTCAAGATGCTCCCATCCATCCGGCACATTTCAGCTCGCGTCACGAAGCTTTTGCGGGATGCGTTGAGCTTCTGGTAGAACTTGCGTGTTTCTTGAGAACGGCACAGCTATTCCATCTCCTCGCACTCCGCTTCTTCCAGGCGGTGTTTCTTCTCCTGAAAAAGGCGGGTCTGCTGTCTCCGCTTCCGTCTATTGCCGCAGCTCTGGTAGATGGTATGATTACCTCTAAACGTTCGCGCCATTGATCCCTTCCAACAAACCTCCTGCAGCGCTACGATGCCGAATCCACGGTCCTTTAGCACATCGGCGAGTATGCGCGTGCTCCCGATGAAGACGAGAGATTTGCAGTTCCACAAACCTAGTTTCCAATCGCTAGTCCCTTTTCGTCGCAGTGGTCTTCGCCGATGGTTCCGGTCCGTACACTCGTTGATTATTCGTTGCTTATGTTTTTAGGCTGGCTTCTCCTCTAGAGAGGAGAAAACCCCCCTTCCCTGTCAGCATACCACCATAGTTCCCACCGGGGTTGGTTACCCGATCTTCCCTAAGGTTGCTCGTATCCCGGCCAGCACCACGGGGAAGTAGGGATAGGAGTAGCTGGGTAAGAGGCTAAGGACCGCGAGATGGGGTCTATTTTATTCCATCAGGTATGCGAAGTACCAATGGTACGCTCTACCCAGCATTTGCCGTGCCGTGCCACACATAGTGAATATGATTGGATTTCTGTTAGTGCAGGTTATTTCTCATACACTAGCGTCACAATGCGTCTGAATTCCAAACTTAACTATTCTCCAGCATGAATGTTATGGCTACCCGAAGAACTGTTATTCTATTGTAGAAAACAAAATCTTTCCAAGGGTCGATTTCTTCACCTCCGCTTAGAGCATCATTACTGGGCGCGAGTATTTTGATCACCCTCGCAGCGCTGTCATTTTAGTTTAGTCACCCTTTTTCGTATCGATCACTAATTTTGGTAGCTGCATTCCGTACCGGTGACGTTCTCACCGCGCTACTAAATTTGGTCACCTATCAGTTGCGCTACTGTTATTGCAGCGCGTTTAGTAGCGACCAATAAAGTGTTAAGTGATGATACTGCGCTGCCAAACGGCTTAAACACACCACCGGTAATCTTGCTCTTAGGGCCGTTTTCTTCACCTCCGCTTAACTACTAAGCGGTGCTTACCCATACATTTAAACTTGGTTTAAGCACTAAGCGGAGGTGAAGAAATTGGCCCTTAGTGCTTAAATCAGGTTTAAACGTATGGGTAAGCACCGCTTAAGAATAGGTCGGAGGTGAAAAAATCGGCCCTAAGTCGTATCCCGGCCAACCATTCATCAAACTCCTTCGAAGTTATTTATATAAAATTAAATGATTTTATCGGTATTTCTTCACTTTAAATTATTCCCAAAAACTGATACAAATCTTAATCAATTGTTATCACATTTCATGTAAAGTATTATATCAACGCAATCATAAACTTTGACAAAGTATTTCGAAGGTGACCATCGCTGCATTTTTACCACTAAATTAATTGACCTTTCCCGTCAAAATTTTTTATTCGCTTAAACGATTCTTTGGCTTATTTAAGGTCAACGTTCACATTTGAGGAGCGTGAGTATTTACACACTTAATTTTTTTACCGGGATCTCAGCAAAATGTTGAACTTTTATCGAGATTCGCACAGCCGTGCCCCAGCAAACATGTTTTTTGCCGAGATTTCTGTCAAAATTGCTGAAAATCAGCAAATATTTTACCGAAAATCAGCTAACAAACGTCATTTTTGCTGAAATATCAGTTTTTTACTTTGCTGGCGCACGGCTTTTCGGATTTTTGCTGTGCTGCAGAAATGAAAACAGCACAGCACAAATTTGAAAACTTACAGCATAATGTGTTTAAATGGGTGTTGATACTTTTTACTCTGGAGAATTCCGAATTAGCGAGTTCCGGACTAACGAGTCGTCGCACATAGGGGTATTTTTGCAATCTAGCCGGAATAAATTATTTTATCTCTCAAACTGCTATATTTCACCTTATTTTATGATACTGTGATGATAATTTAGCTGAAATATCAGTTTTCTTAATTTTCACTTTTTGACCCATGTGCTTTACCCTTTAAAACCCTGAAAAACATTGATAATTTCAATTAATTCGTTCTCGTCATCGCTTCTACCGAAATCAGTTCAACTCTATGTGTTTGCAAGAGGAAACATAGAGCTAAAAGATGGCGTCATGGAAATTGCTCTATGACTCTTCCTCTTTTCATAGGGATGTTGAATGTATGATATAGGTCATAAATGCCTTAAATACAGTACCAAACTAAAACATCCGCCTTCAAACTGGCGCAAATGTGCGCAATATTTTTCTTCGGGATCCTAAAATATAGACATAAATGCGTCGTCTCTATACTGAAATATTACCGAATATCATCGAATAAGTGTTTTATGCTTATTGAAAATATGAGGAATATTAACTAGTTTTAGCTCGAAAATGGACTTCGAATTACTCTTATGTATTTCTGTTCAGAATCATTTATTCTTGTCAAAAACACGTTTACATGATACTATTTTGTCTACTTTTTCATGGTATGTACTGATCTGTGCATTACTGTGACAAATATTTGACTACAATAAAACATACCGAACGTAATCAAATTCAACAGAGAAAACCGGCAATTTCCTCAATGAAAAACCTCTAACTTTCTAGAAGTGTAGTGGTAAAACTTTGAATCTAAATAGAAAACCTAGTACTAGGAGTGGCTCGTCAACTATTCAGAGAAGTTTGAGACATATTTAGACTGCTCTAGGACAATTTTGAAAATTTAACTTTATTCCGGCTAGAATGGCAAAATACCCCTATGTGCGTCGGACTAGCGAGGTCCGGATAAGCGGGGGAATACTGTATGTTTCGCCTTAGTGTAATATATACCAACATTAATTGCCTACTTTATGACTTTAATATAGAATCTTTTTGCTAAAGACTTAATTTATTGAAAAACAAAACTAATTGTGTTAAACTAGGACGTATTTTACGTCGAATAAAGCATGTTGCACTCGAACAGATCGAGTTCTTTTGCATACAACATGTTATTGAAATGTTAACATAGTCATACTACACATACATAGACAGATATTCACTCAGTTTTTCGGGTTGAGTCTTCTATTAGCTTCTATCAAAGTTTTGCTTTAAAGTGAAATTATAGCTTTCTAGAACAACTTTGATGCACGAGAAAGGCAAACACATATTCTACTTACGAAAATAATGTCTAGTAGTTATTAACGATAAGACAGATCTTTTAAATTGACATTTTAATAAAAACACAACATGCAATCGAAAATAAAAACTCAGTTTGGTCATTTAGAAGCTTTTTATCATTTATTATGCATTAAAGGCTATTAACAACCTGATTTAAAACTCACTATGGTTCCAATTATCATTTTACATATTATGTTTGAAATTTAATCACGTTAACCTACCTCGATAACTCAAATTAGTCTTTGCACATCTGAGCAGTCATCACCGCTAGCGGTTCTAACTCTTTTGCTGACATCAGATCGAATTCTTGAATAAAGTAGTAAAAATGCTTGTAGCATGTGTTTACGTGAGCTTCCTACAAAAGAGCAAAGTAAATATTGACCATCCACTTCAAAATAAGAACACTTAAGGTCAACATCGTCCATATTACTTACCGCTCCAATACTAACGATTCTATCGAAGTGATGAATATAAACATGCACAAAAACTCGAAAAAGCCTCGCCAGAATCTTCTTGCAAAGTGTAGGAAACGATTTGGGAAATGGCACATCGGTCGACACGGGGAAGAGCGCTTCATTGTTGATTTGATTTTCCACCCAATCCATCAGCAGTTCTACATACCGCGGTGCGGGCAGTTGGGTAGGTTTTTTGAACAGTTCTCCATCGGCCCACAAGTACTCGTATTTGGATCCACCGCTCATAGTAGGGCAAGTAGTTTCATTACAGTATTCCGATATGGTGCCGTAAATAAGATTAATTCTGTTGAAAAAGTCCACCACATGCACAGCCAACCAATCATTCATGTTTTCTCCTGGAGGTAATCTGACCACTTCTCTCAAGTTTATCCCGGACTGCAGACTAGCGTGGGCTTGTTTATGTAACGAATAGCGGATGGTTCCTTGGGTGAACTTCTTTTTGGGTCGAAATGTCTACGGAAAAGTATGATGATGGTAGTGGAAAGCAATTAGATCAAAATACTCACCTTCTCCCGCTGGAAGAACTCCAGAAAACCGTTTAGCGCCATTATCTTTGGAATTTTCCTTTGTGAGGTAGCGATTTTCCTGAAGTGATTTACCTCCTCTGCGTCATACATGTAGCTCATCCTTATTTGGTTCCCATTTTGCTCCTTCTAGAAACGGAGATGAGCGCAGTTTTGCGCTGATGACGCTGATATCCAGTCACTATTTTCTTTCTAGAATTAGTTTTATCCCGTTAGCGTAGTAGGTTATTAAGTTGGATTACGTTTCTAGCCAGTTCGTTTAATTCGCGGTCAAGTGAAACCTTACTAGTGAGCGGATTCACCTAATTTTAAAAAGTAAACAAAATGTTAGAACTCTACACCCTCGGTCTGCAAAGGGAACTGATTGGGTGATGATCGTCCGTAGAAGGAGGGTTAACTGAAAATGACAAGCGCTACAGCGCAACCAATATTCGATGACCCAGTGAAAAAAGCATGACTGCGTTGACTCGTATGAAATATTGCATGCAAGCTATTTTCAACTATCGAATATTCCTTCATTTAATTTAAGAAGAATGGAGGCATCATCAAGCTTGATTTACCTAAACTGCAGAAATTCCTCTTCGGACATACGACGTTTGACAAAATTTGAATCTGACTACATGTAACTCTGGCCATAATATGCCCACCCGGTTAGGATCTTCCTCAACCTAGATGTGTAATGCACCGCTATAAAGCGAGACCATGCTGAATGTGACTGGGTTCGATTGGAGGGTTGGGTTTCTTGGCAGCTCCGATAGCATCCGTGATAACCCTGCTAACGACGACAATCCATATTTATTCATTGCCTACACATTTGTTCAATAACGTTATCCGCTCTTAGAACATGCATGCCTCGATTGGGGCAGTCGAATATCATGTGCTCAGGACATTATGGGATACTGTGTGAAAGAAGCGATGCAAATACTCCCTGAAACTGCCTTGATCTAATATGAATTGCGCCAGGGTGAATTCTTGTCATTCCATCTTGATATACTTGAAATGAGCCGATGGGACCTTTTTCCCGTTTCCATATTATCCCACACCTATAGTATCACTTCGTCGACAACGTTCAATGTTCGCTAGCAATGATTATACCGTTGTGAATCATCCATGCGGATGCCATAGCAATTTCTGAGCTGTTTACTCGAATGTGTGGCGTGGTCGTCGAATGAAATATGAATTTAGGACCTGTCGTTGGAGTTAACACTACGCTTTATTAACGCAGCCGAATTTCTATTAAACTAGTGAATGCGCTTCGGTGTAAAAAATAAAATCAAAATTCTTCAATGTAGCAGATTTGATTTGATTTTTGCAATGGGGGTAGCGAAATGGATTCCATATTTTCGACACATATATTCCATGCGCCCACATGCATTGCGTGAGTGTTCCCACATACTATCCAAGTGGGTCATAGTATCCATGTGTGAATTTGTATGCAATTAAGTATGTGTGTATTAAGTATATTTCAAAATATATGGATTTTTGCCATCAAGTATGTGTCGGTTTTCCTGAGTGATGTCTTTCCCGGGAATACAGAAGCTGCTAGCCGGTTCCTTAACCTCCTTGCCGCGATACCCCGCTCCCACCCCGAGAACACGGGATGTTGCGACTATATCGAAGGGCGAAGGGCGGGCGTTGTGCTTATGCACTTCCTCTAAAATTCCGGCCACTAGCTTAGGCTAGTTTGCCGATATGCTGGCTGATCCAATGCTACGTTGTCTCGATCCCTTCTTGGCTGTCATGCAACAAACCTTCTGACTCGAATGCTACTAGATCCCCCGGCGTCGAGGGTGGTCCACCAGTTCAGTGAAGGAAACATCCGCATTGCGTGCGCCGACTTCGGTTTGCAGAGGTGGTCCGACAGTTCCGGTGATGGATGACATCCACACTAGCGGTGCTACACATACCCGAAGCCCCGGAGACGAGCCAGCCTCGGGCTGAAAGTCTCCTTAATAAAGACACAAAAAAAAAAAAAATACCCGAAGCGTTTCCTTTTTCTTTCTTCAACCGGCTGTTTGAGTGTAGAAGACTTCCGGTTCACCGGCGCCCCGACGACTCGAGGCCAAACACTGCTCACTACGTTCGTTTTTCCCCGAACCGATTTGCTGGTCACTTCTCCATTTACCCTACAGCTCCGACGGATATACCCCGTTAGGTATAAGGACGATAGGCATAACGGACGTTAGGCATAATGTACGTTAGACATAAAATGACCCAAAGAACAGCCTATGACATAAAGGCAGAATTATGCCAAACGTCCATTATGCCTAACGTACATTATGCCTAACGTCCTTATGCCTAACGTACATTATGCCTAACGTCCTTATGCCTAACGTTGCGGAACCAGCTCCGACAGTATTTGCGCTCTGGGATGTTGTCCACCCTTAGGGCAGGCATTCCTCTACGTACTTCCGCAAACCACGGGCGCAACCGATTATCACGTGCTCTGTAGTTTCCTGTATGTTGGCACGCGCCCGACAAAAAGGCGACGAAACATTGCCACACGGTGCAGATATTGGCGGAAACAGTCGTGTCCGAACAGGAAATGTGTAAGGAGAAAGTTCACTATTCCATGCTCCATGTTCACCCATGTCATTACATTGGGGAAGAGAAGGTAGGTCCACTTTCCATTATCCGCATCTACATACGAACATCATCCGCGCAGAAGTAAATGCTCGCCTTAGGGTATCTTCAGAATTAGCACCCCGTTGTACATAACGTTCCACAGCGTTGGTCAGAGTATGGAGCCTTGTGGAAACCTTCTGGAAGTAGTTCCTAAAGATCTCACACAGGAAGTTGAGGATCCGCATTCCGTGCACGCGATGGCCTCTCGCACGCTATCCCTTGTTCTTTGATACTCAAACTTCATAGACGTATTTTGCAGTATTTTTAGGAAGATTGGGCATGAAATAAAAGATGATTCTCCTAACTTGTATTGGTAATGTTCTCCACCTTGTTATGATTATTGCATATGTCGACTGATTGATATGTCTCTTCAAATAGAGCTATTTTAATAAAAGTGATAACTACAATATTTGGCTTTAGTGATATTTTATATAATCATACCTGGCATGAACTGGGCATTGCTCGAATAGATTGCAAAAATGCAACAAATAAAGTTAATTGCATTCACTCAAAGAATGAATTTGTATCGTCGACATATTTCTAGCCTAAATGAGCCTTAATGTACTGCATTACTCTGGTTCTTGTCCCGTGTCCGAATATTCCGATGGCAATCTTAAATTTGTCGACAATAATGGCCGAATCTGAGTCAATGCAAAAATCTCCTTCACACTTAGATTCAATTACGAGTAAATCCAACAGATAGAAGCATGCAACAACGTATTCTGGGCTCATGTTCCCGAAACGGTGCTCACGAATTCTAATGAACTCGTGGGCAAGTTTCTTCAACGCTTTAAGACATCGCTCATCCAAGCCAGAGAATGGAAGATATTGAATGAAAACCATATGAGACAATGTTATCTTGGTTTCATGGTACTCCGAAAGCACTAATTTACATTTGTTATACGCTTTTAACGTATTTTCAAAGTCTTCATATGATGCTGAAATAGATGAATATAATGTAAAACGATAGAAAATCACCATTAATAAATAAAAATTACCTTCACTCTCACTCGACATTCCAGCAACAATGGTTTGAAAACAAGAACAATCAATTATTCGTTTGCACTTTGGACATTTGATATCTCTCTCGAATGGATCTACGTTTTGTGCCACTATGAACTGTTTGGAACATTTGACATAAGGACATTTGTAACGTTCGTACATCTCCTAGAAATTACAAATGTTAAATTGCTGTATTGTAGCCGGAACAAACATGTATAAATAAATCTGTACTCACGTAATTTTCATCATTATCGGAATCACATCGAGTGCAATTACAATCGAAACAATACTGCTGGGTAAGGGCTGATTTACGGTCTTCCTTCGACATCAACTTATGGTTTGGTCCATAGCAGTTAAAAATTTCACACCCCGCGTCCACATCACGTGTCGCAAAAACTGTTAGCGTATTCTTGCTGAAGCAATTTCGAATATTTGGATCACACGAGTGGTTGAACATACTAATTTGGGGAAAAATTCCCGTGAATACTCTTGTGCTTTCGAAGCACCGATGTAGAAATCCGGCTTTTATGTGGAAACTATCTGCCTCCAAACAGTTGTTTTCCGAAGCTGTACATAGTCGTAGCTCACTGATAGCGTGGCCATTACAAACCAATTGACCGATGTGTCGTAGAATTACCCCAGAGCTGTACAAAAACCAGTCTTCTTTTGGCATTACCATATTTCTATCACCTAATTCGTCAAAGAATTCAGTGAAATCGCTTAAATAGATAGTAAGCATATAAGCTGTCTAGAAAATATCAAATTATATCATTGTATAAATTAGAATATTTTAGAAATCCTACCAATGAATACTGAACCATATCACTAGGAACCATTTTATCAAGATTTGTTATCAGTCGGAAAACTTTTCCGTATGGATAGTTTTTATGCTGAGCCTCTGCTTTGTCCGCAACATTCTGAAACATCTTTTCCGCATTACATTCCTTTAAATCAACAAATTCTTCCGTACTAGAAATAAATCCATCGAGGAAGCTGCGCATTCCCAGATGAGCTATTCCGATCATGAACCATAAATGCTTTTCATATCCTGGGCACTCATAACGATGTAAGTTGCAATGTTCTTTATAACAAGCAACGCTACAATAGCATGCTCGACCACAAGTTGGACATCTGAAAATAAATACGAAACTGGTTATTCTTTGAGCATCATAAAAACAAAACGACAACTTACGGAAATGGTATAACATTAACTTCTCCACAATATTGACAATCGAATGGTGGAATTTCAGAGTTTCCTCTGGGATCGTAAACTGGTACAAACGATACCGCCTTCTCTTGAACAACGCCAGCATCTTTCTTAATTTTGGTTTTCGTGACAATAAATCTTCCATGAACATCATCTGATCGCCTGAATAAGCCTTGAATTATACTTGGTTGACAATAAGGAATATTCAAAATTTTACCTACTCTTCAAGTTCTGGAAGATCAAGTTGTGCATCGTTCGACTCGTTTGGTATTTCCGAAATGGCAATCATTTGAGCTAACTGCTGTAGCCTCTTATCTACAAAATATGTTTTCATAAACTATCAATTTTTCATCTACCATAAAGTAAAAGCTCACATCGTTCCTCCTCAAAGCTAGCCAAGTTCTGTTCTTCGGAAAACTTCTGAATGCCCTCGAGTGCTTTTTCCAGACCCTCTCGATCGCGCATCTGAAGCGCACATTCCGCCTGCCGGAACAGAACTCTGAGCCGGTTTTCAGCCGGATAGGCACCGTCCAGGGCCAACTGGCAGTCTTCGTATGCTTCCCGGTGTCGCTTCAAGCTCATCAGGACTATCGCTCTATTGGCATGTGCTAAGGCAAGTGCTGACGAACCACGTGGGGCGGCAAAAATTGCCTTACTGTATGCCTCTAGCGCCACATGTGGGCTTTTGCGACTGCGGAAAATTTCATTTCCGTTCTCACGATAAAGGTGTGATTTTTCCTCGTCGTTGCTTCGAACGGCGGGTAATTTTTTGATCCACGAGCGGCAGACTTTCCTGGTGGAATATTTGATAAAAAAAATCCGCGTGAACTAGAGATCTTACATTCAGAGAAATGTGTAAGTAACCATCTTTTCTTTTCTTTTTGTTTGTTTATTTATAATTCATCTGAGATTCAACAGTCTTAATGAATAACATGAATATTAGCTTAAACTAAGTTCTGTCGTTTTAATCGATTCACAAACTGGGATGTGGAAACTCCGAAATCGAATGCAGCTTCAATTGATGAAAACAAACGAATCATAGTAGGTACATATGGGCTGGTTATAACCAAATAGAGTGCGATGAAATCCAGTGTGCAGCAATGTGTGCTGTCTCAGCATCCTTCCAGGTACTCGGAATCCAATCAACGAAAGGAGATGGAAGTAATCGATTTCTCCGTTCAGCAACTTAACAATAAACGTAGCCTGCTGAATTTTCCGTCGCCGATCCAATAAGGTATCAAGACCAAGCAATTGGCATCATTCGGGATATGCAAGGAGATTCGCGGCGCCCATACAATGGATGAGCTTTCGAGAATTGGCCTTACATGGGAGCAATACGGTGCCTTTAGATAATGTGGATCAGTGAATTCCTTTGCAGTTTTAGTCACAAAGCCAAGTTGACGATTAGCTTTGGAAATGATCGACGCATAATGGTAGTGAAAACTGAGGTTTGAATCCAATACAAGGCCAAGATCTGTTATGTGGTCCACCCTCTTGAGGCAGCAGTTATCAAATATTATCGGATCCTTAGAGCGATGGGAAGTGATCACAAGCTTATTTTCTTGACACCAGAGAGCAAACATATTAATTAGCGTTTGTAGATGAGAGCAGTCCTCAATACAGCGCACTACCATGTATATTTTCAGATCGGCATAAATCAGCTTGCATCCAAGAGAAGTTGCTACGTCGTTGAAAAATATGACAAACAATAACGGTCCCAGATAGCTTCCTTGTGGGACACCTGAAGAGCAGGTGAACGATGAGGAAATACCAGCTCCGTACTTAACTCGCAATATTCTGCCAGACAGGTATGATGTAAACCATGAAACGAGTCTATCCGAAATGCCCAATCGCGACAATTTCCGAAGGAGTATCTTGTGGTCAATTTTATCAAAAGCCGGCACACAGACTAGCCCACAGACTAGCGATTCCGCGGTAGTTTTTGACATCACGACGATCTCCACTTTTGTGTACCGAAAACATATAAGAATGTTTCCAGCACATGGGAAAAACCCCACTTTCGAATGATTTGTTAAAAACAAAGGCTAGCGGTTCTGCAACAGCAGTAGCACAGCGACGAAGTATAGCAGCAAGAATACCATTCGGCCACAAACAAACAAATAAGCAAAGTGCAAAAAGCGCAATACATTTAACTTTTGAATTTATGGGGTTTGATTATAGGTATTGATTTTGAAAACAACAACTTCCATGCTGTGTAGAATTATTAGCAATTGACCTTTCCCGTCAAAAATTGTACCTCGTTTTATTGTCTCAGTCGATTCTTTGGCTTATTTAAGGTCAACTTTCCTAAAGAACCTATATTTTTTGAAACCTATAACTATTTTTAAAATCGAAAACAAAAATTTAAAAAATGCTGTTTTTTTTAGATTGGCCCGAATTTGAACGAGCATCGGGTGAATTTTTCAGGCCGGCTCACACGTGCAGCACTTTAACGGTTTTTGTTTTCGATTTCAAAAATAGTTAGAGGCTTCAAAAATATGGGTTCTTTGCGAAAGTTAACCTTAAATAAGCCAAAGATTCGATTGAGCGAATACAAATTTTTGACGGGAAAGGTCAAATTTATTCAAAACTTCTGGAAACAAAACTAATAATTTAATTTGATTTATGGTGTACATCAACAGATTGTTCGTAATCCTAATGATGATTTAAAACTAGTATGGTCACTACAATAATAACTAATTAACAAAACAGTAGTCACAACGAAAAATAAAATTGACATGGGACATAAATACACTTATCTAGCATATGCGCGTCAGCTACTACGACGAAAAACATTTACAAAACTACGGCGAAGCGCATCTCTTGTCAAGTCAAGACAAAATTTTCAAAACGACTTATCTGCTTTCGTAAACAAAGATTCAAACGTCGATTTGACGAATTTGACAGCTCTCCCATGCAAACCAACACCATCAACAGGTAGCGGAAACCTTCACCTACCTATTGGTGGTGTTGGTTTGCATGGGAGAGCTATCAGATTCCTCAAATCGACGTTTGAATCTTTGTTTACGAAAGCAGATAACCTATTAAAAACTTTCTGTAGCCCGTTCAGTGCGTTGCCCAAACCATAGTTGGTGCGGCGAAGGGGAAGTCTCAACATTATGCTATTCCGCAATGGCCGATGTTGCACGTTAATGTTAATTTGTTGCAGAATGTCTGGACAATCGATTCTTCCTCGTAAAATATCAGCGACGGTCAGTGCTCTGCTTAAGTCCCTGCGGATACGCAACGGAAGAAGGTCGATCAGCTGGCAGCGGTCCTCGTAACTAGGGAGGCGAAATGGATTTCTCCATGGTAGTTTGCGCAATGCAAAACGAACAAAGCGGCGTTGTATTGATTCGATGCGCTCCGATCCGTTGTTGTAGTAAGGACACCAGACCGCCGAGCAGTATTCGTCGTAACGTCGTAACGTCGACCGGACGAGAGAGCAGTAGAGTGCCTTCAAGCAATGTACGTCGGTGAAATTTTTCGCCACCCTGAACACAAAGCCAAGCGTTCTGGCCGCTTTATCGACGACAAAGGATATGTGCTGGGTAAATGTAAGTTGCGAATCCAGAAGAACTCCCAAATCTTTCACGCAATGCACTCGGTTGATGGTCGTGTCGAGAAGAGAGTAACTAAACCGGATCGGCTCCTTCTTTCGTGAAAAAGTAATTACCGAACATTTCGCCGGATTGACCACAAGTCGGTTCAGAGTACACCAGTTGGCAAACACAGTGATCTGGTTTTGGAGGGATTAGCAATCGGCTATAGAGCAGATGCGAAGAAATATCTTCAGATCGTCCGCAAAGGATAGCCGTGGTCCGTCGTTTACAAGGTGAACAACGTTGAAGTAAAGCAGGAAAATTAATGGCCCCAAGTGGCTGCCCTGCGGTATACCAGACGAAGCGCGGAAACTATCTGAGCGACAATCGCCTAAAGCAACCACAAGTTGGCGTCCGGTCAGATATGATCGAAACCAATCGAGAAGATTTCCACCGACTCCAAGTCTGTCAAGCTTGGCGATTGCAATTTTATGGTTCAGCTTATCTAATGCTGCAGAAAGATCCGTGTAAATCACGTCCGTTTGAGTGCGTGCAATCATGCTATCCGTGACGTACGACGTTAGGCACAACAAGTTAGTAGTTGTTGAACGGCCAGCTGTAAAACCATGTTGGTCAGCGCAAAGATATTGTTTGCAGTGGGCATTCAGCGGGTCAATGACAACCAGTTCAAAAAGCTTCGCTATTGCACTAAGCGATGTGATACCCCGGTAATTGTTCACATCATGCTTGCTCCCCGTTTTGTAGACCGGACACATAGCTGCAGTCTTCCAGCAAGATGGGAATGTGCCGGATAGAGAAATTTGGAATAACAGGAGAAGGGGTTCAAGCAGACAGGTAATATTCTTTTTGAGAATCATCGATGGAACACCGTCAGGACCAGGCTTAGATGATGTCTTAAGCTTAGACATCGCTCTTGAAATGGCTTCGACATTCACCTCGATATCACCGAGCGATTGATTCGCTAATGGGACGTTGCTGGCAGCGGTGGTCACGACATCAACAGGTAGTTGTTCGTCTTCAAACACACTGGCGAATTTAGCTGAGAACAGGTTGCATATACCTTGTTGGGTGCTTGCAGATTCACTATTGAATACCATGGACGATGGAAATCCAGTCTCTTTGCGCTGTTCATTTACGAAGCTCCAAAAGGACTTTGGGTGAGATCGTAGGAAATGATAACGACTGATCCGCTTATAATCGTTGTTGAGTCTGACATAGTGGAATTTGAGTGGCAACGTACGGTGTTTCGTGTAACTTCTGAGTGCAGCTTTCTTGAACTTTTCAGCGACCGGAGAGCATTCGTCATCCACGGGATCCGAGAGTTTGATCGAACGGACTTTTTTGGGACATGCCTGTCGATGATGTACACCATGATGTGAGGAAAGGTTTCTGCAGCAGAATTAATGTCCACTGGATCGAGAATGTATTCCCAATCCATATTTGATAACACTTCAGTAATACTGCGATGGTCCGCCTTATGGAAATCGTACGACACTACGGCTGGGGGGTTGAAGAAATCACGCATAACATTATCTTCGACGGCAATCACTAGAGGGCGGTGATGAGCAACATCCTTAACTAAGGGTGCAGGAGCCAAACAGATGGAAGGTGCCGTGGTACGACCACTCACGAAGCAGAGGTCCAGAGAGCGATTATTCTCGTTAACCTCGCCATTGATTTGAGATAGCGTTGCGATACTGTAGTTATCCAGAAGTTTAACGGCACCTGCGTGGAACGTGGAGCTTTCAAGATCCGGACGGAAGAAGCCGCTGTGAATGGGAGTCCATGTAATGCTCGTAAGGTTGAAGTCGCCCAAAATCACAACCTCATCACAAGGCGCGGCCTTATCTGAAGCACAAGATACAGATCGGCAGTGTGTGTCAATGAGATCCAAGTCGCGAGTCCGATCACAGCGAAAAACTTCGTAGCCAGCTCCAAAAACGTAACTCGGAATAGTTCGAGAATCAAGCCAGGTTTCAGTAAACACTATATGACGTCGTAGTTCTGATCCAGAACAGCTAGTCGATATTCGTCCAGAAGGCCGTTAATTCCTCCAACGTTCTGGTAGTAGATGGATATGTCAGACTGCATGTGGCGAAGAGTGGATGAAGCACTGCAAATCGGAACACTATCAGGCAGAGAAGAATGCATTGACTGAGAGTACTTGCCGACATAAGGAGTTCGGAAGACCCCATTAAATACATAATCAGAATTGATGGTTTCTAACTGTTAGGCCCTTATTTACTCAAGCAAATGTAGGGCATTTATAGATTTCTTATTGATGATGAAGACTTGGGGAAAACGTGCTATTTTAAGGAACTGCCATCTCATTGCCAATATATTCATCTTATCGCTAAACAAAGATATACAACACCAATTTCGTTCCTTCTTATTGCTAACATGTGTGCTTACTGCTGAAAAATTTACAAAACAAGAAACAAGTCAAGGATAAGTAACCCTACTAAAATAGAGGAGGTTCTGCTAGTACGTCAACGAAAAATTATTTAATGTTGTGGTTCCGAAATCCTAGTCTAAGCCAAGTTTAATGATACACTGCCAAAAATATCTATATAAGATATATGTGTCGCCGTTATACATTTTTGCAATAGCTCCACCCTAATATAATCGATATAGAACCACACATAAATCAAATAATTGCTAATTCGAGACCACACATAAAGTTTATTTGGATATATATTTTATTAGTAGTTCGCGTGGAGAATGGTTATGTGTGCGCTGATATACATCATAAATTAAATCTATGGATTTTTGCCAATAAATATGTGTGGATTTTTAGTAGTGTAGTTTGTCGATGATTTAATGGTGATAAAGGATGATTGTATCTTGCACCAGAATCAATAATCACGGTTGTAGCTTTTGAAACAATTGAGTTATTAACAAAATATAAAATCGGTTAAGAGAAATCGATCAATACAGTTACGCCCCTATGAAACTAAGGCTCTGTCTCATTTGGAGAATTAAACTTAAAAGTGACAGTTCGAAAATTAGCAAATAACCCAGTCATAAAAATGACTGGTGCTACCCACCAATTCCAATAAGACATCGATGCAAAATGATTCGAAATCTGTCAAAAGTAATCTTGCTCTGCGAGCAGGGTTATTTGATAATTATTGAAATGTCACTTTTAAGTTTAATTTCAGTTTAATTCTCCAAATGAGACAGACCTATAAGCGTGAGATATGTTTGTTCGGCCTAACGTTTGCCTGATTTTGAACGAACATCGGGTGATTTTTTCAGGTCGGTTCACACGTGCAGCACTTTTCCGGTTTTTGTTTTCCCATCAAAAATTGTATCTCGTTTTATTGTCTCAGTCGATTATTTGTCTTATTTAATGTCAACTTTCCCGAAGAACCCATATTTTTTGAAGCCTCTAGCTATTTTACAAATTGAAAACAAAAACCGACAAAGTGCTGCATGGGGTCAAACTTCAAAAAACAGCACATTTTCTATAGAGGCTTCAAAAAATATAGATTCTTTGGGAAAGTTGACCTTAAATAAGCCAAATAATCGATTGAGCTAATAAAAATGTTTGACGGGAAGGTCAATAAATTGATCAAATTATCTCCAAAACAAACATTGGACAATTATGCGTAGAAGGGCAGAGTAGACTATCTTGAGTCTTGACAGCATCTGTGGTAATACAAAAGAGCGATTGATCGATCGACCGCAGGAATCATGAACGTCAAAAATATCTCACCGAATATCCGGAATTGCATCTAACTTTCGAATGGTGTCGATTTCACTCGAGAATTTCCTTATCACTTCCGTTAGATTATACTTTCGGGCGATTTTTGCCACCGTTACATCCCACCCGTTTTCCATTTTCCACGAAATTTTCCCTCAGAAGCACTATCGAACTCTTTTTTCTTTGCGAGACTCCGCAAATCAAAACAAAAACTTCAGCACCGCACGCACTTTGTGACAGATCAGCGGTTGCTCCCTTGGCTCGTATGCCAAGTGGGTGTGACAGTGCTGCCAAGGGATATACTCGATATTCGCGAGATACACGGAGAGTATCGTTTATCCATTCATGGGTATTTTTATGTGTCTTTCTGCAGACAAATTTACCCATTTTTTGAAGGCCTGCGGAATAACTTATTTTTGGGTTATGCCGCTGAACATAAAAAAGGATAAGTTTGTTTGCAGAGAGAAACAGATATCCTATAAAGTGCCAATTAATGGATAATTTGAGTTGCTTCGTGTAAGGTATTTATTGAAAATTTCGCAGCATCCCGGTTATTTGCATAAATTTGCACAGGGTTCTTATATCAGGGTTTGTATTCACCTTGAATTTGCATTGAAAAAAATTAAGGAAGACTTTGAAAATTTAAGTTATATATTTAAAAAAAAGCTGATGGCAACATTGGCTTACTGTCGCATGAAAAGCTCGCGAACGCGAACTGTCACTTTGCTGCTTCAGGCAGCTGCCGCTGTTGTTTTCTGTTTTTCATTTCGAATAAAATCGAGTGATTGCGGTGCGCTTGGTGGAAATCTAGAAGGAACAAACCCATCGTCTTCAGGTTAATATTATTTGATCATACAGTTTAGCCAGATGATAATTAATTTCAATTTTTTTTTTGTTCTCACCTTCTGATTATAGTTCTTGGCTGTTCGTCTGGGCAAGCAAGGTCTTCGAACAAGCGATATCATGGCCTTCAACTTTTCGGCATTCAGCTACATTGTAGCGCTAATTATCGACGCATTTCTAATCTTTTTCTCGATATTCCATGTGATTGCGTTTGATGAGCTGAAAACGGATTATAAGAACCCGATTGATCAATGCAACTCGTTGAATCCGGTAAGTATAGATGAACTCTCATCGTTCCTGGTTAAGGTTATTGAGCGCATATCTTTTTTAGCTGGTCCTGCCGGAATACGCACTTCACGTGTTGTTCAATTTGCTGTTCTTGTTTGCTGGCGAATGGTTTTCACTTGCCATCAACATTCCTCTAATCGCATACCACATATGGCGGTAAGTACAAAAATATAGTATTTATTTAGTAACTAAAACGCTGTCGGACTATTCTATAAGGAGTAATAATGAATAATATAACAATTATTGTTGTATGAAACTAGTTAAATTTCATGCTAATGATGGGAAGCGTCTGACTGTACGTACATTTATCATTTATTTCTCATTTATTATTAATCCAGACAAAGACGAAATGACTTCTGTAGTACATACATAATTTGAATGAATAAAAATTTTGCACGTCGCCAATCAAAAAGTCTACGGAAATCATCCTGCACCTTACGATTCGCATTGCTCGCTGCATACCTCGCATTTTCTCTACCCGTCGGATCACAATTTGTACTCAGTTGCTGTCCGACATTCTGGCCAAGTGCCAGTTTTTTTGACAGTTCTCCTGGGGCCTTCCTTAGCCGTGCGGTAAGATGCGCGGCTACAAAGAGAAACCATGCTGAAGGTGGCTGGCTTCGATTCCCGGTCCGGTCTAGAAAATTTTCGGCTTGAAGAGGGATGTAATGCCATTGAAAAGAAGAAGAATGTACTCCTAACAGCTGATGCAATTCGTGGTTTATTCACGTCCATGTTTTCTATCCGCTTCCTATCATGATACGCAGCACTTTTCTTTCGAAGGCTCCTAGTGCTCCTATGTCCAGGGCTTGGGTCCGTAGAGGATTTACCGGTCTAATGAGAGTTTTGTAGATAGTCAGTTTGGTACGCCAGCAAACTATTCGATCGTATAACATTTCACGGAGTCCAACGTACGTACGATTTCCTGCCACGATGCGTCTTCGAATTTCTCTTCTGGGACCTCATTGCGCATCTCCTTTCGACAGCTCTTTCGTATGACCGTTTGCATAGTTTGCTCCTTTTGATTCGAGATGCGCAATGCCACCTCTGGTATCGCTTTCGACGACTACTTTCCAGTGTGATTTAGTACACTGCCTGTAACCGAATCTTTGTTGGGATTCATATTCATATGGGACAGATATGCAATTACAGGCAGTACATGAATTCTTCAACTACTTAGATTTATACTCGTGGGGGGAGGCTAACGTTGTTCTTTCATGATCGCCTTTCTATCGTGTATTTCATCTTGGACGTGGTGATGAATAGACCGATTAGCTTAATTTTCCTCTTCAGTCTGATGTAGGCTTCCTCCATCCTCTCGAAGCTACGTGTCATTGTATGTTTTCGGCGAAGCCTAATAGCTGAACGGGCTACGTAAAAATCGTGCCTCTTACCTATATCAATCCCGGTCTTTAGTATTAGCTCCTCCAAAGCGGTGTTGAATAGTGTGTGTTTCAATAGTCGCGAGAACGTCATTGATACTTAGACGGTTGTCCGACATTTCGCGGTAAAACATTCCGCGGTAAACCATTTTGCGGTGTACCATTTCGCGGTCTGTATCATTTGGCGGTAATCTGTTTCGCGGTTTATACAATTTGGCGGTATTCCGTTTTACGGTATATATTATTTCGCGGTTTGCTATTTCGCGGTGCTCCGTTTCACGGTATTCAAGCTTAGCTTATCTTTTTAACTTTTTTGTATTTTTAAGAGTTTGCCAATCTTTTCTACCAACTATTAATTTTCTCTTCTTTGTATGGCCGTTTCTTTCATTACGTTTCCCTTTCAAGTATTTTTCTCTTTTCTTTTACGCATTATATTATGTTATCTCCAAAAGACATATACATTATTGTCAATATTAGATGTGTGAACTTTGTCATCAAGATACACTATATCATATGGTAAAGGTCGCTGTCTTAATACCTTAAAAGGCTACGGTATTCTGGTAGAACTCAGAAGATGGAATGACTGAAAATTATGCATAAGGCAAAATGTATACCGCTGGAAATAAGTATAAAGACAAGCATGATTTTCATACATTTTCAACATGATTGAGGATCGATATCTCGATTCGTAGCGATTCGATTTGGCTGAAATTTTACTAGGCACCTGTTTTTAACTTGAACTTTCGATCTTTGAGTAAATTTTATACATCTCTGTTGATTTTGACCTCAAAATCTGGAAATAATTATAAAGACACCATTTTTTATATGGAGCTCCATACAACGGAACTGTCTTTATAATTATTTCCAACAGAAACGCGTAAAATCAGAATATATGCATAAATGTAACCATCATTGAATAAAAATTCAAGTCATTTTAGGCTTGTTGGCAAAAAATCAGCCCAATCGAATCGCTAAGAATCGAGATATTGACTTCCCAATATGGCCATTTTGTATGGAAACCGAGCTTGTCTTTATACTTATTTCCACCAGTGTATCTTCCTTAAATGTTAGCCGGTATTAGGCTAAATATCATGTGCTGTCTTCTTCAAATGTTCGCATTTGCCCGGTAAAAAACAATATGTGTTGTTTCGTCTTCTTTTAATTTTCGCATTTGCCCGGTATAAGGCAAATTGTGATGTTTTGCCTTCTTTAAATATTTGCATTTGCCCGGTATAAAGCAAAAATGTTATGTTTTGCTTTCTTTAAATGTTGGCATTTTCCCGGTAGAAGGCAAAGTGTGTTGTTTCGCATTCTTTGCATACCGTCATCGGGGGTGACAATGGGTCAAATGGGGGTGAGAATGGGTCACTGTTTCAACCTCTTAGAATGCCTGTAAA
This sequence comes from Armigeres subalbatus, assembly GCF_024139115.2. Taxonomy (NCBI): domain Eukaryota; kingdom Metazoa; phylum Arthropoda; class Insecta; order Diptera; family Culicidae; genus Armigeres; species Armigeres subalbatus. The sequence continues at coordinate 340,682,765 of NC_085140.1, read as the reverse complement.
TTGGATTGAATCCATCTGAGGGCAAGAAGATTAAAATATAAGAGACCTTTTCAAACGATTTTGCTCTTCGACCTCCTGACTGCCGGTGAAAGCGATGACCCATTCTCACCCCCAGACCCATTGTCACCCCCGGTGCGGTGGCGGTAGTCGTATTTGCAAATATGTTTTGCTTAAAACATTTTTGTTTGGGATTTGAATTTATATGAGTCTGGTGTAAACTCAATGATTATTCGCTATACATAATAATAAGGTGAATTTCGAGGCTTTACAAAGCTAAAGAACACATTACTGAACTACTTGTAACATTAGTAAAATTAAACCTGCAAATTGGTATTGACCGCGAAAAGTTTCACCGCGGAATTGTACTAACCGCGGAATGGTATACCGCCAAATAATATAAACCGCGAAATGTTATACCGCGCTATGATACTGAACGCGAAATGGTAGACCGCGAACTGGTACACCGCGAAATGGTTAACCGCGGAATGTTTTACCGCGAAATGTCGTACAATCACTTGGACTACGCACATCACCCGATCATCGATTTCATAACACAGTGTCTTATTGCATTAAATAAAACAAAAAGCTCCCCAAACTTGTCTTACATTACTTTATTGCTTTAAGATATTCAAATCGGCCGGTCATGTCGGGCCCAGGGTTGTACGATCCTACCAGCATCATGAACGCTGATGTCTTGGCCAAATGCCAACGCGAAGGATGGATTAAACTGGCCGTTTATCTGCTATCCTTCTTCTACTACTTATATGGGTATATTTCTATCAATTTAACAGAAATTTCATTATAATCCAATGTCCCATTTTTTCCTTTCAGTATGATCTATTCTCTCATATCGACGTAAGTAATATCTTAGGACCAAAAAAAGATAAAATCAGTCAATCAAAAACAAAACGTTATTTAAACCCACATTAATACATAATGAACATGAATTGACACCCAGATGTCAGTAGTCCAACACAGACCAATGTTCGCATTAGTAGTACCACGTTAGCTGTCTCAATTCCATACCAAGTTTTGTTGACGGATTCATTTTGCCATCTGCGTTCATTTTCATCTTATTAAGCTCTTCGAACCATCACAATAAAACTGTCGGAGAGCTTTCGGTTGCTTAAGAATTTTAATTTATTGAGATAAACAATTCTTCTATACGTTGAACTAAATACAGAACGTGAATTTCTGCAGATGGTATCGTGCTATATGTAAATTTATGTTGCATGAATGCAAACCTCCATTTATCGATAATAGTAGGGAGATTGTGTAGTAGGTAAATGAATATCTGAAATAAAACTCATAAAATAGGTGAAATAAAAAAAATCGATGACAGCATTGTTGAAAATTTGAGAAATTCCCAAATTGTGTGTAAGAGTAATTGTCTGTTTGAATCATTTGTTTGAGAAGCAGCACATATCCATTTTTACAATTTCGACAAAACAATAAAAACTGTTTTTGAACATATCGGCACTGGATCTTTCGATTTTTTCGATACAGATAAATAGTTTTCATGCAAAGCTGAACGTCCTTGTACGCTTCCAGTATGGCCAAAACGGCAAACAGTCCTTCATAATTGCTCTTCAACCGTTAATTAGGTTACCAAGGTGGCATTCGATCATTTCACAGTTCTAACACAAGTACTAACTGCAAGAATAGTCAAGTTGTAGGGGAACGGTTCGGCACTTCATCCCATAGCTCCTATTTCCATCCCATCAAAAACAAAGCAATGAAAAGGAATTTAATTTGTTTATTATTTTTTGTGATTTTTTTCACCAGTGAGCACGCGTGTTAGCAAAAAGAAGCGACGAGATTGGTGCTGTATTTCTTTGTTTTGCGATGAGATGAAAATATGTTCAGTGAGATGGAAAACGGAACATTTCCCCTATAGAAAAGGACAGAAAATGGTAACGGTATGAAAGTCCATTGTCAGTTCTAGCGATTGCTAGAATCTTAGAAATAGGTTTACTGCTGCTGTATTTCATCTCATATGTTCATCCCATCACAAGCAATGAACGGGAATTAGATTTGTTACTTATTTTTGAGATTTTTTTCAGAAATGGGTACGCATGTGAGCAAAAAGAAGCGACGATATTGGTGCTCTGTTGCTTTGTTTTGCGGTTAGATTAATATATTTTTAGTGAAATGGGAACCGGAACAGTTGCCCTGTATGCAATAATACACAGTGGAAAGCGGTAGCCATATGACAATCAAGCCGTTCATTTTTGGACCAAGGGTTAAGAATGTACAGAGTGGCCCTTGAACTGGGAAAACCGGGAATTCCGTTGACACTGAATTATTATTAGTTTTCTAATTGATATATTATGCATTCAGCACAAATCCGAATAACCAGCGCTGTAAAACTAGCAGTAGGGGAAGGTGGGTAGACTTGATCACCCCCTGTTTTATCGAGAACTAAAGTAGTTTTGTTCTAGCGTATTTTTTAGTATAGATCCTCTAGACAAATGACCTTTATGTGGTGAGTTATTTTTTGGATTGACAAACTTATTTATTCTGCAGGGCGGTTTGTATGTTTTGACCTTCCTAAAGATTTTTTTATTGACCACGCAAAATTTGAATAACTTTTCATAACAATGACCAAATGCTTTCGTTTTTTCACAGCACAAAGCCATAAATGTGCTTAATGATTTGTACTGATGAAAATGTCAACATTCCATCAAAGTTTTAGGATATTTGGATTTGAAGTTATTGCCTCAATATGGGGACATTTGATCTCCCATTAGTCAGGCAAACAAATTTTTTTGTAGATTTGACAGATTTGATGAAGTGTTGGCAGCAAAAAATATTTATTGCGTAGATATCATAGAAAGGGGATCAAGTCTCCCCAAATTTTAAAATTGCATGTGCTGTCGAATTCAATAACAAAAATCGTTCATGTATACGTACATTCGAAAATTGCGCGTATTTTGAAGGAAAAATATTTAAAAATCTGAGGGCACCTTTCTAATATTATCAAAGCGAGTTTTTGAGAGGGATCAATTTCCCCCGAATATTTGAAAAGTAGATTTTTGACAGCATTCTAAAAAAATCGATTGTGTATCAATAACAACAATAATTTAAGGACTGTCATACATCACTAAAGTTAAATACTATATTTCTTAGAGAGTCTGTGTGGAAATCGCGTATTTTTATTTATTTTTGGCTGTGATACATCGGAAATCAGAAAAGGGGATCAAGTCTACCCAGTCTCCCCTACTTTTTACTACCTACAGTTGAAATAATTCTTTTCTGGCAACCGGTCTGCATGATTCTCGCATAACATCTGAAAGGGTTTTTCCAACAAAATCGGAGCCAAATTGATGTTTATGTCACATTAAAGTAAAACTCGATAGGTACTACTAAGCAAACTTCTATGCCTTATTTTATATGTCATATATTTCATATATGATATCCCAGAATAATCAAAACCTCTAAAAAACTTGTCTATTGTTCGATAAAATATTCGAAATCTTATTCGAAAAGGTTTACGTTATCATAAGTTTAAAAACAGTTTTTTTTTCTTCGGAAACAGTGTATTGTATTAGAAACAGTTTTTTCATAGAAAATCCGTTTGATGATCATCTCGGAACTTGGGAATCTTTGGAACACTTTTCAGCGTTGGTTACGAAAAAGTTTTTATGAAACAAGTTCCTTTTCTTAGGGTTTTTTCTCCATACATTTCTCAAGCATACTAGTCTTTAAATTGAGGCTTGGCATAAAATTAGCATTAGCATTTTTACGGTGCAATTCATAGATTGGAAACAAGTGATCCTAATGATTTTCTTAGAAAATCACTTACTAGAATACTATCAGACAACATGAAAAGGAGGGTTCCTTGTTTTCAGTCTTAACAGGAATGATAAAAACATGAGGATTACTACTCTCTGCAACGTCCAGAGAACGGATTTCCAAAGGAAATTCTGTAGAGTTCCTGAGAATTTCTCGAATTGAGAATTTCCCGAAGAAATTATCATTAATATGAACCATCATTCTATTTAAAATAATATTTTCAAACAGTTTGCTTATTGACGAAAGCAAACTGATTGGGCGATAACTAGAAGCCTCAGCTGGATTTTTGTCCGACTTCAAAATTGGAACAACTTTGGCGTTTTTCCATTTATCTGGAAAGTAGGGTATCAGTTCCATTATTAATAACATGCTCCTATATCAATAACATTCGCAAAACAGGCTATTTAGGCTCGATTTGTGTCGTGTTTTGTTGTTATGCGGCGTGCTCACTGCTGAAAAAAATCACAAAACAATTTGCGCACCAATTCTTTGTTTTCGAATGGCATTGATTTGGGTACATGGAATGAATCCAAGGGGCAGTTCTCCTATGCCAATTAAAAACAATTGTTAAATACATTACCCAAAAAGGATAAAGAGCTCTCAGGAAGTTTTTTGATAAGTATGTAGAAAATAGCATCATCACCCGGGACTTTCATATTTTTAAATTTTCTAGTAATAGATCTCACTTCATCCAAATTAGTTCCCAACGAAGGGTCAAAAACATTCTCATGATTGAAAATGTCTTCGAAGCTCCGTGTAACCTGATCCTCAATTGGACTAGTAAGACCTAGACTAAAATTATGGGCACTCTCGAACTGCTGAGCAAGTTTTTGAGCCTTTTCGCCATTTGTTAATAAAAATTTATTTCCCATTTTAAGCGCTGGAATTGGCTTAGAATTTTCGTTAATTTCCAAACCGGTTTCGAGCCGGGATCCCACTTTGAGACATTATTCTCAAAGTTGGTATTTCTCAGAATAGCGAAACGTTTTTTTAATTTCATTGTGCAAATTTCGCCAAATAACTTTCAACGCGGGATCGTGAGTTCTTTGGTATTGCCTCCGCATCACATTTTCAAGACGAAGCTGAAGATCGTCGTCAATAATAATGGAATTTAATTTCACATTTAGGAGTTGCAATGCCTCTGGCTTCGACAATTAAATTTGTCAAAGATACGAAAGCATTATCAATATCACTTTTGATATTGAGAGGAATATCAACATCAAAATTCCTATCGATATACGTTTTTTATAAATCCCAATCAGCTCGATGATAATTTAAAGTAGAGTTGATTGGAATGTTAATGGCTTCTTGTGAGATTTCAAACGTCACATGATGTCAAAGTCAGCATGAGTTACCAATTGGCCACACAGCTGACTTGAATCGGTTAAAACTAAATCAATTGTAGAAGGATTTCTACTGGAATAAAATCAAGTTGGTCCATTGAGATATTAAATAGTACAATATCCCGCAGAACAATCTTCAAATAAAATTTTACCATTGGAATTGCTTTGAGCATTATTGCATGAACGATGTTTGGCATTGAAGTCATCAATTATGAAAAAATTGGATTTCGTAGGAGTTCGAATTTTAAGATCAGCTCTCAACAAATCCATTTGCTGTCCATTGCACTGGAAAGGCAAGTAAGCAGCAATAAAAGATAATTGTCTAAAATTTGTTTCAACAGATACTCCCAAGGTTTCGAAAACTTTGCTTTCAAACGACGAATATAATTTATGTTTAATGACAATGGCGACTCCACCACAGGCGTTGTCAAGACGATCATTTCGATAAATAAAATAATTTGGATCTCTTTTGATGAAAAGACCAGATTTTAAATATGTTTCAGTTATAATGGCAATGTGCACATTATAAACTGATAGGAAGTTGAATAATTGATCTTCCTTACCCTTTAAAGGGCGGGCATTCCAATTTAAAATTTTCAAAGAATTATTTAAATCCATTAAAACGAAGTCCAACAACAATTTTTTGAGTAAATTTGATACCAACCTGAACAGCTTCAGTTTTGGTATTTGCTTTGAACATTGCATCAATCATGTGATGCAATTGTTCATTTAGAGAATCAAAGTCGGAAGCAGACATGCTACCTGAGTCGTCAGAACGAACGTTATTTTCCGTTGAAGAATCGGTATGAAAATCATTCATCGTCGGTAAATTTTCAGAGTTGAAATTTTGTTGCTTGTTGCGTTGCTTGCATAGGTAGGCATGTTGGAAAAATTAGAGTTCGACGAACTGTTCGTTACTCGTTGAGAGATAGGAGCAAAATTTGTTCGTTGATTATGGTGGGTATGAATTGTTCGACCGGCAATGATTGCGGATTTTGAGCGTTTGAAATATGTTTACCCGGCGAATCTGGGATCCTATTGGAATTTCCCTTCATCAACGGGAATTCAAAACTTTTTTGCGTGAAGGGCATTCCCAAAAATTGGATTTATGATTGCCCCCACAATTGGCACATTTAAAATTCTTGGAATCTTCTCAAAATCCAAGGACAGGCGTCCTTGGCGTGAGAGGTTCCACCACAAATCATGCATGTAGCATCTATATGGCAATGTTTAGTTCCGTGACCCAACTTTTGGCAATTACGGCACTGATTGGGATTTTGGAAATTTCCCCTAGGCCTGCGGTAATGTTCCCATGTAACGCGGACATGGGACATAATACATTAGCATTAGCATTGAGCAATTCGCACAAATTCGTAGGTGGTACAAGCCAAGACTATTGTATGAGAGTAGCATCACTTTCATACGTTACCACAGATATTGATTTGGGACTAATCACTGTATCTCTTAGATGGAAGCAATGCACTCTCCAATAGTAGAGATTTCTCCTGGCCACGTCCTTGCGAATGCTGAGGAAGGGAAAGGATGGTTAATTGGACACCTACTTAAGAAAGATGCAGAGAACTCTACGACCTCTCATAGTTGCCACGGGAGGTTTTGAGTTGTGTGGAAGATTATAACAGTAGGAAAGATAGAAATACAAAGTAGGAAAGAGACGAGCCTGGAATTGAACCCACGACATCCTGCTTGTAAGGCAGAAGCGGTAGCCACTAGACCACCGAGCTCGTCCTCGCGGGCATGGGACATAATACAGGCATTTTCCTTTTCAAATTATTTAGTTCACTTTTGTTAAAGTGAGCCAAATAAAATTCTTGAGAAATATCCCTCTGGGAAGTACCAGAACGAGATTTCTTTTTCATCCTAATTACTTGGACTGGTGAAAATCCAAGCAATTGAGGAATTTCAATTTTAATCTCATCCTGTGATTTATCATCACTGGGGAGACCTTTCAAAGCGACTTTGAACAATCGTTCAGTTTTGTCGTCGTATGTGAAGAATTTATGCCGCTTCTCAGTTAAATACTGGAGAAGACGTTTGCGATCGTCAAAGGATCCCGGCAAAACGCGGCAGTCACCCTTCCTGGCAATCTGAAATGAAACCTTGATCCCCTGAAGGTTAATCAAAATCTCATTCCTAAAGCCAGAAAACTCGGCAACAGATACCACAATTGGCGGGTAGATTCGATTTGCTCAATTTCGTCATGAATCAAATCGACCTGATTGCTCAGTTCGATAGGAGAAGAATTATTGTCAATGTTAGAGTTAGAAGGAAAATCTGAAGCTTCCTTCTATTTTTTTCCGCGCTTTGGCAGGACGGTCTTGAAACCTTGTTTCTTAGAAGGAAGTGGAGAATTCAGAGACCCCCCCCTTTCTCTTGTTTTTATTAATGCTCATTGCTGAGCGAGGAGACATGACCTTTTAAGAGGTTTTTTTTTCCAGAACGGTATCCCAAACGGGTCCAACGTAAAACGAAGGCACGGGTCCAAGCAAAGATCGTAACGGTAGGTACAAATAGCGCTGAGAAGCACTATTGAAATTAAAATAGCTTCGGGTAGTATTAAAAACTTCCTTCAGCAAAGAGAGAAAAGAACCGCACAGCACGAAAGCACGATGCGGTCTCTTGTCGTTCAATTCTCGCTTAACTTTTCAAAAGGTCCTAAGTAACATTTTTTTCATGATTTAATTTGAATAGCGCAATCAACAGAAAAACATTAAAGCTTTTGATTGCAGTACTCAAATAAATTCATGAAAAAAATGTTACTTAGGACCTTTTGAAAAGTTATGCGAGAATTGTGTGATCTTTTTGTTCACTTGCTTCGCGCCAACTGATTGCGTTATATACGTAGCATTTAGCGCGCTGCAAATCTAGTTAGATTTAAATTCAAATGTTTGTGCGCACGCTCCCAATAATGTAATATTCCGTACTAAGAGTAGCCCATAAAAGGCTGCCTCTCGGAGGCAATAAATTAGTAATAGTCCTGTCTGAACCAGTTGTAACTTTATTCGTCGTCCGGAGAACCACCGGCGAAAAACAACACAACGTAGGGTCGTCCCACCCTGGATGAATTATACATGTTAATCAAAAATCATACGCAAGAACTGTTATAGCCTCCAAAACGGTTTGGAGAAGTTTTTTATTTTTATTTTTTTATAGAGTGATGAAGGCAAATCTGCAAACAGATACCTGAAATTATCACTCAGGGAGTGTTGCTGACAGATGGCCGACCTACTGAACCCACCCAAGTAGCGGAATGTTACTTGAGTTACCCTCTCTGCTAATATCCTGGTTCCCCCAGGAACTGCCTCCCAGTATTACTTCTGGGGAATAAGCAGTACTTAATGTACTCGCTCATTCACGTTCACACGGGCACTCATCCCGTATGAGGCTTACTTGGGTGCTCTCTCTAACATACCTTCTGACACACCCTGACACTCTCTCTGACGTACCATATGAGTCTTACTTGGATGCTCACCACTGACATACCATGTGAGTCTAACTTGGGTGCTCACCCTTTACGCACCATATGAAACAAACTTGGATGCTCACCCTACCACCTGATTCATGCTCTAGCACACGAATCTGAGACTTATTTGGGCGCTCACTCTGACACCCCCTGCCACTCCTCCTGACACACGCTCTGCCAAGCGAGGCTGACTTGGGTGCTGACCTCTAACATACCACATGAGGCTGACTTGTGGGTGCTCACTCTTCTCTCCTTTGCCAAGCCTCGAGTTCAACGCTACGACCCTCTCCTACCTTGGCATGTGCAGTCCATACTAACACCTATGCGCTTACTCTTCTGCCATGCCTCGTGGTAGAGGCAGCAGGGACTATGTCCAAGGGCTTTACGACCCCTCCCCACAGCCTCTGCGAGTTAGGGGGCCTACCTAGGGCGTGGTTCTTTTGGTGAGCTCTGTTAAACCCCTACAAAAAGATACATGTGTCCGCAAGCAGGACCTATCAAAGCGACCGTGTGCCGCTCAAAGCGCACAGGAGCCCAGTGAGTGCCAATTGGCATGGGGAGTGTCCTTAAATCGGTAGAGTAGTGCGTGTGCTGCTTCAGCAAAGAGCGAATGATCTGCTTGTGTTGAGGCAAGAGTGTCATAGTGCGTCACCACTATTGTCACCTCGAAGCACGGCAGAAGTTTGAGTGTGGACTGCGCATGCTGAGTCAGGAGTGTCTTACCGTAGTATCGTTGATTGTTCTGAAGACCACATTATTAAGAAGACTGGCAACACAGCCTGAAATCGGGCGACACTGTTAACAGCGCTGTCGGTGAGCCGAGGTAGTACTATGTTTGTTTGTGTGAGTGAATTGACACTGTATCCTCAGTTACACGTTCAATCAAAATATATTAAAACCACATTTAAATTACACTAAAAAAATACACAGTACACTGAGATTAAACGTATTTCAATTTTATGAGATCTGGATAACTTTAAGCCGAATAATATTCGGAATTTTGTCTTGAGGTGATGATTAAAGTGCCGCACTCTATATCAATTTCCGTACGGACCTGTTAATTTCCTTCACATTTCGACTGAAGCCTCGAATTTTTAATCATGATTTGATTTAAAACAATTTACTATCTAGATTTTTCTTAATTTTTATCATTACCTTGCCCAATAAAACCCAAAAGTTCGAAAAGGTTATGCTAATGAATCACCCACTTTGTGCGTGCTTACAGCAGTACACTAGGAGTTAACTTTCTGAAATTAGTATAACGAAAGGCATCTAAGGTTCGATTTTTCGAAATAAAGCACCTTCAACGAAAAAATATGTGGTAGGCTGGGAGATGCGGACTCGATCGAATCAAATTTTCAAGATATTTTGCTTGAAACTCGCAAATTTCCTCCCAGTGTTCACTGTACACGTTACGATTTTCTCACATTGAATTATCATTATGTTTATCTTTATAAAATTAAATTACAAAGATTCCGTCAATTTACCGCATCGTATATATTAACGTGTCGAATGTTAAATTAATTCATACTCTCCAGTTATGCTGAATCCGTCGATATATTTAAAATTACGCCAGTAAATTGAAATTAGTTGAAAATGAGCTATATTTAGTATGAGTTGATTTATACGTGTACTCTCTCGTCTACGCTCAAAATGCACAAAACCCCTCTCGATGCGATGGATACTTTTTGACAGCTTGCTTTGGAGATTCTTTGACACTCGTTTCGACTCTATCCGCAGCTCCCAGGTGGTAGGCTCCTACACGCCCATTTCAAATCACTCAGAGACTGAGTTAAATTGTATTGAAATCTCTTTTTATCTCACGAAAATCTTACTAATTTTTGGTAAAAAGTGGAACTACTCAAATTTTGATTAGTTCCACTTTTTACGAAAAATGAGAAAGATTTCCGTCAGTAAAAGAGACGTCAATACATTTTCACAATTTTGAGTAATTTGAAACGGGCGTGAACAGAAATAGTACCAAATAGTTTTTCTTGAAAGTTCCTAACTTTGAGAAAACCCGAGTTAGATGTTAGATGCCATACAAATTTCCGGCGGTTAACTCATGCTGGCTGTTTGCACATATACATTAGCGCCTGGCAGCTGTGAGTAGGAAACCAGTCATTGCTAATAATTCATTGAGAAAATTCAGATGATAGATAGCAAAAATAGATGTTAGTAGATGATTGAGGATGTTGGTTCACTAGACGTGATTATGCTACCTTGGAGCAAGCCAGAATTTTGACAGATTAATAATTTTCCGACGCAAAAAAATCAATTTTATCGCTCTTCAGTTTTGATGTTTCAACCGTTCCAATAGGTTCAAATTCGTTTTAATTTCAACACTTTATTTTGTAGACAAACGAATTAGTCCCTTGTGTTTTTTTCTAAATTGCCACGAAAAACACTTTTTGTTTCAAACTCATTTTCACGAGGAATTTTCTGCCTGTACAAAACTGAGCTGATTTGTGATTCCGTGTGGTTTGTTTTTGTATTGACAGCTATATTCCATTGCAAATAATTGCGGGATTTATCGACGTTTGGTTGTGTTGGTAGATCTTCAGCAAAATAAACTTTGAAGAGAAATGTTGTACCCCGGCGAACCAAGCGGCGAGAGTTCGTGGTGTCGGTTGACTATCGCCAGAAGCTAGGCAATCAACTGAAGGGCATAATCGTGGATGGCCAATGTAAATTGATTGGTACTGGCGATTTGCGAAAATAGTTAGTATACACGCTTCATGACAAATTTTTTGGCATATGATGATGGCAAGTATTGCATCTGTATTCGCGATGTCGAAACAATGAAACAATTTAGAGTACACACTTAACTCATTTTACAGTATTCGGTAAATTTTACCGAAATCTCAACAGCAGATCTGTTCGGTAATTATTTTACAGATTTTTTGTAATTTTTTCCATTGTTTAACTGTCAAAATCGCCGAAAATCAGTAAAATTATTTACCGAACAGTTCTGCTGTTGAGATTTCGATAAAATCTTACCGAATTCAGCGATTTATTCCAAGTGTGTAGAATTCTACTTTTCCCTACTGTGGAAAATATTTATCCGAAAAGTTATTTGTTGACAGTTAACTAACACTAGCAGACATCGACCTCCTTCACACCTTTATTAGATCCCATTTACTCTAGCTAGCTAAGATCACTACCACACAGATAACAAGCTACCACTTCAACTCAGAAGAGGCTCTGTCGGCAATGAAGTTGACCGCTTGTATGGAAAAATGCCAGAGCTGCCAGTCTTCTTGATAAAGTGGTCTTCGAAAAACTCTGTTGATGACAAAGAGTATATTGTTAGGTGTTGCCCGAATATTGATTCCCTGGAGTTCGTTAAAACATTTCCGAGGAAATTGCTAAAGGAATTTCTAAAGGAACTCGTAAAGAAATTTAAAAAGGAATCCCCAAATGATTTGCTGAAGGAGTTTTCGTTAGAAGTTCTGAAGGAATTCCCGAAGAAATTTCCAAACAAATTTCCATAACAATTCCTTAAAAAGCTCTTTAAAGTTTCTCCAAATAATTTACCGAATTAATATCCAAAGAATTCCTAAAGAAGCTTCCGAAGAAGTCTTAAATATAGTTCCGAAAAAAAGTAATGCTCGAAGAAATTTGGAAAGAATATCTGAAGAAATCTCCAAAGTATTTTTCGAAGATATTTCCGAGGATTATCCTGACGAAGTTCCAAAGGAATTCCAGGGACAAATTCCGAAGCTATTCTTAGATTTCCCTCTTTATAGTCTAACTTTTTGAATTTATTGAAAAAAAAAATTTTGAATTTATTTTATAATGTTTCTTGAAAACAACGATGTCTTGTCAATTATATTTATTAATAAAAATTATTATTAGGCAGATAGTGTTCCGTGTACAACTCTTGAATGTTTTTCCATTCATTGAAATTTGACGAGAATGCTGTAAGCCCTTTTAAACCGTTCATGATTCTGGACTATTTTTTTTTCAAATTGGAGCTTCAAGATATGGTCAGCGTCATTTCAATGTTAGTAATGTAATTGTCTAATCCCAATCAGATATTGACATTGTGAATATTTTCTATTTTTAAATTTTTAACTATTAGAAAATTGTAACTCATTACAGTGGCAAAGGTCATTTCTTTCAGTTCAATTATAAAACTCAGCTACTGATAAACAGTTTCTATTCATAAATAGTTTACTTACTTAATAATACTAAAAAAGCTGTCATTAAATACTAAACACATTTTTACAGTACATAGAACAAGGTATTCCCGAAGTATATTCGGTTTCCAATTTCGTTTCACAATAGACTAGTTTGCCACATTCGCTAATAAAGCATCTCTAAGAAACGGCTTCTCCTTACGCAACTAGAAAGATCGTCCTAAATCTCTATACATCGTCGTGGAAAAAAATTTGTCCATTTTTATTGGTTTGTCAATTTTAGCGTGACAGTCGCGCGCTATTCGCTCATTCGTTTCACGTTGGTTTAAACTTAACTACTTTAAATATAAAATACACATATTTAACCTACATATAAAATCTTTACATAACGTAGACCTAAAAATGAAACCGGACGAACAAAAATACTTGGTAACTTGTGGTTGTGTGTTAAACTGCAATTTCAAGTCAATTGCTTATAAACTTAGGTAAAAAAAATCTGACTAACTGCATCGTGAGGGCATCTCCTTGCCGATATTGCGTACCTTCTTTACCGCCACAACCACCACCACCGTTTCCGTTGATGTTGTTCTCTTCCAAGTGGTCGATCATATGACCGGGAGGAAGGATAGTTTAAATCGTTGATCGAATAATGGTAGAATGGTTCATGATATCAAGAACACATATTCTGAGCGGTTTATAGTATTTTTGTAGTTGGACACAATCTTGTATGTTTTGTATAAGTGTCATTCTATGGTCCAGCTATGGCAAACGCATATTCCTATATCTTTTATTGATCCGTGGTTGTCGATTAATATATAGTGCATTTGTCACATCATATGAAATAACCTACCACAGAATATTGAAATCCTATTAATGTGAGGAGTATGGATATTTTGAGGTCTGTTAGCAATTCTTTGAACCAGTCTATCACTCATCAGTTCGAAATATTGCTGTAAATTTTACTATCTTCCTTTTAACGAATTCATCGGGAAAGAACCGGTACTTGAGTAATTGTGGCAGCAGAAGAGTACAGGTTCAACGCAAGGGATGATTTGGCACTCTTTATCTCACACATTGAAAGCACCTTGTTGGGGACAATCTTTCGCTGCCTTAAAGAAATAAATACACATAATATACAACCCTACCGTACAACTTTCTGGATTTTCTTCTCTCATTTCTTATAACGGTTTGTATGGAATGTCTCCTCATCAATCCAAAACTGGTGTTTACGTTTTTGCATTCACAAAGTTAATTCATGTTTTGTTGCTGTCCCTCGTCTCTGTGTCCGTTTTCGATACCTACATTCTTGCTTATGGCTTTCTTTCTGTCTGATGGCATTTCTTCTCCTTTCTCGATCCGTCGCACATAAGAGTATTTCTAAAATTTAGCTGGCATTAAATATGTTATCACCTAAACTATTTTACTCAATGTTTTATATTACTATGGTGCTTAAATAGATCAAATGTCAAATTGATCCATTTTCACATTGTGATCTTAAAAATTGACTCGTGCTCCGCAATACCAGTAACAACTATTTTATGTGCAAATTATCCAAAATATGGTATATGGCATCGTGATAGTCGATGTAAAACACTTACACCTTGTATATATGTAAGTACAAAAATTTATAAGTTGTTCAATATATCTGTTCAAAAATTATATAAATATAAATAATTATATGTCACTACTATCTATACTCAATCATGCAAACGATTCAATGGAAATTTTGTTCTAACTAACAATGATAACAATTTCATAGTCACATTAGTTTCATATGATTTTCTTGAGATCACTGTAGCAATAGACCATGTGGTAATTTAATGGCGTAGGACAATTTTGAAAAAGTCAACTTTTTCGAATCAGTTTGGTGAAATACCCCTATGTGCGTCGTTGTCGACGATCGGAGTACCAAGTGAAGTGACGCGCGGCGATTCCCAATCAACAGCGCCTTTCTCTTTTTTCGCTTTTTACGAACTGGACGTTTGTCATCGGCCGGGCCACCGCCCGTGTAGCTGTTTCTCTTTATATGCATTGTGTCTCGTTTAAATCGACGCGTGATGACAACAACTCGGTAAACTTGGCGTGCTGGTGTAGGAGTACTGCACCCGGAACAACCGATCGGGGAAAATGGGAACACGCGTGATGCATCGCTGATGACGCTGTGACATTTTGGCGGAGTTTCGTTGATTGAGGCAGCACGCAGCAGCGACGAGCGTTGAATTTGGTTGAAATGTATCCGCGAAATCAATGATTTTTACACTGCAAATAGAGAAAAGAAGAAAAAAGATCGTTGTATTTAATCTTGTTGGATAAACGTATAAATCGTGCTGAAAAATCACGTTTTTGAAGCTAATTTTACAAAAAAGAGTTATTCAAATCAATCTAGATGATGAATAACTACAATTTATTTGTGTTTCGCAGGGCAATATGATCACTCCAAAAAGGACCTTTGGTAGGGGGCCCGGAGACCCATAGTGTTGTATACGAATCGACTCAGTTCGACGAACTGAGGTGATGTCTGTATGTGTGTATGCGTACAAATTTTGTAGACACACTTTTTTGGACTTAGCGTTGTCCATTGTCATTCAACGGAGAATCCTGTCCCATTATTTGCTATTGAAAATTGGTCAGATCGGACTATGGGATCAGAAGTTATGGCCAAAATACTACTTTTTATGCACAAAACACGCTAAAAAATACTCATTCATATTATATTAACACCGCTAAGTGGATTAATCAGGTTTTTTTTCAAAAACTGCTGCAATGCATTCAAATGAACGCATATAAATGTGAATTCCTAGGGCTGAAAGTCTCTTTAATAAAGATATAAAAAATGTGAATTGATGGAAACAACTGAATCTATCTCCCTAAAGCGCAATTATGACTTCTCTTATGTGCTTTTATAGTTATATGTTTTCTGTGTTTTCTTGTTTTTAATACACGAGAAAGGCACCATCACCGCTAGATGGATTATTCTGGGTTTTGATGTTCACTCTGGTTCTTTGGGAAACATATTTGTTTATTTGTTATTTATAAACCTTATCTGATAAAAATCCTAATAAGGATGTTGATGTGGAAAAGTCCTTTTGATAAGAAAATTATTTTGAGCTTTTTAGTGGAATGTCTTCACTTGTCATAAGACGAGTTTACTTATACAATCCCATTGAATTCCACCACTTACTGTTGAGGTCGAAATACGTATCTGTCAAGATACAATTAAGTGGTGGAATTCAATGGGATTGTATAAACTCGTCTTATGACAAGTGAAGTCCTTTTGACCAAGTCACAAATAATATGTTAAAAGGACTTAAAAATTGCATTTTTTTAATAACATGTCATGTAACATAAAATTAAGAAAAGCACACAAAAGTGCAACAACCATGAAAATTAAATTATAATAAAACAAAATCCATTTTTTTTTTCAAAATTCGTTTAATTTCTCTCCAACGTAATAGTGGTTTAACGCACCATCCCAAAGAGCAAAATCGCCGTATGCAGCATTGACCGTTCATGCATTCACACGTTCGTGTATATATTAAGCCGGTTCAACACGTTTTTCCTACTTTTTCAACAAGTTTCGCACTTTTCATCTCCTCTCGAGCATACACCCAAGCCCCCACTGCAAGCGGCGAACATAATTTTAGGCCACCAACCGCACCGAGTAGTCAAACTGCATTTCAAGCGTTCAACATTCAAGAATTATTACCCTCTTAAAAGTATCAATTCCACCGAGGAAAACTCGATTCCGGACGAAGAAAATGCAATCTCGAGTCGCGCCACAGCCTCAGAGGACGAACTGCGCATGCCAGAGGCGGTCGATTTTGAGATTGGGTGCACCCCCGCATGGTGCCAGAGCAGCCGGCGCTCTTAGAAACATTGACATCGTGTGCGCTATAGCCGGGATGCTTGCGCCGCGCCGACTATTTTTCTCCTTCGAGTATTAAGCTCGAACTGGTGTGTTTTATTTCAAACACATTCCAGAGATATTTTTAAACTTTTGGAGCAACACGCGAACGGATCACTTCACTATGAAACAGAAGGCGGACTACTGTTTGATGAACCCCTGTGTGTAATGCTGCTTTACAAATTCGAGCTTAGGGGAGTTCTAATCTGTAATTTGATCATACTATTTAATGCCTTCATCTGACACGTGTTATTTACTACTCTGCGGTTTCGAGTAACTATGTATAGGATTTTAAGTGATCAAAACCAATAAAAGTTGTACGATTTTTATATGAATATTGGATTCCTCGTATTCTTCGAATACTCAATTGTCAAGAAATTCGGTAGTCAGTTTACAGATTTTTTTTCCCCTTTGGGTCGTTGCAAATATCTGGGCCCCCTGCCAGGGTTTTTTTATGACTGATTATGCTCAAATTTGGCCTAAACATTCTTTGCGTATCAAAGAATATTGTGGCGAAATTTCATAAAATTTGGTTGCCAAAAACCCCACTGACAATAATAGAACAAAACCTGCCAAAGCCGTCTTTTCCCCTATTGCATTTTCAATTATCATGCTTGTACATTTCGTAGTTGTTAGTTGCGCTTTTATTCAAAACGATGGAGATCACAGTCAATGCAGAATAGAGAGAGTCAAATTAATTCGACAATCGTTGGTACAAGAGGGGCAGCAGGGACTATGTCCAAGGGCTTGACGATCGAGTCCGTGAAGAGACGGAGCAACTGTACCGCGCTAATAACACACGAAAGTTCTATGAGAAGTTGAACCGTTTACGTAAGGGCCACGTGCCACAGCTTGATATGTGTAAGGACATAAACGGGAACATGCTTACGAACGAGCGGGAGGGGATCCAAAGGTGGCGGCAGCACTACGAAGAGCACCTGAATGGCGATGTGCAGACGAAGATGGCGGTATGGTGATGGACCTGGGGGAACGCGCGCAGGACATAATTCTACCGGCTCCGGATCTCCAGGAAATCCAGGAGGAGATTGGCCGGCTGAAGAACAACAAAGCCCCTGGGGTTGACCAACTACCAGGAGAGCTATTTAAACACGGTGGTGAGGCACTGGCCAAGGTGAATACAAACAGGTGTAGCAGTATGCCAATTACATGATTCAGCCATCTTGGATTTTTATATGGGGCAGCCACCGAGTTTGTTTATGTTTTGCACTGAAAATGAATTTTTCACCCCCGCGCTAGCCTCTCCCATCTACTGTCGAAGTGAGTGAACCCTGATATAAGAACCCTGGCACTGGCTAGAGCGCTGCACTGGGTCATTACCAAGATTTAGGACGAAGAAGTTTTGCCGCAGGAGTGGATGGAAGGTGTCGTGTGTCCCATCTACAAAAGGGCGATAAGCTGGATTGTAGCAACTACCGCGCAATCACATTGCTGAACGCCGCCTACAAGGTACTCTCCCAAATTTTATGCCGTCGACTTGCACCAATTGCAAGGGAGTTCATGAGGCAGTACCAGGCGGGTTTTATGCGCGAACGCTCCACCACGGACCAGGTGTTCGCCATTCGCCAAGTACTGCAGAAATGCCGCGAATACAACGTGCCCACACATCATCTATTCATCGACTTCAAAGCCGCATATGATGCAATCGATCGGGACCAGCTATGGCAGCTAATGCACGAATACGGATTTCGGATAAACTGACATGGTTGATCAAAGCGACGATGGATCGGGTGATGTGCGTAGTTCGAGTTTCAGGGGCATTCTCGAGTCCCTTCAAAACCCGCAGAGAGTTACGGCAAGGTGATGGTCTTTCGTGTCTGCTATTCAACATCGCTTTAGAAAAGGTAAAACGAAGAGCAGGGATTAACACGAGTGGTATAATTTTCAATAAGACCATCCAGCTATTTGGCTTCGCCGACGACATAGATATTATGGCACGTAACTTTGAGAAGATGGAGGAAGCCTACATCAGACTGAAGAAGGAAGCCAAGCGGATCGGACTAGTCATCAACACGTCGAAGACGAAGTACATGATAGGAAGAGGTTCAAGAGAAGACAATGTGAGCCACCCACCGCGAGTTGGCATCTGTGGTGACGAAATCGAGGTGGTAGAAGAATTTGTGTACTTGGGCTCACTGGTGACTGCCGAAAATGATACCAGCAGAGAAATTCGGAAAGTGGCATAGTGGCTGGAAATCGTACATACTTTGGACTCCGCAAGACGCTTCGATCGAATAGAGTTCGCCGCCGTACCAAACTGACAATCTACAAAACGCTCATTAGACCGGTAGTCCTCTACGGACACGAGACCTGGACGATGCTCGTGGAGGACCAACGCGCACTCGGAGTTTTCGAAAGGAAAGTGCTGCGTACCATCTATGGTAGGGTGCAGATGGCGGACGGTACGTGGAGGAGGCGAATGAACCACGAGTTGCATCAGCTGTTGGGAGAACCATCCATCTTTCACACCGCGAAAATCGGACGACTGCGGTGGGCCGGGCACGTAGTCAGAATGTCGGACAATAACCCGGTGAAAATGGTTCTCGACAACGATCCGACGGGCACAAGAAGGCGAGGTGCGCAGCGGGCACGGTGGTTCGATCAGGTGGAAGATGACTTGCGGACCCTCCGTAGACTGCGTGGTTGGCGACGTGTAGCCATGGACCGAGCCGAATGGAGAAGACTCATATATACCGCACAGGCCACTTCGGCCTTAGTCTGAATAAATAAATAAATAATGGTACAAGAGACCGAGCAATTCTCTGCATCTCCATGATTGCCGTTAAAAAAGAACTAAATCTCGGGTACTTATTTAGAAGGTAGTTGAAGGCTTCGGCTACCTGTTCGTGGTGTTAGTTTGCGTGGGAATGGCACCAGATTGGACAAATCGACGTACGAATTTTTGTTTACAAAATCACATACGTCCTTTTGAATAAGTACCCGAGAAATACATAATTTAACGACGATACTTATGCCTAGAAGACGAATCCTGATGAAACTCAATAGCGCTATCAATGTGCATTAAAATGATAACGCGCGCTCAATGTGTATTGTCTGATAAGCAATAGCACATTTCATCACGTACACACTCCAATGACTTGTAAAGAATCGCAGTTATTTCGACATAAACGACGCATACTACAAGTACACGATCCGTCAAGCACTAACTATTCAACTCCATTGTCTTGCGACTAGAGGAAAAAATAGCCTGCACAATGTGCGATGAATGCCAATGGGTACCAATGAAAATCGACTTTTCGAATTTCAAAAACGGGTAGTGCTCAAAAGTTTCATCTTCCCGAAAAAAGTCCCTATGCAAAATTTCAGCTCAATCGAACTTCGTCAAGTGTTTGACCAAAGCGGTCAAAGTTTGACTATTTTGAAACACGAAAATTTCCCAAGGAGGGGGTACAGGAAAAATTCGGAATCATTTTTTTTTTTATGTCAGATGTCTTAGAAATGCATGAAACGTCGAGATCTGGTGTTATCTCGAAAGCAAAATTCTGAAGAAAATTTACTTTTTAGGACTTATAATCGAAATAAAAAAAAAATTGTGATGCCAAATGTCTCAAAAATGCATGAAATGTCGAGATCTGGTGTCACCTCGAACATTTTTTTTTTTTTGAATAGTATTAGGAAGTTGCAGATATTAATATGTATTAGTAGAGCTTATTTGACTCTCCGGCTAAATTTCTTACATCCTACTTCAAGTTCCCACTTTTTTCAATGACATCTTCATTTTTTGTTTCTGCTTATTTCTGTGGCTTAGCAAAGAGAAACAATTGAAATCAGTAGTGATTCAGTTTCATTCCAAATTTTCGACCACTATTCTAGCAAATCGGACCCTGCGTTGTCAAATATTGCAGCAACGCACTCTAGATCGATTTTATGTAAAAATCGTCTTGAATTTCTGTACACGGTTAGAAAAAAGTACCTAATTTTAGGTACTTTTTTCTCTTGCATCTCCCTCCCTCTTCCCTTTGTTGTCATAAAATGAAGAGCAAAACCACTCAACAAGGGCAGCAAAGTGTGGGAACCCAACGTTGAGTAGTCTCATGTTACCAAAAGTAAAATTTACCTAACTTTTAGTTAGTTTTAATTTAAAATTCAGTATATTTTACTTAATATTAAGTGAATTTTACTTAATTTCAAGAAAAAAATATCTAATTTTGGGTTCCCACACTAAACCCCCGTTTTGAGTGAAAAGTACTTAATATTAGGTACTTTTTTCTAACCGTGTACAATTCAACAAGCAATCTACTGTATATTGTCGCAAATTGATACTTGGGATTAGTAACTTTTCCTATACAGTAGCAGTTGTTTACCTGGAAACGTCCTTACAATCACGGAAGGAAGGGATGGAATGTAAGTTCAACATCTGCTATTGAAGATGCCAAAAACCCATACTACCTTCATAGATGCCTCGGGAAGAAAAATTTGTGTTAGAGGGTTAGGTGAATAATAGGGAGCTCTATTCGACAATATAGAGCGTTTGTCAATAACAGTATATATTCTGAAAAATTATTAAAATGCATATATTCATTAATTTACTTACGAACCGTCCAAAGCAATACAAAGTAACCCGGATCTTACAAATGTTTCGCATCATATACAAACGTATTCTCCGAATACTCATTTGTAAAAAAAAATCGGTAGCCAGTTTAAAGATTTTATTATTTTTTCCCTTTGGGCCGATGCAAATATCTAATAACAATAATGTCTCCGCCTCGGATTTTTTTGCCCAAAAAGAAATAAATGGAAAAAACCCTTGAAATGATTGTTTCAACTATTCTGCTGCTGTAATCGTAGTAATATGACAGTAGAAGCATAAGCTCTATAATGCTAGTGGTGCTGTAGTCATTATTTGCATTTTCCCAAAATGGATTAATAAGCGAAACTTTGCCTTTTATTATGCGTCATGTTTTGTTTTATCACCTACGTTTGACACCTGTGGTACTAGCACTTTGGCTGCTAGGTCGCGGCTAGGTCATTGCTCCTTTAGCCAATGATGCGATGCAGACCAGGGTTCTTGTATCTTATATATTCATCTTGATTCAGACAAGTTTGCCGCACAACGCTTGCAGATCACATGGACCATTATTGAAACATAAGTAAAGTAAATATGTGTCACAATAAATATGTATTTAATCTTCTACTCAAAATCTCATCCACTATATTTCTTTATCGAGGAATATTCATATAGAGGCGAAATACGCTTCACTTTTTATACACAGTGTTGGGACCTAATAATTTCCATCATTTCCTTCCCTTCCCTAGTGACGGAGAAGATGGGCGTGGCCGGTAATGGTAGTTTTCATGCTTTATCATTTTGGACCTCCAATTGGGTTGCTAATAAATCCCAAATAGTAATCCATGAGCAGTTGGGGTAAGAAAGATAAATAATTTACATGACAGCTATCAGTTTGCAATCTACGAAATACTCCGTTACAACGCAACGCAACAGTGTTGGGACCTAATAAGGCCGCAATGTATATTTAATAAAAAATATGCCATGCTGGTTTCCGGAAGGTAAGGGGGAGAGGGGCTATAAAGAATGAACATTAAATTTTAAAAAAATCAATACACTCCTTGTACGTGATAAAGAATGCTTTGAAAATCCTTAAAATTTTCCGGAAATTTTATTAATGTTTCCTCAATTTGTTTTTATAATTCTTAACAAAAAAAATCGAGGTGGGCAAAATATTTGTATCGGCCTAAAACAAGGATACACAAATTTTGTTATGGAACAGTTTCCCGCAAGGGCAGCTTTTGTATAATTGGTAACACAGGGGAACAAAATTTAAACTTTTGCGTATCCTCAGAACCAAACGATGCGTCTCTAGTAGATTTCGGCTCGCTGAATCCGAATTTGTTTTTAGATATGCTCTTCACATTCTAATTTTGAGATACAGCTAGATGAATTTGAATAAATTGGCATTTTCGAAGGATTTTCATGTAGTATATAATAAGAATTTTAGGCCAATTGATACCCGAAACGAAACATATGATCATCAGATTTACGTTTTATAATTGTTTTCTTTTTGATTTTCCTTGGATTTAAGTTCAGTGAATTTAATTTAAAAATTTTTTATCCGTCCGTTTCAAAAACTTGCATCGGTCATTTTCAAAATATCAAGCGCCAATTGGAAATTACTTATTTTTCTGTCCAAGTTTTCGATTAGCAGATTTAATTGATAACTGAGGATATCCTATAATAAATGTACGTACAAATGGATCTGAAATGATTTCTGTTTTCCTTTTACGAACAAATTATCACAAGTCAGTCAGCTGCTGCTCGGTGTGATGCGGCAGAATCCCTACCATATGATTCTGGAGATATTGGCCACCCTGAGGTCAGTTCCGAGGCCCTTTTCAGAGCTTCTGGGATCATCAAAATCGGCCATTGGCTAAATACCACAAACTATGTACACTAAACTTTCTTTTTAAAGCTTGGCAAAAGTGGGCCAAATACCCTCTGAACACACTCCGCTGAGTTTGTTTTGATGAAGTTTCATGAAGTTCATGAAGTTTGAAATGTCGCAAGCCAGGTTTTGGAATTGATCAAAAAGTGGTCACCTCGCCGTTCCCTGGGCATCCCTGGTGGGGAAGGGTCGTTTGGCCGGAACCCATTCGACAGAAAGCCATTTGGCTGAATGCCACTAGGCCGAACGACCATTCGGCCGAATGGGTCATTTGGCCGAAAGGGTCGTTTGACCGAAAGAGCAATTTGGCCGAAAGGGTCATTTGGCCGAAAGGGTAATTTGGCCAAAATGGTTATTTGACCGAAAGGGTCATTCGGCCGAAAGGCTTATTTGACCTCTTTTGGCCAAACGACCCTTTCGGCCAAACGACCCTTTCGGCCTAATTGACCCTTTCGGCCAAATGATCTTTTCGGCCAAATGATCCTTTCGGCCAAATGACCCTTTCAGCCAAATGACCCTTTCGGCCAAACGACCCTTTCGACCACATGGTCCTTTCAGCCAAACGCCTCTTTCGGCCAAACGTTTCAGCCAAATGACCTTTTCGGCCAAACGACCCTTTCGACCAAATGATTCTTTCGGCCAAATGAATTTCGGCCTAATGGTTTGTTCAGCCTAGTGGCTTTCGGCCGAACGACCCTTGCCCTTCTCAGCATTCCAGGGTGCTCCGGAATGTGACCAGATGAATGAACTACCTTTAGAACACATTTTTATGAACTTGTCTTGCAAAATCATAAAGTTTGACACGTCAAAAGACGTGTTTCTGGCTTGATCAGGTAGTGGCCATTCTCCGGACCGGGAGGTAACCACATTACTCCCATCAATACCTCCGGAACAGTACTGCTAGTTTTCGTGACTGTCATGTGAAAGCGAAAACATTGCATTTTCATTTTCAAGCGGCCAAATGAAAATGTAGCCGTCTCCCGGTCACCTGTCACATTACAAGCAGTCATGATGGGAATGTTGCTTTGTTTTGAAATCTAAATTTCCAAATAGTTTTAATAGATCTGTGCAAATAACGATGACTAGTCGATAAAATGAATGTATTGTTTTTGATTTTCGAGTTAGAAGTAACATTATTGAAAAAGAAACAGCTTGTTTACAATAGTTTGATGCGCTTTCATGAAATAAAAATCAGTGAAAATTTAGCAGAGTTCCTTTCATTGTTTATGTTTTCTATGAAAGCTCTCTCAATGAAAATGAAAATTTCAGTACTGCTTCGGAACCATGTTCATTTTTAAAACGATGACCAATGTCCATCAAACTACAGGAATTTTGTGATCGATTGCAGGAAACAGAACCAAATTTCGATGCAAGACTGCTGAGACAAATCATTTTGAAAATTTAGTTTTCCGTGAAATTCGGAGTCAGGTACGTAAGTGTTAATGCAAAGGTTTGAGCTGCAGACAAAGTTCAAGGGGAGAAAGGGACTTAAAAAAAAGACTTAATAAGTGTAGGCTCTTCGACCTCTATTTTTTGAAAAATGAAACGCGGAACATGGAAACGCACTGATACTAGAAAATGAAGAAAATTGCATCGCTAAAAATTATGTCTTGTCATAAAGTTTAATTAGAGATGAGCCAGCCTAGGGCTGAAAATCTCTTTAATAAAGACAAAAAAAAGTTTAATTAAAACGTATATTACCTGCTTATTGATGTTGATTTTCTGCTGCCTTCAGCACCAAAGATCCGCCTTGCATCCACTGTTGTAGTTCCAGAACAGATACTTCACGCCCGCACCATAGCTCAATTGTTCCAATCTCAGAAGCACTTCAGCTGTCATTCCTTCTCTCGCATATCACTTTGTGAACTTGTTTTCATAAATATTGAAGAGTTTTGAATCGTAATAACAACAACTACTAACTATCCCGCATGGTGTGTCCCATTACTTCAAAATAACTACTAACTATATATGGCTATACAAAGAGTATAAAACTCGTCTTAAAACATTGCTTGAATAAAAAAACACAACTAGAACGATTGATTTCACTACAATTACACTGTCAGCCCGTATTTCCGTCGCCCCTTTCGGGTTCGATGGTTTATTCCTATTGACTACTGCACCGTCTCGACGAATACGCTATTCAGCAGCATTGGGCGTCTCTTGCTGCACTCGGTGCGCACATATCATCTGGCCCATTATTAATCTGGTTTGTAGCAATGCCGCCATTTCACTGGGATGTTGATAAAACTATCACTTCGCACGTGCTCATGTCTTCTTTTAACGGAACCGCACGTAAAACATTAACTTCTGAACACATGTTTCGGTGCGCCGACAAACGTTGGACGTTGAAGTGGGAAGACGGTCATCAGGACTGCTACTGTTTCGTCATGGTAAATAGGGTGCGGCGCACTCGCCTTGGGCACTATCAGCAATATTTACATACGCACAGTGGCAACTGTGAGGGGGCGGATGGTATAGAAGTACGCAGAATGGGCCAGCCCAAGGAGTGTCCTCTAAAACTGTCTGACCTGGAACAAGGATAGAGACTAAGATGATTGCACATTATAAATACAGCTAACACACACACGGTTTGCGGAAACCACGGGAAATTGTTGGATTTAGGATCGGTTTTCGGTTGAAGGGGTTACATGGTGGATCAATCGGAGGGGAAGTGATTGTGGCAGTCGGAAGCGGGGTTAAGAGGGAGATCGTCCCAATAAATTGAAGCCAATGTGGGTTAGGATTATTGGATTTCCAATCGTGTATTCGAATGGTACGTGTGAGAAAGGCAGCTGCAAGCAGCCCGTCCAGGGATTAGATCATCAACGAGTGCTAGCAATAGCGGTTTTCAGGGCAATGAAATTGTTGCTACATTCTATATGTTCGACTATGAACGATGCTGGGAAGCGGGATGCAGGCACGTGAGGAAAAATTGAGGCGTGTGTGTTAATTTATGGTGAAAGCTCAAAATTTTCAAATAGCTAGCATGGATTAAATGTTTTGAATGTTCAGTTTCGCATTCTACATAGCCAACTAATGAGATTTATCATTATACCGCAACAGTTAATACATTTACGCCAAAGCTATTCATGTAAGTTAATGTACTAATCATATGTGTTCAATCAAGTTATTATTAGTAGAAATTAAAATAACTATACTGAAATGCCTTGTTTTTCTTCTTGCCTCTGGTAGTAATTTTATTAATTTTCAAGGATGAAGTTCCGTTTCGATAAGTAGATAGGCTTGTCGCCCTGTATCAAATTTAATGCACTAATTTTCTAGAGTTCCGCGTTTGGAAGGACATTAAAATATGAAAATAGGCAGTAAATATATACGAAAATTCCGTCGTTAATCAGGTTAGACCAGTCAATTTGATTAGAAAACATAGGGATGTTAGGTATATGGCTCCAATATTATGTTCAGTTTCGCTTTTATCATTAGTGTTAACTTTGGTCATTGGGTAGACCAAACTTTTAGTTGTCGCAGCGGATTTTCCCCTAAACTAGTTTACGACTACCGCGCGAGGTTGTTATTGTGGACAGGTGTTTGGTGATACCAATCAGATTTTTAGCAAACAGCATGCAAACACAGAGTGGAACACCGGTGAAGCATAAGATACCGAAGTGATGATAGTGGTCTGCCTGTGGTGATTCAAATCGCATGGAATGTCAGTCCGGTAGCGGCAGAGCAAAGGTAAATTAACTGGCGGGTAAAAATAAGAGTTTCGGGAATGCTAATAAAAATAGCGAGATTTTTCTCGATGATTTACCGTTCTTGCAGCTTTCTGGTGGAGTCTAGAGCTCTAGGGTGGAGGTGGTAGGAGGAAGAAAAGCAGTGCAGCAACAACAGCGGCAACGGCTTTCAGAATTCACAGGGGCAGCTAGTGGAACAGATCATAAATTTTAGCCACATGATTTAAATTAACCGAACTGTAGTGAGGAGTGCGATGGCGAAAGTCGCGAAATCGCATCCCATGGGCTATCGTGATCTCCGATCTCGGCATTCACTATTGGCTAGACTGTCATCTGTCCCTGGTGGTGGTGTGGCACCGGTTGAAAGCAAGTAGGAAACTAGAAAAGAAACACACAGAGAGAAAAAGAAAAAAGAATACAATGGAAATGTCTTTTTCCGACGGTTGGGAGTTTTGGGGAAGGAAGGGATTGCTAGGCCAAGGCAGACAGCCAGAAGTTAGGTTTTTTCCTATGCAGTAGTAGAAACGTCAACTTGAATGGATTGTAAAATTTGGACGAGGGTATTATTGCCCCCGGTGGTAAATGGTGGACATAACGGGCAATACCGTGCGGAGAAAAGAAAGGTTGTTAAAACAATTAAATATTCTTTATTGTGAGGAAAGCTACTAGACGGAATCGAGTGATATCATCGGTGTGAACCGATGCGGTGTTTAAATAGAGGTGAACCGACTGTCGAGATGAGATACAAGGCTGAATGCAAGCTAATTCAGTACGTTGGTCATTGTAATGTTAGAAGACAGTAGTCAACAAAAAATAAAGATACCTTCCATTCAGTACTACTGGTGATTATAAATGAAATAAGTTGAAGCTTCAATTTTAAGCACTTGGGAAATGTTTGTTTTGATTAATCCTGAATTCTTATTATTTTTCTGGATAATATCTGACATGTATTCTACATCCCTGGTCATAAGGGGCCGTACACTTATTACGTAAGCATTTTTTCTGGATTTTTCGAACCCCTCCTGAAAGATTTTTTTCATACAAATGATTTTTCATTTATATGGTGCGTAAGATATTGACCGAACCCCCCCCTCCCCCCATAAGTGCTTACGTAATATGTGTACGGCCCCTAAGTTTGGGGCCATGCTCTAAAAAAATTACAAAGTTGTTTACTCATAGCTCTTATAACGGATTTGTGAACTGCAAAACTCTTTCAAAAGATAATGTGAACATCTTGGTTGATGCGGGAGGCATTTAAAAAGCGTTTTAAACCAATGTTTACTCCAGACAAAGACATTTTGTTTGTCTATCGTTAGCTAAAAAGCTACTTATGTTAATTAGTTCACATACTTTTATATAAATGAAAATAGCTCACAATTTCGGTGTTTCATCTCCCTGCTGAAGAATACCTCCACATATTGTTCCTTCTAATTACGCGAGGTGTTTGATTTGCTCAAAATACCAATTGTTAGCAACCTAACCCTTTCGTCAAATTGAAAGTAAAATATAAAAAATATTTTCCACAAAACACAGGTATAGCTTAACGGATATACATTTGTTTGCTTCGATCGACATAGGCGCACGAATAAAGAAGGCAAGAGATTCCTTTGCGAACAAAATGTATGAATGTAGCAAAAGTGTCACTCATTTTTCGAGCACTTATCCCAAACCGATTTTCAACAAGTTGCATTCAACGCAGAATACTCTCCCACTGTTTCCTATTGAAAATTGGCTAGATCGGACTATGGGCTCGGAAGTTATAGCCAAAATACCACTTTTTCAATAGAAACATTGACTAAAAAATTTTTTTTGAAGGCACTTATACTTAACCGATTTGCTTGCAACAAGTTGCATTCGACGCAGAATACTCTCCCATTGTGTCTCCTATTGAAAATTGGCCGGATCGGACTATGGGCTCAAGATGAATAACCAAAATACTATTTTTACAATGTACGAGAAAGGCACCATCACCGCTACGAGGGATGATGTTGACATTCTCATCAGTACAGATCATTTTCTATATGTATGGCTTTGATGTTAGAAAAAAATATAAAATTTGGCCAATGTTATGAGAAGATATTCAAATGTTGCGTGGTCACTTTTTAGTCACTTATCTTTAAAAAAACAGAATAATCCACCTAGCGGTAATGGTGCTTTTCTCGTGTATTAACGTGTATTAAAACATGAAAATACATAAGAGTAACAAGAACAGCACATAAGAGAGGTCGAAATTGCGCTTTAGGGAGATAGATTCAGTTATTTAAATCAATTCACATTTATTTGCGTTCATTTGAATGCATTGCAGCAGTTTTTGAAATTAAAAAAACCCTGATTAATCTCCCTAGCGGTGTTGGTCCCTTTCTTGTGCAAGAAAAATGTGGGTGTTTTTAGCGTGTTTTGCGCATAAAAAAATAGTATTTCAGGCATAACCACCCATCCCAATCTGGCAAATTTTTAATAACAAACAATGGGACAGGATTCTCAATCGAATGGAACTTGTTGCGAGTAATTCGGCCAATTCTAAGTTCCAAAAAGGGTGTCTTCAAAATTGTGTACACATACACACATACATGCATACACACAAACAGACATCACCTCAATTCGTCGAGCTGAGTTGATTGGTGTATTACACTATGGGTGTCCGAGCCTTCTATCAAAAGTTCGGTTTTGGAGTGATCATATAGCCTTTACGAATACTTAGTATACGAGAAAGGCAAAACCCAGATTAATCCACCTACCCGATCAGGAATGCATAACAAAATTAAAACTCAATTCTATCAATTATTGTTGTTATTTAAAACAACTTGTGTTATAATTAGATAATTCGATAAAAATGTGTCTTCGGCCAGTTTTATTTCAAATCAAAATTATAACAACATTAGTTATGAATATTTTCACATCATAATTGCTTACATTTTTTGTAGACATTGGAAAAAAATCGGAGGTAATCACCTTCAATATAACTTGAACCCGCTCGATATTAATACATAGCTGGAACAAAGTTGATTGCCTACATTATGGATGGAAATCTGGCGTGGTAGCGTCCCAGATTTCTATCCGTGATGTAGGCAATTACCTTGAAAGCAGATTTTTGTACAGAAAAATTATATCAACGTTTGTTATAATGTTGACATGAAAGTATCAACCTCTGTTTTAATTATGTTACGGCTAGAGGTATTTTTGATATAATTTTTGTTATTTTAACAACTAACCAGCAAAATTTATAACACATTTTGTTACAATATTTTTCTGAAATAAATAACTCCCCTTGTTATAATTTTGTTATGCATTCTTGATCGGGATAGGGGATAATAAAAAATAAATATTAAAATGAAAAAAATCAAAAAACTCCTCGGATTTATTAAAGAATGTTTTGAAAATCCTTAAAATTATTCGAATTTTATTTTGTTGTCCCCTCAAAATATTATTTTTTTGTATCGGCCTAATGAAAGAATCACCAAACATTTTTTTCCATGGATTCTTCAAAAAGTTCAATAGTCTCTTCATCAAGTTTTCTATCAAAGCATATCCAAAACTGTTAAGAAAATTATTTTGAGCTTTTTAGTGGAATGTCTTCACTTGCCATACGACGAGTTTGTACAATCCCATTTAATTCCACCACTTAATTGTACCTTGACAAATACGTATTTCGACCTCAACAGTGAGGTCGTCCTCAGTGTCTCGCACTTGACTCAAGTCAAATCAAGTACGAGACACTGAGGACGACCTTACTGTTGAGGTCGAAATACGTATCTGTCAAGGTACAATTAAGTGGTGGAATTAAATGGGATTGTACAAACTCGTCGTATGGCAAGTGATATCCAAAACTGTTTTTTCTCTACAATTCCCAGAGGAAATTACTTTCGATTTTGTTATAAGAAGTATCTGAGTATTTCATAAACTATTATTACAGTTCTACGAAGGGCGTTAGCCAAGTAGGAAAACTCATTATGTTCTTATTTGCCACCAACTATAAAGATAGCACTTTACCGATTACTTTTGAGAATTGTTATGGAAAGCATTGGTTTTAATTGTTGAGAAAGCTTATGACATTAAGTTGGTAGTACAGTCCTGATTCGCTGATTTGGATATTAATGGTGGTTTACTTCTTTGTGAGCCCTCCTTAGCCTAGCGGTAAGATGCGCGACTATAAAGCAAGACCATATTGAGGGTGGCTGGGTTCTATTCCCGGTGCCGGTGTAGGCAATTTTAGGTTTGGAAATTGTCTCGTCTTCCTGGACATAAAAGTATAATCGTGCTAGCCAAGAACACTTTTTTGTCAAAATGCAATAAGAATACTGAAAACTGAGGTTTTAATCCCAATAGTCGTGTTCAAATAACTGTCAATTGACCTAGATAAAATAGAATACATAAGTTAATTATGTGGAGATTGTGGCCCAACCAGAGAATCACGACTATAGAACATTTTCTAGTAGTCGAACTAGAATTTTACGATAACTCGCCTATGCAAGACGTTTTTTTAGCAATTCGCTCAAGACAATGAAAATAGTTTCAGGGACTCCTAAATATTGTAACTGGATACTCCAATGACTGTATATTTTTGAGAAATTTTCTTGATTCAATAGTCAAAACTTTATTATCAATGAGCTTAAATATGTAACTCACGTTGCATTCTTCTTGAATAGCTTTCCAAAGATAGCCAACGACTCTCTATCCAATGGTAGTTTAATTTTCAGTTGACTCTGAGGAAAAGAGCTTTTGATTAGAATCTATAACTCTCGCAACGTGTGAAGTAAAATAGAAACGTCACTTCCTAATTCTCAGCTCAACGCGATCAGATCCGAATAACTCCCATTATCTCCAAAGCTCCAAAGTGAGCTTCCAGATATTCATTTTTAGCTCGTACCAGAAATCCGCTTCAATGATTTATATATTTTATCGGATCGGTTAAAAAAAGCGACCTGCATAATAACTGCGTAAAGGTTTTTATTTTTCGTTGTTTTTTATAATTCAACATCCGCCGATACGCATTTCTGTCATAGGTAACCCCTGAGACCAGCAAAGGTAACCCAGGGGTTCATGTACCCCAGGCTGAGAATCACTTTTCTAAAGCATCTATAGTAAAAAAATATCCTAGAACAAGAACAAAACTACTTTGCCTCTCAGTAGAACGGGAAGGATCAAGTCTCCTCACTTCCCTATGAGTCGTGTTTAAATTAACAATATTTGAAACTGATGGGATAATAAATGCTTTATAATGCTTTTCTTTCCCTATTCGCAGTAAGTTTTTTTTTTCCAACTTGAGTAATGTGCCATTATTTTTTTCAAACTTGTTTTACATGGAGGAATACAAAAAAATGTTGAAACCATATTTAAGAAAAAAATCTCATTTAAAACTATAAACTGTTCCAGAAGTTATAAGCACACTTGGTTTTTTAAATATTTCGAAAATTTTTTAAGCTTTCTTCTAGTGTCGAGTTTTGCAGATTTTATGGGATATAAGTCATGTTTTAGATTTTTTTTCCTTCACACGGTTTTGAGGTGTTTGCACAACACAGTTTCAAGTGCTTCCTTCACATTTCTCATCAATATCTACACTAAATCCATTGCATATGGCCATTATACTTATTTACCAAGCATTACAAGTTTGAAAACTAAAAATATTGTAACAGAAAGAGAATTAGAGGCATTTGAAATGCACAGGGTGCCGCTCCAAAAACGTAAAATAAATGTCGGGCCCTCGTATTCACTTATTTAACATGTTTATTGGTTTATTTATTCAATGTTGGCTGTAATAGAACGAAATGGTCTGTACATTACTTCTTAACAACTAAACCAACGATATCAACTGCATTTGATTCAGATTCATGATATATGAGTGTCGAAGTTATTTTTCACTAGACAACAATCTAAAAACAGGTAAAATGGCTCTATCGAAAATGTTGTTCAAATATGTCCCACTTACCCCATGTATGTTAAAAATCAAGGGAAAGTGAAAATGGCAGATTTTGGCTTTAATCAAAACCTTTAAATCGTTTTTGATGTCACACAATTATTAAATAGCTCAAACTATTCTTCTTCCACATCAATGATAAATTTTGAAATGACTATTTTGTTGGAAATCCATTGAATAGAAATAAAAGCAAAAGATTTTGCCGGTAGTTTAAATTCATGATCAAACAATACCATTAGTATGATGCCGCAAAGGGTTTTGATTCCATTTTTTGTGTCAGGTGAATTCGTTGATAATTCTGCTTCATCTTTCTAGAACATTGTTACCATTAAAAACGTTCACCGATTAATCGGCAGCCATAGTACCCACTTACCCGTATTTTCACTTGCCCCGCGGTACCTTACACTTTTTCGAGGTTTTCTAGTCTTCGCAACATATTTGCATTTACTTCTCGACGACAACACTAACTTGCCTATACACTTCCAATGAAAATTAAACTTATCTAATAGCTCTACGTTTTTTACTAGGTGATTTAAAAAAAAGGCACCCTAAAAATGTTCAATTTGTGCAGACCCATTTTTCGGACCCAAAATAAAAGCTAAATATTTCCTAAATTTGATGCAAAATATTCGGAAAAATTACATCACGTTTATTAAATGGAAGGCGCGTTCTGAACTACCCAATAAAATGCCAATACGAATCTTAATTTTAGTTTTTTTTACGATTTAATCAATTTTACCCATGATTTTCACATGAGGAAATATCATATAAAACCCCGTTGGAAATTCAAACGAATATAACTTCTGAAGGAATAAAAAAATCCTATCAGCTGTTTTTGAGTTATATGCGGATACGAACACAAACCATTTCATTTTTATTATATAGAGAAGATAGTAGAAGAAGAAGAAGAAGATTTCAAATAATGTTCGGCAGGGATGTCCTACACAGTTGTCAAAAATATGCAGGGCCGGATTTATGGGGGGCCGGGGTGGCCGTGACCACGAGCCTCCACAAATCTTATGTACCAAAACCAACATTTTTTGTACATGTTGGGGCCCCACATACCTTCGGCCCCGGCCCCTTCCGGCTAAATCCGGCCCTGAAAATATGCGCTTTTTTATTTTTCACAATTTTGCGCACAGCAACTACACCGGTGTGTAATACACGCCGGTGTATTTGCTGTGCGCACCCCGCGTGTATTTGACGTGCACCATTTTGTCAAATTGAAGTGACATTTCGAAAACTCAAATATCCATCTATTAGTTGCACTCTCTGTATAAATTGAATTATCTTTATTAAAGAGATTTTCAGCCCTAGGCTGGCTCATCTCTTACTGTAAAAAAAAAAAAGATTTTTTTGCCAATTGTGTCTAGGGGAAACCGCTAAATGTTGAACGGCTAAAATTTTTGCCTATTGTTGAACGCCCATAAGAAATGCACGTGCGTTCAACAATAGGCGAAAAAATTAGCCGTTCAACATTTGGCAAATTACCCTAAGACACCTCTGATGTTCTTTATCTGTATACTTAACTATGGAACTATTCAATGGACCATCATTATTATAGGACTCTTTTGTGAATCGGGGCAGTAAAATTCATATATGTGGGTCGTTGTTAGTTCATTTTGTTGTTATTTTCCTATACATATTTTCCTATTATTTTATTATAACATTACTGCATCGTATTATCGAATCACATACACAAAAAATTCTTACTCAAATAACAAAGATTTTGAATGTTTTAGATATCGGACTAAGAATACAGATTATCTGAAATTTGACCCATGTTCATGCCCCCGGGACACACTCCCAGTGTCGTATTACGGAGTGTCTGCTGACCTGGTTTCGCTATAAGACGTATGTAGCTGCACTACCATACCAACGGGATTTTCAACTGCACTGGAGGGGGGTTCGTCACAGGGCGGGGGTTAAGTCTTAATTAAAATAAATTGAAACGCGTAGCAGTGATGCAAGATAAAACGATTGCTGCAGCCGGCAGATCAAGTAGTGTATGATTCCGCGTGCCAGGCTCGTGTATGTAACGAACTAGAATTCCTACGCATTCCCTAGACCTAGTCTCGTTCACCGATCGCGATTGCAGCACTCAACACTAACCCAACGGTGCGTGCCATCTGTCATCTACCTAGGTGAGACACTGCAATTTGTTGCACAACTAATCTTCGCTCCCACGTGAGTGCGCCCCGATTGTGGGAGTAGTTAGAGGACAAAGTTTTAAAACTCCTCCGCGATAGGTTAATTTTTGTTTCAGTTAAGGACGTTGACTAATTTCTCATTCAAATCAAACTCGCTGGCGATGAAAAAAAAAAGAAAACCTACGCTAACAACCGTCTTGGAGCGCGACCGGTTTCAATTTGAATCTAATTAGCCACGTACCTTACGTATGGCTGCAGCAGGTAGATACATCCGAATGTTTAAGGGGAATCAAGTCAGGTAGCCACCTACTCACGCGTTCGCATTAGCTTTTAGAAGTCATGCGGCACGGTATCGATGCCTCGTCAGTCGTCTACACCCCCGAGATCAACATTGGCGATCAATCAAAGTGATTTGACGCCCACTTGACGGACGGTTCTCGCTCTCGGGGGGTTCGATTGTGTACGCCGATGGGTGACGGACTGGTTGATGCAATTCGCGGAAACTAGACATTGGCTGGGCAACGACGACAAACTTTGTATGTAGGTTGATTCGGATGATTGCGCATCATTAAGATATAGGTAGCATTGGTGATCTTTTTTGGGATCATCGTGTAAAACAGTGATTGTTGCTTCGTTTTTCATGGAACGAACAGCGGAGCTATGAGATGAAGTTCACATTTGAACAAAATTTGTTGCGTTAATCTTCTTCAAATAAAATATACTTGTAAGAACATTTTATTGATTTTCCGTTGGTACTAACAGATACTTTTGCGGTAGCGGATTTGACACGAAACAAATCTTTTCGCAACAACATATTTTCTGCAAATAAGCTTTTTATCCAAATGATCATATGTCATTCTTAGATTTCGAACTTCTATTGAAGGACTATTGTTCACTTCAAAACAGTAACAATTTTTAACCCTTTCTTTCCCACGACTTTTTTGAAAAATTTCAATAGGAAAAAAAACTAGAACAAAAGTTATTTGGAATAGCTAAAAATAGTGGAAAACAAAAAAAATGATTGTTAATCAATAGTTGCTTTATTATTTTTTTCAATACTTTCAATATTTTTACACAAAATTGATTATATTGGCAGTCTAATGAAACCATAAAGTTGTGGCAAATACTGCTTTTTGTTGTTGAAATATTTCGATGAATGTTGGAAAGTGCAAAATTAGATGAAGCTCTACAGCTACCATGGGAAGAAAAGAGTTAACCTTAATTTATCTGTTCAATGAATTGAAATATGCAAAATTTATCCATGGAATAAGGCGATTTTGATAAGCTTAATTGACTGTGATAATTTTATTTACTTTTAGGGTAGTCAAAAATTTTAAATTTCCCTATTCTGTGTCGTCCAACAGATAAAAAGTGAAATCACAAAAGATCACTGATTATAACTTGTGTCAAATAACGATAAACTTTTTTTAATGCCAAGTTAACTTGCAGGGGCCCTCCTTAGCCGTGTGGTAAGACGCGCGGCTACAAAGCAAGACCATGCTG
The DNA here is from genome assembly GCF_024139115.2 of Armigeres subalbatus. Classification (NCBI taxonomy): domain Eukaryota; kingdom Metazoa; phylum Arthropoda; class Insecta; order Diptera; family Culicidae; genus Armigeres; species Armigeres subalbatus. The sequence continues at coordinate 340,646,401 of NC_085140.1, read as the reverse complement.
AGGGTGGCTGGGTTCGATTCCCGGTGTCAGTCTAGGCAATTTTCGGATTGGAAATTGTCTCGACTTCCCTGGGCATAAAAGTATCATCGTGTTAGCCTCATGATATACGAATGCAAAAATGGTAAACTGGCTTAGAAACCTTGCAGTTAATAACTGTGGAAGTGCTTAATGAACACTAAGCTGCGGGGCGGCGCTGTGCCAGTGTGGGGATGTATTGCCAATAAGAAGAAGTTAACTTGCAAGCATTGTTGAATAGAAATCGAGTATACTTGAATTTCTCACTATTTGCCGTATTTCTAGATATCTGATTATTTGAATTTTACTGATCTCACTTGTTGATGAATACCAATCGGAGCATGGAAAAAATGTGGACTTTGATGAATATTATTCGTCGCGTAAATTATGTTAGGAGTTAGGAGTTAAAAATAAAGTGATTCTTAAGTTGAATTTTAACAAATTTTGACTTAAATTGAAAGCATTCTTATTTTAGAGCAGTGTATAACAACATTATTTTAATCTCAGTTCAACAATTTGCTATTTTCATAGCGGACAATAGCTTCGAAGTAGTTTGCTGTTGGCGTTTGTGACATCTATGAAGTGTTGAATAAAATTAATCATGATGATAAAACAATGCATGCTTTATATGGTGCTTAAACATCATAATAATGTGAACTTGACAGGTTCCTCAAGTATATAAAAAAACATTGGACATTTTTTTTAAACTTTATTAAGAAACAATGGACATAGATGAAAAGATTTTGTATGTATGTGATTTTGTAAACAAAGATTAAAAGGTCGATTTGTCCATTCTGATGGCACTCCCATGCAAACCAACATAATGAACAGGTAGGCGAAGCCTCCCCCTACCTGTATGTGGCGATGGTTTGCGTGGGAGTGCTATTAGATTGTAGAAATTAACGTTTGTATCTTAGTGTACAAAATCACATACGTCCTTTTGAATAAGTACCCGAGAAATGGTCATCAACAAATCCAATTAATTTCTAGCTGATTTCTTTTCTACTGAAACGTTAGCCGCATTACGGCGTTGAATTTAATCTAGAGTTAAAAAACACGATAATAAACAAAACAAAATTAGCCGGATGATGAAATTTTTTTCGCGAGATTCGGACTATTGACTCGCTAATCTGAAGTTAGTGCTTGGAAAGGTTCGTAAATAAAAGTAATTCAGACCTTTTCGGTCTTCTGTTACTCTTTTGATTTAGCACAAGTGGTCATGTCGTCAGCAAGTGAATAGTTTGGTGGTTGGTAATGATCGTTTCAACATAAAACCTTTGATATGAGAGGTTTTTTTTCCGAAGCACTTAAAAGAAACGCTGATGAAATCCATCCCCCAAAGACATTTGCTAAATCCAATAATACAATTTTTATTGCCGCAATTCTACGCCTTAGCTTGCAACGCCAATTGGAGAAAGTTGATATAAAAAAAATGACGTAGTCCTACGTCATCTCTTCGTGCAACCCGATTGTGATGCACGATTTTTTTTTGTTTGTTTGATGCATGAAATATGATCGAATAAATTATTTTATTTATTTATCATCAGACTAAGGCCGAAGTGGCCTGTGCTGCACATAAAAGACTTCTCCATTTAGCTCGGTCCATGGCTGCACTTCGCCAACCACGCAGTCTGCGGAGGGTCCGCAAGTCGTCCTCCACCTGATCGATCCACCTTGCCCGCTGTGCACCTCGCCTTCTTGTTCCCGTCGGATCGTTGTCGAGAACCATTTTCACCGGATTACTGTCCGACATTCTGGCTACGTGCCCGGCCCACCGCAGTCTTCCGATTTTCGCGGTGTGAACGATGGATGGTTCTCCCAACAGCTGATGCAACTCGTGGTTCATTCGCCTCCTCCACGTACCGTCCGCCATCTGCACCCCACCATAGATGGTACGCAACACTTTGCTTTCGAAAACTCCCAGTGCGCGTTGGTCCTCCACGAGCATCGTCCAGGTCTCGTGTCCTGTAGAGAACTACAGGTCTAATAAGCGTTTTGTAGATAGTCAGTTTGGTACGGGGGCGAACTCTATTCGATTGGCGTGTTTAGCGGAGTCCAAAGTACGTACGAATTCTAGCCACTATGCGTCTTCGAATTTCTCTGTTGGTATCATTTTCGGCAGTCACCAGTGAGCCCAAGTACACAAATTCTTCTACCACCTCGATTTCGTCAACACCGATAGAAACTCGTGGTGGGTGGCTTACATTGACCTTTCTTGAGCCTCTTCCTATCATGTTCTTCGTCTTCGACGTGTTGATGACTAGTCCAATCCGTTTAGCTTCGCTTTTCAGTCTGATGTAAGCTACCTCCATCCTCTCAAAGTTACGTGCCATGATATCAATGTCGTCGGCGAAACCAAATAACTGGATGGACTTATTGAAAATCGTACCACTCGTGTCAATCCCTGCCCTTCGTATTACTCCCTCCAAAGGGATGTTGAATAGCAGACACGAAAGACCATCACCTTGCCGTAACCCTCTACGGGTTTCGAAGGGACTCGAGAATGCCCCTGAAACTCGAACTACGCACATCACCCGATCCATCGTCGCCTTGATCAACCGTATCAGTTTATCCGGAAATCCGTTTTCGTGCATTAGCTGCCATAGCTGGTCCCGATCGATTGTATCATATGCGGCTTTGAAGTCGATAAATAGATGATGTGTGGGCACGTTGTATTCGCGGCATTTCTGCAATACCTGACGTATGGTCTGTGGTAGAGCGTTCACCCATAAATCCCGCCTGGTACTGCCCCACGAACTCTCTTGCAATTGGTGTTAGTCAGCGGCATAAAATTTGGGAGAGTACCTTGTAGGCGGCGTTCAGCAATGTGATTGCGCGGTAGTTGTCACAATCCAGCTTATCGCCCTTTTTGTAGTTGGGACACACGACACCTTCCATCCACTCCTGCGGCAGAACCCCATCCTACCAAACCTTGGCTCTAGCCAGTGCCTCACCACCGTGTTTAAACAGCTCTCCTGGTAGTTGGTCAACTTCAGGGGCATTGTTGTTTTCAGCCGGCCGATCTCCTCCTGGATTTCCTGGAGATTCGGAGCCGGAAGTCGCATGTCCTGCGCGCGTGCTCCTAGGTTCATTACCATACCGCCACCGTTGTCTGCCATATCGCCATTCAGGTGCTCTTCGTAGTGCTGCCGCTACCTTTGGATCACCTCACGCTCGTTCGTAAGAAGGTTCCCGTTTATGTCCTTACACATATCGGGCTGTGGCACGTGGCCCTTACGTGAACGGTTCAACTTCTCATAGAACTTTCGTGCGTTATTAGCGCGGTACAGCTCCTCCGTCTCTTCACGGTCTCGATCTTCCTGCTGGCGCTTTTTCCTTCGGAAAATCGAGTTTTGTCTGTTCCGCGCCCGTTTGTATCGTGCCTCGTTCGCCCTCGTGCGGTGTTGCAGCAATCTCGCCCATGCTGCATTCTTCTCCTCAACTAACTGCTCACATTCGCCGTCATACCAGTCGTTTCTCTGATCCGGAGCCACCGTGCCTAGTGCAGCGGTTGCGGTGCTTCCAATGGCGGATCGAATATCTCTCCAGCCATCTTCAAGAGATGCTGCGCCTAGCTGCTCTTCCGTTGGGAGTGCCACTTCCAGCTGCTGCGCGTATTCTTGGGCTAGTCTACCGTCTTGTAGCCGCCCAATGTTAAGCCGCGGCGGACGACTCCGACGCGTGTTGATCACCGTCGAGAGTTTTGAGCGCAGACATACTGCGACGAGGTAGTGGTCGGATTCAATATTCGCAGCGAATAAATTATATGTTTGTTAAATAACAGTTAATAACAAATTCCCTCTATGAACTCTTCAGAGCATCTATCTGCATATTGATTCAGTAGCCGCCTTCCTAGAACTCAGCTAATCACGTTGAATGCCCCAGAGGAACTATGCAACAATCATAATTTACATAAATTCAGCAACAATATATTTTAATAAATAGATTATAAGAAAGAAGAACTGTAGAACATGCAAAACGGTACACACTTCTTTCTTATTTGTATGAAACTTTTATTATTTTGTGACTCGAACCATCGATGTCCCTCGCGGTTCGCTATTTTTGTTTCTAAATATTATTTCTGCTCATAACGCCAAACGAATGTAGGGTTATGTTCAGGGTTGTGCTGAATCATTTTCATACGATAAAGATTGAAATTATCATTTGATAACTCTTCTCATGTGTGAAAACTAGGCGAGTTGTCCTCGGCGCCAACCTTTCAAATTCTGGAATCAATTGATAATAAACACAAAATTATCAAATAAATGTGAACCTTACCAATGCTAATGTAATGTCAACAATGAAGTTCAATCTGATGTTTGGTATTGTGTTTAGTGCTATGTAGAGAAATAAGTTCAGAAAGTAAACTTTTTCAATGATAGGGTAAATGATGTATTTTGGACATCTGAATGTATTTTGGACTTTCAGCTTTATTTTGCGTGTTTTTCTACTTGGTCTTCTTCAAATAAATAGAAATAATGTGCCTGTTCAGCCTCTTTGATAATCACATTTCTAACCATAATTATGTAACAAATTGAAAAAAATATAGCCCAAAATATATTCAGATGTTCAAAATACGATCCTTACCCTACGTAGTTTGCCAGCGTTTTTTGGTCAATGATTTCATTATTAGTAACATGCTCATATATCAATAATGTTCATAAAATGGTAAATTTTGGCCTACTTTGTGGCATTTTTTTATTTAGGCCAATACAAATATTTAAAATCTATTGTGTTTCCCTCCCCCTCGGATTTTTTTTTGCCAAAAGATAATATTTTGAGGGCGCAACAAAATAAAATTCGGATAATTTTGAGAATTTTCAAAACATTGTTTAACAAATCCGATGATTTTTTTTTATTTTTTTTCATTTTAATATTTATTATTTATTTTCCCCCTTGATTTTTCGGAGACCAGTAGGACAAAAAGTTAATTAAATATTTCTAACGGGCTTATAAATGGAAAAATTGAAATACTCTACCTCAGCACGGTGTCACTATAAGGGATCGAGATAATTTTTTGAAAATTAGTATCTCTGAAACACCTACCAGCCATAAGAGCTCCTCCCTCATGCATTTGGTAATGTAAAATATTATATTGAGGGAGCAAGAACAATTTTTATTTATTTTTTTTCATCATTTTTAGAGCCAATTCCGTATAAATCTTTAATCACCACCAAAAACTAACATTTTATAATTGCAAATACGTGAAAGAGGAAAGCCTATGATATCGTGTAGTGGGTGTTTCAGAGATACTGATTTTATAAAAATAAGTTTCTTTAGACAAAGATACCGTGCTCAGAATCAAAATACTTGGTGCGGAATAGTTTAATCAAAAGTTTCAAAGATGTGCGTGGACTGAAAAGATCTAAATGGACGTGTTTTCGTAAAGTGAGCAGAATCGACTAAAGTGTCAACCCAACAACCCGTACCTTGAAGCTTAGGAGTAATCACTAGATATTTCTGTAAGGAAAGACCTACTAGTTATCTGTTACAAACTTCCACTCCAGCAACTGCACTCAAATCTCGTTTTCCCACACGCATACGCCATAAAAGACACTCTGAATGCGCATAACCACACGCCACACGTTTTATGCCGTTAAAAATGGCCTTTTCGAGGGCGCCCTATCGCCCATGCGCAGAATAATTGACCCTCTTTTTGGAGCGAGCGAGCCGAGTTGCGCTGTTGAGGCCTCCCTTCCACACTGCTTTTGGCGACAACAGCAGCCTCTCCTAAGCCAACCTACACCCATCATTTCCGTCTCAGGGTAAGGCGCGGAAGAAAAGCGATAAATCAAATCGCCCCCACGAGTCGAACCGTAATTCTGAGGGTGCTTCGGCTGCTGCAGCCAAATGTAGAAACTCTAATAAATCCTATGACGATGACGACACGTCGCAGTGGCGTGCGGCTTCGTGGAAAATGCCAACAAATTTGAAAACAATCAGATTGAACTTATTTGGATTCAACTAAAGACACAAATCCCTGTACATCATCCGTTCACATTAAAAATAAAATAATGACAAAAGCTAATCTCATGAAAGAATGTCGTTATTTTTTTATTCAAAGTAGGTATGTTCAAGCAACAAGAACATTGACCAAGTATTCGAATTCTTTGGAATAAAATGATAGAATTTTCTCAAAGTATGTTCATTTCATAACTAGGAAAATATAATACTCGAACCTTCAGCGACTTCTAAAAGCGTAATCCAAGAAATCAATAAGCTGTGAGTGTCACTTCATCCACAGGGCCACCTCATCCGGCTTTCGGCCACTGTAGCGGTCACCCGTGATTCATAAAATGAAGCAAACTGCGCCGCGTGGCCGTCATCGTCCGGCTGCTGACGGCTGCTGGCGGCGACCAGTGCAGAATATCCAGCCAGTTGGCAAGCCAAATTAGTATTCCATATATAACAAATTGAATTCGAATTGTTAGTGCAGCTCAGAGCGCGCTTGCTTGTAGCTCGGACGTGTGGAAGACAATACCTCTGTGTGCCTGTGTCATGCCTTGAATCGACGCGTGGGAAGTAGTTCCTTCGTGAGAGTTAATACTCCTGGCCAATTCAGCCTCAATGCGATTGCTGCCGCGAAAAAAAAACAGAAAGTGATCATTAGCCAAATCAAGTGTATACAAATTATTACTTTTCGTCGGATTTTGTTTTCTCGTCTCTTGGCAGACAAAGACCATTAGCGACAGCTATGGTAGTGTGGTGTGTGGGCTTCCAGAGATTTGGTCCATCTGGAATGGGATCGCTGTATGATTCCCACACGATTGTGACCATGGCCGGTATGGTCGTCGTATGTATGGTCAACATCCGTCATGTTCGGTCGTAAAATGGATATTTCAGGGGGCTAAATTTTTGGCGAGGTGGTTATGACCGGACAGCGGATGTTCAATGAGTCAGACGGCAAGTAATAGTGGGATGTGGATATGGAAGGACTGAATGCGAAAGACTAGAGTTAGTCAGACAGAATTCACTGGAACAATTTACGCGCATACAAGAAATCTAGATAGTGTACGAATTGAATGCACCTCTACTTTATTCATTAAAGCACAGGATGCCAAACTATGATTTTAAGACATGTGACCTCTTGAAGGTCGCCAAAATAAAAATTAAAAAGGATGTGCCTATAATGTGCAAAGTTGTTCCCATTCATTAAAACAGCAAATCACATGTAAATAAGATAAAAATAACTTTCAGAGTAGTATACAGGTAACTATAAGCACGTAAGAATAATCATGGCAAAATTTTTGAGTCGCGGTTTCGTGGGTGCAAATCTCAAGTAGGGCAAATGATCCGATAGTCGTGGGTGTTCCTATAGTTGCGGTAGTACAGTATGCGGAAAATCTAAGAATCAAACGCAGCAACCCACTTCGCCCAATAATAAATCGATATGTCAAAACCAAGGAATGTAAAATAACAACATTACCAATGACAACGACATTGTCCTCTCTTGTAAATGTTGGGACAAACTCAACTCGCAATAAGCGTTTGTCCCAAACTGCAACAGAATAGGACAATGATCGCCTGCTGCGCATTTTGAGAACTAGGCTAGGTGTACCAGTTGTGGCTATAGCACCAGTTGTCGCACTAGTGCTTTATATGCCAAATGACCAATCAAATCACCGCAAACCAAGTTCATATCGATAAAGCATATTCATATGACACTATAACACCTTTGATTTCCTCCAAAACAAGCAAAGCATAATTGTAAAAATTGATTTTGCTTAATTTTTAACGTCCTTTGCACCAGTTGTGGCACTAGTGGTCCCAATTTGGCCAGTCCCATAAGAAATCAATGGGATTTGCCAAATAAGGAACCAAAATTAAGAATAGTGCCACAACTGGTGCATGCGTTCCTATTATGGATTAATCATTTTTGAGGATGATAACAAATTTTATTGTGGTTTTCACAGCTGTTCTAAGGAGCAGGAAGTAAAACCTTTCGCTTGATATATAAAGTCGACCCGCATGCCTTTTACTTATTTTTAAAAAAATAGTTGTTCTTGTGTATGGCGACAATTGGTACACCGACCCTACTCGGTTTTCGATGCTGTTTTTGGTTAAATAAGTATCAGTTATCTATGTTTAGACATAAATTTAACCATCTGTTCACAAGATTTTTGTTTTACTTCTGAAATATACAGGTTATCGCAGTTTGAAAAGTTCACAACAATTTCCTCTCCATGTTTGTTGCAAATAAAACGGAACGCAACATTGTCTTTATCCTCTGCAGATGAGGACAAAGGGTTATCGCTATTCTCTTTTGTCGCTTGTTTTTTTGCATTTTTCAGCAACAATTACATTCCTTGGTCAAAACACAACCCAAGTGAAAACAGCATTGATTATCTTGATAAACTGGTACCTAAATATCTTTAAAATACCTTACTAAATTTTCGCCTGTGCTTTGTGAGACTTTTTCATAATTGTGAGGTGCTTCAGTGTACGAATTTCGATGCCCCATGGTACCTGTCAGGTAACATTTTGAATAATTATTACAAACTAGTTGACGTCTTGCGAACTGCCCATGCAAAATTCCCATATTTTCACGATTTTCTTTATTTTGCTCGTGATTTGTACATGAGAAAATACCCTATAAACCCGTCGGAGATTATAACGGACAGATTTGTTGAAGGAATGGAAAAAATTATATATAGGAAGAAGAATATATATATTCGGATTTTAATATTTTGATGTTTGTATGTATGTTCGCTAGGGGCTAAGGAGGTTTAGACATGCGGTAGGATGCGCGGCTAAAAAGCAAGTTCAAGCTGTGGGTGCCTGGGTTCGAATCCCTGACCGGTCTACTAAATTTTCGACTTTCCTGGGCATAAAAGTATCATCATGTTAGCTTAATGATAGAGTCGTGATTCGCTGGTTGGGATTTTGATACTTAGTTCACTTTTTGTTGGGCCTCCGCTGGTTGGGCCTTGACCCAGCTAAAAAGAAATCATACGTCAAAATGGAATATAACCACTGAAAAATGCATTTGGCGTCACTGGACATCATTTGTCATGTCCAAGTCGGAATGCACAGGTTCAAATGGCTGTCAGTTTTAATGTCAGAGTTTAATGAACACTGAACAATGAAGCTGCGAGGCGGCAATGTTCCAGCGGGGGATGTAACGCCAATGAAGAATGTATATAGGGCACTGCACGGACTGCTTTGTCTATTTTTCGCTGCAAAGAAATCTGAAAACAACAAGGTCAGTAAACGTCAAATTTCATGAAGAACGGAAGAGAAAGAGATTCTTCAGTGCAGTGCCTTATTCGCCAACTACTTCTAAGTCACTTAGACGATATCAAACAAAATTTGGTACATATATTCTCTATCCTTAGAGGAAGGTAACAAAGGGAAAAGTTTGAGGGACGGGAAAGGTGTTTTGTTTAGAAAACGAACAATTCAGTGTAACTTTCAACTGCCAGGACCTTCTAAACTCCGGAAACAATTGAAACCAAATTGGGTACACACATTCTCTATTCTGATGGGAAGATTCTATGGGGGGTTGTTAGAGTGATTAAGAAAAGTCCTATGTTTATGGAAATATTGCATTATTAAGGGAAAATTTATATTTAAAAGCGATTTATTCTAATGGGATCTCCTACTTATATAATATACATTATTTATGCAATCTAGCATTTTGCTAACTGAAGCTCACTTGTAAAGCTCAAACCGGGTAAACTCTGTAAAAAGTCGCGATCGGTAAATAAAATTAAGTGTGTAGTTAACTGAAACAGATTTTACGACCGTGATTGAAATGAATGATTTGTTTATCGGCTTTATCGATCAGTTCTACTCAAAGTATGAGGGAGTAGATCTTCTGTTTCAGTTATGAAATAAAATTGGATTAAAAAAAGGTTCTATCCTATTAGATCGAAATTGGGTGATTGGATGAACACGTCACGATATGGACATCCCTCCAAGAGTGGTAGTGTGAATTCCTCAACAGCTCAAGAACTCAAGAACAGCACATGGGGAGACCATTGCCTGGATTTGTTTGCCTGTCTTGGCACGGTGGTTTCCATACCACTAACCAAGCCGTCCACAACCAGGACGTTAGGCAAGAAGATTCACGCTTCGATTGTTGTGCTGTTCAATAGATGGTCTTCATGCCTCCCTTTCACACTCTATCGTTTCATACTTGTTCGCGCCCTAGCGAACGGCTTTCAATCTGATGATTTTCAATTATCTAATCCCTCATACTTTGTGTAGAACTGATCGATAAAGCCGATAAACAAATCATGTGTAGTTAACCAAATGTATAGGATTACACTGGTACTTTCCATTTAATTCCTCTACTTTTTGTTATCTTCACAGATACGTATTAGACCTCAAATGTGAGGCCGTTTTTTGTGTTTCGTACTTGACTCAACTTGAGGTCGAAATACGTATCTGTAAAGATAACAAAACTTAGTGGAATTGAATGGAAAGTACTAAACTCATCTTAGACAGTTGAAGACATTCCACAAAAAGAGCTCAAACATTTATTCTGACGTTATTCATGCTAAAGGATATCGTGGTTGCAGAAGAGCCATTTATAGCTTCCAATTATATGAAGAAGTGAATTGCATCCAAAAACTCTGCGACCTATACGGTTATGTTATGGTTTGGTGGTGCTTCTCGGTGCCACACAAGATACATACACATGCAATGGCGGACATAGAAAAAGCTTTCAAGTAATAACTAATGAAATATAGAATAATAAAATACTAAGTTTAAAAGCAGGCCTAGTTCCAGATAAGGATCGGAGCTGAGCTCAACTAATAATCAGAATCTGGGAAACTGAACAGCTACCGGAAGAGTGGAAGGAAGGAGTTATATGCCCCATCTACAAGAAAGGCGACAAGCTGGAGTGTGAGACTGAGAACTTTCGAGCGATCACCATCCTTAATGCCGCCTACAATGTGATATCCCAGATCATCTTCCGTCGTCTGTCACCATTAGTGAATGAGTTCGTGGGAAGTTATCAAGCCGGCTTCGTTGACGGTCACTCGACAACGGACAAGATTTCTACTGTACGGCAAATCCTTCAAAAATGCTGTGAATACCAGGTCCCAACGCACCACCTGTTCATCGATTTCAAGGCGGTATACGACAGTATATACAGCGAAGAGCTATAAAAAATTATGGAAGAGAACAGCTTCCTTAGATTGCTCAAAGCAACGGTAAATGGTGTACTAAACAGTGTGAAGATTTCGGGCGAACACTCCAGTTCGTTCAAATCGCATCGGGGACTAAGACAAGGTGATGGACTTTGCCTGTTGTTCAACATTGCGCTAGAAGTTTTCATGCGGAGAACCGGGTGTAAGAGCCGGGGTACGATTTTCAACAGTTCCAGTCAATTTATTTGTTTTGCGGATGACATGGACATGTACAAAACGCTGATAAGACCGGTAGTATGTGCCGGTAGTCCTCTACTCTACGGACATGAAACATGGACAATACTCGAGGAGGACTTGCAAGCACTCGGAGTATTCGAGAGGCGGGTGCTTGGGCGGCGAAGTATAAACCACGAGCTCACCCAGCTCCACGGTGAACCCTGCATTCAGAAGGTTGCTAAAGTAGGAAGGGTACGATGGGCAAGGCATGCTGCAATAGTGTTCGCTTCCGATACGACAGGTAAAAGACGACGTGGACCACAGCGAGCAAGGTGAGCAGACCAAGTGCAAAACGACTTGGCGACCTTGGGGCGCATTCAAGGCTGGAGAGATGCGACCACGAACCGTGATTGTGGCGTCAAATTGTTGATTCAGTGTTATCTGTTTAGATGTAAACTAAATAAATGATCCACCGCTCAGTGCCATTTTATACCAATGCCAATTGCAATACAGCTGCTAAGTGAATATCAAGGTTTTAAAATAATGTGTTGTGAATATTTTGGATTATGTACGTATGTAACAGGATTGTGTTTTCGGGCTTCGAAACTCTAAAACATTCTGGATACATACTATCCAAAGCGAGTTTTTGCAAGTTTTAATTTCAAATTTTTTCGAGAGTTTGCGGGAACTTTTCTGAAAGCAGGACGTGACCGTGACTTTTGCTGGTGAATGAAATACACAATTACAATGAAAATTGCAATGCAAAAATGGTAGATCAATCCAGTCAGCGGATCATATGATTTAGTGTTTTATATTTAGCTTCGAAACCATGCCGTACTGGCCCTAATTTGCTCCCTTTCGGCCAGATGGGTTTCGGACTACTGGCAACCAACCAAAAATCCAAATGGCGATCAAACGACCCTTCCCCCTGCTTGATATTGTTTTCCAATCATGGTCACTTCACGATCTTTTTTAGCCTAGCGAATTCAAAAGGGCCTAGCGAATTCGAAGGGCTCAATAAAGTCTATACAACGTAGCGGCAATTTCCCAGTGGAGGATGCAATGCCATGATCATGAAAAAAGAATATAAGGGATCACCCAAGTCTCTTTTTGGATGATTTCATATCTTCATTTTAGAATAGGTTTTAGAACTATGTATGCATAAAATCGAAATTTCCAATCATAATTTACTAGTTATGTATATAAATGAATCTCGTTACTTACCAAGGAAATCTGAGATCGCACAATCCCCTCCTCTATTGAGTTTTCTTTTTCTTAACATGAATAGCAGCAGCTGAGACAGTTTACAGTGCACTCTAGTGTTGCACCTGCTCATACGGATGAGTCACTATTTTCGGGTAAGAATCGGTTTAGTCACGATACATGTTTAGTGTGGGTGAGTTGATAGACAGGTAGACTAACGACCAGAGCTAGAGAGATTCCCGCCCTTGTTTTGCTCCACTGGACGTCGAACGGAACAGAAGACACGGGAGTCAGGCGGTGAAATGGATCTGACGAAAGGGGTTACTCTTTTTAGGTACAATATTAGGATTAGTCAAGGTAGGTCGCATAATTAAAAACAAAGCTTAGTTTTGGGTTTTATTCACTTGTTATTTGAGCTGCGCTGTTACTGTTGTATAATTTAATGAACAAGTATTATATATAGTTTCAAGTACGTTCCAGGATGCTAATGCCATGTTCTTACAAGTCTAGTTTTCTTCTATCAGTATTAAGTAGAGCTTTATTCTTTGTGTTGGCTTCATATACGTATGGCATCATTGCTTTCTTAAGTCAATTTATTCTAGATAAAAACAAATTTAAATACTAGTTATAAATAAATATTTTGTTTTTCATGTATAAAAATACGAGTGATCTGCTTGTACTCTCTTTATAATGCAATTTCTCTTCGATCATGGCAGGCATTCCAATTTGTCAGTTTTAAGACGATTTAAAAGCAGCAATCATGCGTGTCTTCTCTGTTTTTGTTTTATTCTCAACATTCATTCTTCTTCGTTAGTATCATGCGCCCCTCTGCAACTGGTCTCGTTTAAACAAAACAATTAAGCAGTAGATGAGGAAAACAGACTAGAAGCAGTAAGAACATGCCGCATTACGGACGGCTAATGTCCTCTCGCATGGCACGTTTTATGTATTTATTTTTGAAAACAAGAGTTTGAGGTTTAGTCTTTATCAATGCAGAAACTGACTCCGGCGAACAGATCTAAAAAAATACTCTGAGAGGTGGGCACAGATAGATGGCCTGTCGGTTATTTGAATCTTTCAAGGGGACGCACAGTTGAATGCGTTGTTCTATTTTTTTACTCACTAATTTATATTGGTTGTTTACTTGGCTTAGAGATGCGCTTGCAGGGAAGTTTTAATTTGGGATTACTTTTATAGAGCATGCTGATGGTTGATGGTAGCACATTGCTTGTGCTTCATGGCGATGATCGTTAGCGAAACTTCATGGACATTGTAAGAAACGGAAACAAGGTTTTTAAGTGCACCATATCTATTGGGCTTGATTAACGAGCAATGGAGTGATTCCCATTATAATTATTAGATAATGATTATATCTAGGTGAAAAAAGTTGTTGCTATTTGAGATGATTCCACAGTGCATTTATTAATGTAGACCTATTTGGTCAGCACCTCATATTTCAATCGCAGCCTTCATTATTCAGTCGTGATTTTTTGTACACCATTTGAAATTTGCAAATACTGACCATAAGTTTTGAGGATGGCAATAGGAGCACTGTCAAAATAAATTTGCTCTCAAATTATATTATTTTAATTGAAATGTTTATGTCATACTGGTTAACAAAACTTGTGATGGTTTTTTCACAGTACAAAGTGTTCGTATTCAATTTGGACCAAATACCCGCTCGAAATCATAATTTGCTCTAAAAACCCGTCTACACTAGTCTCTACCAGCCCTGCCATTTTAAATGGATGCAAAAACTTCATACAGCAAAAATACTTCACTGCACCGGTCAGTGTGTTAGTAACAATAAACATGAAACAAAATATTGAATGTACCGCTTTGCCATTCTGAGTGGAGTGGGCTCATGCACGCGTGCGACTATTATTTTACTTTTTTCATTGCTAAGTGTAGTGAAGCTGCGCCCCTCGTGTTTTTTTTTTTGTTATTGTTACTTACTCAAGCTGTACATTAGGCGCGGTTCGCTAGTTAGGCGGGTACGTGAGCTATCATGAACCCAACAGTAGTGACAATACGTGAATTTTGCGCCGCTGGTTCGGAAAAAGCGTCAGCATTTATCACGGCGGTGACTTTGTAACGGGCCGGCTGCTGCCGCAACGCAACGAGATGCTGGTTCCGTGACTGATAATGATAGTGTATTGAGGGAATCATTAACTAATTAAGAAGAAATTATTGACGGAAACTGCTTCTAGTATTGCGCCTTGTTGTCGACGTTCGAGGGCATGTGTCGATTCTGATGGTGGGTAATTAAAATACGACTCTACCGCAAAAGTAGGAAATAAACCAATAAACGATATTGAAGATTTGAGATTCAATATTATCTTAAAGACCCTTTTTTTTCATACACACCGAGTACTGAGGTTTGGGTCCTTGTGACCTTTTGCCTATGATGTCGGTCATAAACGCAAGGCAACTGAATCAATTTAAACTCACAACATACCTCATGCCTGACGTAATGTAGCAACTAGAAAACAAGAGTGAAAAACCAGTTCAATTAGAGACTGACTCATGTCGGTTCGATTGTACGGATGTTGCATCTACAAAACCAGCTCAGAAAAATGGACACTCATCTTTCAGTCAGTCAATCAATCGGTGCGTTGTTGTTAGGTACTAGATTATACACAGAAAGCGATTTAACCCATCGAGCGATCATCTCGATACGATGGCGATGAACGTCGAGCCATGAAACCATGTTGCAAAGACGTACGAATGGTACAGGGGAATCAAAATGCAAATGCCTTGAGCGGTTGACGATCACTTTCTTCGAATGCTATGTGGTTTGATGAGAGATTTACGAGGCAGACTACCGACTATTGGTTGATCGGTTTAGCGCTCCAAAAATAGATGGCTGAAGCAGTGGTTCAATCAAAAGATTTAGTCTGATGTGTTTCCTTTCGCAATTTCAAGTTCGTTTCAAAATATAATGGAAACAACATACAAATGGCTTCAGCAGTTTCTTTAACATTACAAATATATACTTTTTCAAGGTTTGAGTATAGGTAACCTCGACACCAACTTTTATAATTCGATATATATTACAGACTTTTTTTTATAAAATAGATATACACCCAGGTTTTTTTACGCGGTTGAAATTCATTAATTTCACGGTTAATCTGAACTTTCACAGTTTTTTAATACCCCCTGAATTTTCTTTGATTTTTTGTTATTTTTTTCGTAAGGTTAACTCATTGTTTCATTGACGCTTAAGGTCTTAAACGACTAAAACCAAACCGTGTAAAAAAAAACCTGGGTGTAAATTGATTTGTTTTTTTTCACGAAAATTTATTATTTTTTTGTTAAAAGTTTGACAACTCAAACTTTGATTTATTCCATGTAAAATTTCCATGAAAAGAAAATAGGCGGCAATACAATTTTACTCCGCTTGGTGAATAGAAAAAAATTAGCGTGCTTTTGCCAAATGATGATCAAATATGAGCTTGGTTCCACGTAGAATGCGTTTAAAACGGTTGAGATTAACTCTATAAAAAGTTGTCCAATTTGTTTTTTCTCTTGAGAACGTACACACGGACAGACAGATATTTGTTCAATACTTCGAATTGAGTCGAATTGTACATAAGACTCTTACGACTCGAACGCCCTATCACTGATTTACTGTTTTATTTAGTATTAAGTGCATAAAATCCTGTTGAGTTTGAATGAATAAATTAATAAAAAAAATCGCTTGGTGTAAAATAATGGCCGTTTGGTACTTCTTTGTCTTTGGAAAAGACTTCCCAAGTAGACGAAAATAGCTCAATAATATCAAATGCTGATAAGAAAGCAAAGTGAGATATTGACATGATTGATATAAGAGATAAAAGATCAGACAATAATATCAATATTTTGAACTAAAATATCATGAGAAGATCAAGTCATGGTATTCGTAATAAGTGAAGAATATCATGTGCCATTAGTTTGTTCTTATCCATAGCTAATATTGATATTTAAATGATATTTCGGTGCATTTTTTTATTGTTCCCTGTTCTTTTATCTCTTATATCAATCAAGTCCTTATCATTTTTTGTTATTCTGTTCATGGCTTCTGCCCGGGTTGTTATGTTTTTCCAACCCATATTATCTTTTTTTTTCAATTGTTTAAAAAAACGTCAATGGTTTATAAAGGTATCTTATGGTTTAGTTTTCTTGCCCCTAATTACATTAATAATTCCATTCTACAGACATTCTACAGGGTCCGGCAATTGAACTGCTACATTAGTGAGTAAAAATAATATAATACAAAATACGTATTGGGAACTAGTTCTACAAAACTGCTCCGAACCGTGGGCACATCGTTATTTTGGTACCAGGGGTTGGGTTTTATGTCGGCTCAAACAGTGAAGAAAACTAAACTAAGGGTTTGTCAGGATTCATTTCCTGAACGCTATGAATTTCACTGTCTGGGGTATGTTGGAGGCCGCATCTGCTGTAAAACATCATGTTTTTTGTGCAAGTCCGGAAGCGACATCTGGTGGCATCCGGAAAAATACCACAAGAGCACCTGAGGGCCTCGTACGATACGTTCCTCGATCGTCTGCGACGAGTGGTTAAACTAAAGGACGAAAAAGATGAACTTGACCAGTGAGCTTTCAAAAAGTGATGTTTTCTAGTAAAATTAAATGAAATTAAAATGAAATATTTTTGTTTTGATCAATTTATCTGTTTATTCTAATGTAGCACTTCAATTGCCGAACCATGTAAGTTATTGAAACAGTGGTCATTCTCACCCACATTTTGATGTTCAAATATTTTGCAGTGGAATTTGTAGCCGAAGTAACAAATGAAGTGGTGGAATTAAATGGAATTGTACAAACTCATATCGAAATAAGCCCATAGTTGCTATAAAACATTTGGTTGTTTTATCAAGAATTTAGTTAACATTCTCCCAAAGTGGTCTGGTTCTTAATTTTTATGTTCTAGCTAAACAGCTCGTTCAAATTGTCACTCAAACTCTTTTTTTATGGAAACCACGCCGATTCCAATATTGTTAGCTGCCCATCGGACCGTATCACCATTTTTCAACCATTGACTTCGGCCAAATAAACATACAACACGCCCAAACCAAATCCACTTGGAAATGCATACACACGCCAAAACGATTGAGATTTCATATGGCACTTTGGCTATCGGCATAATCTTTAAATGGGTTCCACCTTTGCCTCCCGCGCAGGCGAGAGAAGTATGCAAACGACGACCGGCCCAAGCAGGATGAGTAAACTCTTCAAGGTGCCTAATAGAACTGGTTTTTCCCGTCTTCATCTTCGAGGCATGTTGTCCATTAGCATAACGTCCGCTGAGGGAAAAAAGTGTCGCCTTTTGGTGGAATAATCACAACCGTGTAATATTCTAACACATTGAATTATTATAGTTTCAATAGTTTTGAAACTTTTCCAGCATATACCCATTTAAAAAAAAATTCTCAAATCAAGCTCAAATTGATTTATATTTGAACAATGAATAAACAAATCCGAGTTCAATCTTAGAATATTTTCCATTCAATAACCCACGCCATGATCTGCTGCTCTCAGCTAAGACATGGCATGACACATGAATGGAACCTCCATTTAATAATTGGTTCGTAGCCGGTGAAACGATCTTCTGTTATTAAATTGAACTTGTCTGAACTATTGGCCCCTGTTCTACATAGGCTTCAACACACCGTGTGCCGACTGATACAATTGATGCTGTTTGGTAGATGCATAAGTTTATTACTGGGTACGTTGTGTGAAGAAAAGAAAACAAATGACTATAAACAATGTTTTTTTGTTTGAGCGAAATAGGACCTTAAAATGTTTTCAAAGCACTAAACATATTCTTACACGTTATAAAATGTACAGAAATTTATTATTCGGAGGAATGGGCAAACATATTAATTTATTATGAAGCTAAAGTCGAAGTGAAGTTCCCGGCAAAAGTATTTGCAATTTTAATCTAATATCTCACAAAGAGTATACGCAATTTTAATCTAATTTCTGACAAAGAGTGTACGAGTCAGAAATGTATTTAACACACAAAGTTACAAGAGAAAATTTATTTGTTTATCAGTGAATGGTATGCGTGTGTATCACGTTACAAGCGAGATACTCTGCATTCTGCAGTATAGGTAGACACTAGCAGTTAATGAGAGTTGAACACAAAATAGGAAGAAAGCCATGCATAAACCCACTTGACATGAATTGAAATACCCTGGCACTTGCAATCTTCTAGGCTTGTCTCGTTGTTCGTATCAATTTCAAATCATCTCTATAGTAATTTGGAACATTAAAAATGTTGAACAAGCACTCAGTAAACATAATAAAAGGAAGTAAGAATTTTTAGGTGTGGCCAAACTTTATAGGTAATGACAAATAAGGGTATCAAACGCAAAGGGGTGTAAGTGACAAAAAGTTTGTTTTGAGATAAATGAGTGCAAAGTTTAGAAATATTTTTCCGTTTTATATAATTTGTAGGAAAGTTAAAAAAATACTAATTTTCTGTGATTTTTCGCATTTTTTTTTAAACAACGTGCAAATTATATCAGCATATTTTCGTAAAGCTCTAGAACCAAAGCATTTTTTTGCTGTAGTCAACTAAATTTTGACCAAAATGTCACTTACACCCCTCTGCTTCTAAACCCCTCAAATATGTTTACTTTTGCATCGTTGTTATTATTCTTCATTAGCACTTTGATTACACTGATGTCAGTATTAATGTACATATGAGCATTAAAATATGTTCACATGGTTTAAAGTATTTTCCGAGTCACCGAGAAAGGTAAAACATAATAACATACTCTCAAACGATTCACAAAGAATCGCCGTCATTGTTCGTTCAGCATGATGCTGTTATTTTCTAGCGAGGAATGCCTCTACTTGAATGATGCTGATTCCAATCAGAGACTGACTCGCTGATTCCTATCGGCTGCAATGAAAAAGCTTAACTGTTTTTATGCCAGGAATATTCCTCTATAGTCTATACCGACGGGACTGGCAACAGTTATGCCCTACCGAACATCATTGGCGCAAGGGCGTCCGATCATTTGAGTCCACAAGTGAAAGTTCCATTGTAAGGTGACAACAGGCGGCGCACTTTGCTACTTCGCGAAAACAAAGCGATTACACCCACCAGCAACCATTGCACTACTACATGTGCCCCCACAGCTGAAGATCAGCGCGCTATGTCGACCGGTCCCAGCATCCATCTCGGGCTACATATTTCGCGCGGTTGAGCGTGTCTGTTCTCTTCTTCTCCATCCGTTTCCAACATTTTCAAAAGTCGGTGCTCCGGTATTGAGTGGATGTGGTGGGACCCGCCGGCGTGTGGTATGGTGCCAATTCCGCACGCCCGGAGCGAAAAAAGATGTAGTACGTACGTATAGGCCCGCAAATAAAGTTGAAGTGAAACCGCGAAATTATTTATAGTCATGACAAACGAAACCGATGACGACCGAGAAGATGACGATCGAGGAGACCGATCGAGGTGGAACATACGGTGAGGCTGCCCCGTAATATCGCTCACTCGGGATGAGTTCAAATCGAACTACACATTTGGCATGGTCTTGTATGTCGATGATTGCTAAAATCAACAGACCAGTCATATAGTCTGAAGTAAGCATCGAGAAAAAAAAATACTTATGTTTACTTAGTTACATCAAAGAAACACACGTGAATTCAGGTGACTGTGCTGCGGTCATACTTATATAAAAATAAGTCTAATGTTGTCCTTTGAAAATGGTTTCAAATTGTTTTAATTATTATGTTGTACACTGTGCTTTAAAATGATTGTTTTGTTATTGGCATTGTGGCCTCGCAGCTTGAGGGTTTATTAAACACTACACTACTACTTTTATAAGCCGAAGCTAGTCGAAACAATTTTCAACCGATCCGTACCAGAAAATTAGAAAAAAAAACCGCAGAAATAAAAAAAAATCTGGATATCAAGAGATTTTTTTTTCGTAAAATTCCAAACAATGTATCTTGGTAATTCTAATGAACTTCCAGTGGAAATTCCCATGAGTTTTCAGTGGAAATTCCAAAGAATTTCCCGAAGAAATTACAAAAAAATCCTATGGGATTTCTTAAAGATTACAATTGGAAATTTCGAAGAATTTTCCGTCAAAATTTCAAAGAATTTCCCGTAGAAGTTCTTAATAATTTTTCGTAGAGATCCTGAATATCTAAAAAATATGCGTAGGATTTTGTAGAGAAATTCTGAGAAAAAAAAATTGAGGAAATTTTTAGTGAAAATAAGCATGATGACTTGCATTTCTTAGTTGCTAATCCGTGATTGAACAGAACAATACCAATTGCACAGGGAACCAATTGATGCGATCCAATGGATTATGAGAGCTCTAGTAATTTGAATGATCAATAACGGCGCTGGCCACGCCCTCACCCCAACAAGCTATTTTTTAGTTAAAGAAGCCTGTTTTTATCGATACAAACCCTTTTTCAGCTTTCAATGTTTGTTGGGACGGTCTATCGGGGATGGGAAGGAATTGATTATGCAGTCACTCGCCCACTGCAAGTCGAGTATACCTCTGCACTTGCCACGAGTTCATGTGGAATTTTATTGGAATCTGGGGACCTATGTTCGTTCAGCAGAGGTTCGTCTGGGTTACCGGGGTGTCCATGCGATAGCAATGAGAGGATAGTATATTTTAACCAAATACCGAATCGAGCCTTCGTTCATTTCCAATTTTAACAGTTTACTACTAGAAATAGTGAAGTTGAAGGCCTATAGGATAGAAAATGGAAAAGGTATTAAGTCCATTTCCATTTGCTAGTATTTGAGAATTATATGGAAAGATACAAAGTACGAGGATGGAACAGGCCTGGGGTTGATCATACGATCTCCAACCTCGTAACCTCACTTTTTACTTGTTCAACGACACAAAAATGGAAAATTCCGATATTTTGACAAGTCAAAAAAAAAGGAAAATTACCAAAGTCGATTAAGCTAATCATAATCTACTTATTCCATGCATTTACGTGCAAAAAATTTGCTAATATGAATTCGTTAAACAGGTAGATTGAGGTTAAGGTATCGCCCCTGCCTCCAGCTATGATGCAGAAGCGGTAGCCATATGACTACCAAGCCCGTTTCACTGGAAATTCATAAAAATTTTAATAAATTTTTAATCACTTGTCATAAGATAAGTTTGTACTATCACATTTAATTCCACCACTTGATTGTACCTTGACAGATACTTATTTCGACCTCAACAGTAATGTCATCTTCGGTGTCTCGTACTTCACTCGAATTTTTAATTCCGTGGAAATTTCTAAGAAGACTTTCCCATTAAATCTCTAAAGAATTTCCCATGGAAACTCTCAAAGAATTTTTCCATGGAAATATAGAAGAGTTTCCAAAGGATATTCCGAAGTTGTACATGGGCATTCCGAAGAATTTCCCAATGAAAACCCTGAAGAACTTTCCATGAAATTTTTTTCAGAAATCCTAATCTCAAATTGTAAACAATTACTCATGAAAATGCAGATGATCCTTTTCGAACGGTTTCTTGTGAAACTTCCAAAGAAATTCACGTAAAAATTTGAAAATATCTCTTGATAATTCCGAAAAAAAATAATGTACAAAATTCCGAGCGATCTGCTTGAAAAAATCTGATGCACTGATATTAGAAAAAAAATCGCAGAAATTTCAAAGAGTTTCTTATGGATATTCTAAAGAATCTCTCATGGGAATATCTACTGGATACTCTGAAGAATTTTCCATGGAAACTAAAAAAAATCTAATGAAAATTCCGAAATTTTTGATCTGATATTGTTGAATAAGCTAATTGAAGAAGCTTATTGTTAAGAAATATTGGCTGCTAAAGTTTGATGGGAACCTTAATGTGCAGACTCAAATTTTACAAAATAAATTGCATTCGACGAACTTATCATGTTATTGCATTTTTTCATTGTTAGTTTATGCATTCAAAAGCTGTAACAGGGCTGGTAGCGATCAACGTTGCTCGAAATAGTGACTTTAGTGACCATCGTTAATGGCGAAAAAAGACCAAAAAGTGACTATTATTAGCAGAAAATGTGACCGAACAGTGGCTTTCAATCAGTGTACTTATGTACACTACCCCCACAATTATGGAACACTTAAATTCCCTATTTCCAATAGTAAATGAATTCCTATCAACAATATTAGTTAACTACCTATCAATCCATTATAGTTTGAACTTTTTTTAAGCTTTATTAAAAATAGTTTAAAATTAGTTTAAAAAATTGCTTTAAATTAGATTTATTTGAAAAAAAAATGATTTGATTTTGTCACAGTTATGTTATGGAACAGTTCCGTTTTTCCTGTAAATCGCTTCCTAATCATTTTTTGTGTCGACATCCAGGTTCAAAAGCAAAAACTGTATGTTACTGTTCTATTACAGCAATAGCATTGACGGTATGAACGAGTATGAAAATAATATATGCATAAAAACCAACGTTGTTTACATTCAACGCCATCTTGTTTAAGTTCAAGATATTGTCAAGTGTTCCATAATATGATCATTTGCCATCGATTGAAAGGTAATTAATTTTCTTATAATCAAACCCATTTTAGATTGGATGTTTTAGCTTAGTTCCCAACGATGGTACGATGCTATCCATCAATATCTACAATTCTCGGGTACTTTTTCAAATCGGCGTATGTAACATTTTGATCAAGCTGAGAAAATGGGCTTGGAAGTTTTCAGATTTTATTTTTATTCCTATTTAGAGACGAAACATTTTAATTGCAATTGAATTCACCTCAACGAAACATTATGAAAAGGTTCATCGTCACTGACTCTGAAATCTGCACTGCGTGTGAACATTTCAGTTATTTTGATAAAAATTTATGTTACAACGTTCTGCAACAGATAAATCACATACGTCGTTTTGATAAGTCAGCATGACCGAGGTCATGCTACTTTCGTCGAAATGTTACGCTGCTCCGTCAGCTGCATTGTTGATACGTCGAAATGTTGCGTCAAGTTGAAACGTTTCACGCACATGCGACAAAAAAGTTGCAACACTTACAACACGACGTAACAACATTTGATGCAGAAAAACAACGTAAAATGTTTTTCTTAACGAAAATCGGAATATACAAGCAACAAGCTTAATTTTGAAATCAGTGATGAAAAAGTACAAACAGACGCATGTTTTAAACTATTTAGTTGTTCGAAAAACTTTTTAAAGTACATTTTCTGCTTAGCGGTGTATGTGCAATATTTTCAACAATGATGTTACACCGTTTTGCAAAAAATGATTTGTATTTTTAATAACACATTTTCATGTAGCTTTGAAGATATACACATTTTAGATGAATTTTATACCATATGCTGATCAAAACGGGTTTGTTTACAATTTGCGACATACGCCGTTTTGAAAAAGTATCCGAGAATTGGTTGATTTTGTGGTGTTTTAGAAGTGATTGAATGGTGAGAACGTCGTTGAGCGTTCCATAACTGGGCGTGGGTGGGAAGTGGGGTGTACGATATGAATCAAGGTGATATCCTAGGCGATATATTTCCAACTGACTAGTCCTAGGACTTTTTTGTATTTCCGTTTCAGTTGATTTTTCGGTTCACAAGAGAATGTTTTATATGAAACCAAACAATTTGCAGCTAGTTCTACACCATTATTGGGGATGATGTTATAATTAAAATAAATTGAGCTTGAGCTTGATTGACTGCTTGTAGTTGCTACTCCATTATGACCAGATCAGCTGTTCTTGCACAGGGAACCAACAGATGTTTGCTTGGGACTAGCACACATCTTCAATGTACAAGTACTGGTGATCTCATTTGTTAGGTCATACTGGCGCCTGCCACGTCAGAATGCAAGTCAATGTAGGGAAGGGGAGGAAATGATGATGCAATCACTCGCCCACTGCAAGCCGAATATACCTCTGCACTTGCCACGAGTTCATGCGGAATTTGTTGGAATTTCTGGGTTAGGTTGGAGAGGCAGAGGTCCGTCTTGGTTAACGAGCTGCCAATGTGATAGATAGGAGGAGGTAACTGATGGAATTTCTAATTGGATGTAGGAAACGAGCTCTATAGTTCATTTCCAATTCTAGCAGATTACTGTTAGAATAAGGTATAGGAATAGTAATGGAAACGGTATGGAAGTCCATTTCCAGTTCTAGCGATTGCTAGAACATGAGAAATAAAGAGAAAGATACAAAGTAGAAGAATGGAACGGACCTGGGATTGAACCCACGACCTCCTGCGTATGAGGCAGAAGCAGTAGCCATATGGCTACCAAGCCCGTTTCAATGATGTTATAATTAAAATAAATTGTTAAATAAATTCTTCCTAAAATCTGCGTATGTGGAAATGCTTTTTTATGATTGAAAATCATATAAATAATTGCTGGACATCGAATTGTTTCGATTTCGAGACTTAAAATTTCAAATCTCATTGATTATTTTTAGTTCCTTTTTAATTAAGTAGAATTTCTTTTCAATTTTCAAAAAGAATGTTCTAGACTACTCTGGAGCAGTACTGGTAGTTCGTCATGTGATCGTCATGTGCTTGCGAAAATAGAGGCATTTTCATTTTCAAGAGACCAAATGAAAATGTAACGGGCTCTCGGTCATCTGTCACATTACAAGTACTCATGATGCGAATGTTCTTGCTTTGTTTTGAGATCCAAAGTTCAGAATAGTTTTAAAAGATCTGTCCAACAACGATAACTAGTCGATGAAATGGTTTTATGGTTCCTGATTTTCGAATTAAAAGTAATAATAATAACATTATTGGAGCAGAGACAGCTTGTTTACAATACTTGATGCGCTTTCATGAAATAAAAATCTGTGAAAATTTGGCGAAATTTCTTTCATTGTTTATGAGAGCGGGAGAGAGGTAAATGAAAATATCGCCTGACCTTTCCCAATGAAAATGAAAATCTCAGCACTGGTCTGGAGTCTGTTTACACCAGTCACGCTTCCAACAAACCATCATTGAAAAGCTAATAATAGAGTTAACAGGCTGCCCAACTTTTAGTGGGAATTTGAACCAGCTTTCAGGCTAACAAGCCTTAGGCGTTCAGTTTTGTTATTTCAATTTTTCCCATTCTAGGAAGATGTCTTTACGAAACTTGAATTTTGAACAATCTTGAAATATAATGGTGACTAATTAATTATATTTTTAAATAACATCTTTTTACCGGTCCCTTAAAAACTTATTTTCAAGAGCATAATTAGCTTTCGACATAGATTACACATATTATTGAGAAATGAAATAATATCTGAAGAAACTACAGAATTGTTCCAATTTTTAATAGTAACGGCGGCTTTGGTAGGCATGCCCTATCATTGTCAGAGGTTTTTTAGACATTCCATTTTGTTTCCATTCTTGAACAGACTCATATTCCAAACACCTGTTTGTTTTCATTTGTCTGAACTATTTCATTTGAATTTTTCAGAAGCTTTCCCAAATCATGATGGATTAGTTTTCAATTCCGGACACATTAGAGTGTAAAGGCAAACAGATTCTGGGTCTTCAATGTGAGGTTATTACAATAATTGTATTGTAATGAACTCACATTAAAGAACTTATGCAATTTGATGCAATTTTGGTGCTGTTCTTTAGATGAGACAAAATTTTACCGAAAAAATAATTCAATTGATAGTTACGATCATTGAAGTAGATCCATCGAGCGCTCATCTAAAAGATCTTCGTTTATGCTTTCAGATGGAACAATTTATTTATTGAAATGTGTCTATCTATTTAAACCTTCAAGGCCGAACATTTGTTTAGGTGCTCGTAATATAAATTTAAACGATAATTCGCACAAACTTGACAGGAAGATTGTTCGTATTGAAAAAAAAATGTGGGCGTTATTCAAAATAATTGATTTTAGAATCCTTCTGATAATAGAACAAAATATCCCAAAGTATTTTTCCTCATATCAAGGCAGAATGGCCTTTATGGAAAACAGCACATATAAGAATTCATCAGGACACTGCAGATCTTACTCTTGAGTGAGAGCAGGTGCTAGTACTGCGACCAGAGTGTAAAATAATCGAAAATTTTTGGTGAGGTCCACCTTTCTTCACTTGTCAGCTCACTTCCAGACACATTCATAGTCGGCTCTGGACTGTCAATATTCGGTTGAATATTAGTCATTGAATATTTATGCACATTTTACAAATTGATAAATTATCTGAAATCTGAACACGTTTCAAATGAGTAAAGTAATTTGTCACATAGAACTGAATCTGATTTTCATCCGCGAGGCACTTTCAACGGTAAACATCAACATAAACAATGCTAATTATGTTTTTTCTGCACATAGTAAGCACACTCAGTGACAGTCGAATGAATGAGTTTGTGCAGTAGTCGTCTGACAATGTCATCCTATGTTTTGAATATTCATGCGATGTTTGTCAAAATTCGGGCCGAAGTTGCTTCATGAAGATGAATATTTTAGGCTCTGACTGCGACAACCGATGTTTATGACATGGCCAACGAAGCCTTTCCTCAGATATTTCAACAACTCTAAACGAAAAATAAGTAACGATTTCTAATTAGTTTCGGCGAGACGAGCCAGCCCAGGGCTGAAAGTCTCGCTAATGAAATTGGTTTCGTATATTTTTTTCTTTCCCGGGAAGTTACTGATTTATTTCCCGGGAAGTTGATTCCCGGCTTGTATGTGGATTGTATATTCGGAGAATCACAGTTTTTTTTACTGTTTTTTCCCAACACTGATCTCAAGCGTAGCCAGCAGAGCATAAAATGTTCATTTTCACAAAGCAACTTCGGTCCGAATTTTGACAAACGTCGCATGACTATTCAATACATAGAATGACTTACTCAGTTTTCTTTTTCGCAGCTTCACTCATATGATTGGTATTGAGAATGGTCACTGCGTTAGAAGAAAACATAATTATCCTAAAAGTGTCAGGGTCAGATCTATGTGATTAATTGTTTAAATCTCGCTTTTTTTGTTTGATTTAAGTATTTTTCGGCTCTTTCAGTCTTTATGACAATAAATACTCACTGACTGTTAATCGATCGGAAATTTACAGTGTTCATCCGAATATGAATATGTTTCGAAGTGAGGATGACAAAGAAGGCCGATTATTTAAAGCTCTAGTTGCAGGTATGAACACCACTGTGTTCGATAGGACTCAATATTCGACCTTCTATGTAGCGTTCTCGGCAGATTGGCATCTAAAGCAAGCTATCTTGGTAACAGTAGTCACCCTGCTACGCAAGCCGTTCTGATCGCTTCACACTTGTCGCTTGCTTGCGATATTTATCCAATAATTTCTTCATTGTTTTGCTCCCTCCTACTTTAAGCAGTTAATATTGTACTCACCAATAAATGCCAATAAATCAATAAGGGTCTGTTCACAAATTACGTAACGCAAAAATCCGAGTTTTTGACCCCCTCCCTCCTCCTCGTAACAAAAAGTAACAGTTTTGGTACCCCCTCCCTCCCCCATGTAACGCGTAACTGTAATTTTTTTCCCTTCTCTGAAGCATTTGGGTCTTGGTATTTTTGGTATTTTGTATTTTGGTAACACTGTTAGAATAGGGACGGCACATGATTAAAAATCAAGGATATCAAGAATGCAGCTAGTAGAAACGAAAATAGAATTTGCGATCATAACCATTTACATTTACAGTTTTGCGGAACTGTGGTGTCGAGAAATACAATATTCGCTTGGTATTTTAACGCATTTTACGGGCCCTCCTTAGCCGTGCGGTAAAACGCGCGGCTACAAAGCAAGACCATGCTGAGGGTGGCTAGTTTCGATTCCTGATGCCGGTCTAGGCAATTTTCGGATTGGAAACTGTCTCGATCCTGATGATATACGAATGGCTAAGAAACCTCGCAGTTAATAAATAACTGTGGAAGTGCTAAATGAACACTAAGCTGCGAGGCGGCAATGTCCCAGTGGGGGATGTAATGCCAATAAGAAGAAGATTTTTATGCATATCAGTCCCGCTATGTCAGCATGCTTGATTTCTATAATGACTAATATACGATATTGGTAAACAGCAATTACTTCAATCAGTGTTTAAAAAAAGAAATTCAAATAAATTTTTATTTGCGTTATGCGTAACATTTGGTAGTACCCACCCCCTCCCCCACTTTTTAGTGTAACAAAGTATAACGCAAGTTGGACCTCCCCCCTCCCCCCAGAAGCGTTACGTAATTTGTGAACAGACCCTAATGATAAAGTCATACGCACGATGATCAAAACTTTCCCAATTTTAAAGTGTTGATTATTCGCCTCTCTTGCTCCACCCTACCCTACCTAAATGTCGGTTACATTCGTTTGTAGCAAAGTACACTATCTGATGACATATAATAAATAAAATAAGAACCCAGATTAATCCACCTAGCGTTGGTGGTGCCTTTCTCGCATTTAGTTAAGACACCAAGCTTATATGGGGTTTATATGGTACGATGTACCATTTTCTTCATAACTTTTAAACGCAATGACTGTTCGTTATAAAACTCAATAGTGATCAACAAGGCTTTGTCCCCTGTCGAATGAAACTTATTGCGAGAAAATCGGTTACGGATTTCTATACGAAAAGTTGTCTAATGTTTTTTATAGCTTTTGTGCACACACATACACACACACATACACACATACATACACACGGACAGACAAACATGTGCTCAGCTCGTCGAGCTGAGTCGATTGGTATATAATACTATGGGTCTCAGAGGCTTCTATAAAAAGTTCGTTTTCGGAGCGAAATGATAGCCTTTCGGTACAACTTAGTTGTACGAGAAAGGCAAAACATTTTCTGGTTCTCTTGCTGCAAACAAAATATTTAGTATTACTTCAATTCAATTTACAATGGAATTAGTAATTGAAGGGGTAAGTGATAAAAACTTAGTTTTGAAAAAATGGTCTAATTTTACGTTCCAAAAAATAATTTAAATGTTACTAATTTTATGTATTAACATACTTATCATGATTTACGTAGAAACTGTGACGATACATTTCCGCCAAGCTCTGAATACAAAATGGCTTTGCTGGTCGTAACTAAAAACTATAGATAGTGGAATCTAAGGATGAGTGGAGATCAGGAAATCAATATTCGAGCAACGTCTAACGTTCTCTTTTGTCGCTTGTTTTGCATGCGCATCCAAGAAGAATTCATTCTCTGGTGAAGATAAATGTCTGTCTTTGTCTCCAAACGAGCATGACGGCACGATTTCAATGAAAATATTGAGTGGTGTAATGTCATATGCGCCTGGTACACGGTCAAAAAACGAACCTAACCATGCTTTCGCTCATCAATAGATTCTACTATCTATAGTCGTAACTAAAGCTTAACCAAACACTTACACCCATCTACTTATGACCACCTCAATTAAAAACCGTTTTTAATTAAAAACATGTTTCACTAAGTACATTTTAATCGTCCTGACTTAATGGCAATTGAGCCTCCAAAATAAACGAAAGATTGAAAAAAAAGTACATTTTTAACGTCCTTACGCATTCCACTAAATTGCATTCAAATGAAACTTTTTTTTTGCGAACAAGCGTATCATCGCGTAGTGATCGACTATTTTTTCTATGAAAAAAATAATCTATTTTATTTTTTATTTTTTATGTCTTTAGTCTCCCTACTTAGGGGCCCTCCTTAGCCGTGCGGTAAGACGCGCGGCTACAAAGCAAGACCATGCTGGTGACCCAGACCATGGTGGCTGGGTTCGATTCCCGGTGCCGGTCTAGGCAATTTTCGGATTGGAAATTGCCTCGACTTCCATGGGCATGAAAGTATCATCGTGCCAGCCTCATGATATACGCATGGCACGATGCACGATATACGCATGGCACGATGCAAAATGGTAACCTGGCTGAGAAACCTCGCAGTTAATATCAGTGGAAGTGCTGAATGAACACTAAGCTGCGAGGCGGCTCTGTCCCAGTGTGGGGATGTAATGCCAATAAGAAAAGAAGAAGAAGTAGAAGAAGGGAGACTTTCAGCCCGAGGCTGGCTCGGTTCCAAATAAATAATCTATTTTGCTTCTTTGATCAAGCTAATGAGGCTTTAAAAGATGAGCCAGCCTGGGACCTTACTAATTCGTTCAACAGACAGGTGAACATAAATTGTTTTACTTATTGGAAATACCTATTCTGCCTGTAATCACATATCAATTCCATCTTTGCTGGATTTACTATTCAGATTGCAATAAAAATCGATTTATGGGGACTACTATGCTCAGCTCATGCATTGTCAAGATTTTAATAACACAGGCAGAAGAAATCTTTATACCGAAGATAACTGGTTCAGACTGGACATTCCGCTTTTAGAAAAGTCATAATTATTCTGCTTATTTGATAAGGTGAAGGCTTGTTCGATAAAACTGCCTTTAGGACGAGAAAACATTTTTGCTGTTTATCGAAATTGCAAACATAAATTCATGAACATCTTGAACATTTATCAATACATATTATCAATACAATATCATTGCTTCTGAATTAGCAGTCGTGGAAAATTGTCTGCCAATATAGAAAAAGACTTTTGAAAAGAGGGAGAATCTAAGCTAGCTGGGCGATCTACACAGAGTTAATAATTTGGCTACAAATATAAATCTATCGAAATAAAACTTCCAACATGCTGCTTTTGTAATACATGAAGTAAATAGATCTGCAACGTCCGATTGCCTAATCAGCGGGCTATCTCGTTTTCACAATCTGAGTATCTTAATGAATATTTGGACAAATCTCAGTAACTGTGATGGTCAGATAACAGGTAGCATACAATCCGCCCCTTATCGGAAAACATCTTCGTTCGCAAGTAGCAGCCTCGAGCGACGAGCTCTGCTGCGTTATCACTGCAGTGCAGAGGGTACACTCAGAATTAGTCAAAAAGAAGAGAGAGTGAAGCAACTCGTTCGTATGTACAACACAACGGTTCCCCTCTGCCGGTATAATGGATGGCACTTGTGAAAAGAG
Organism: Armigeres subalbatus; assembly: GCF_024139115.2. NCBI lineage: Eukaryota > Metazoa > Arthropoda > Insecta > Diptera > Culicidae > Armigeres > Armigeres subalbatus. Next base: position 340,614,941 of record NC_085140.1, on the reverse strand, counting down.
ATCGAGATTTATTCCTCGTTCTACTTTCGGGTAATCGGCTATAATAATAGCAATATTTGTTCACACTGTTAGCGCCACCACGGAAAGTGATTCGTGGTGATAGATCACCGCTTTTATGCTTACTCAAATGGTACGAGATTTTGATCAAACGATGTGTCATTCGATATGTCATAGATATCAAAATAAACGAAAACTGTATAATGCACCTAACCGAATAACATAGTAAAAATATTTACATAAGTCAGTTCAAGCAATCTGGTTAATCTAAAACTATATGTAGCGGAAATAAATACTGTCAAGTAACATAAACAACTAGCAAGATTGAACGCATTCCCACATAAACATGTTCATTTTACTTATTATACACATTCATCACGAATTTCAAAGTAGACAACAACGACGTTTCGGTGAGTAGATTACACATTTGGATACTTGCCTGATCTTAGTGGACACGCAGTTTTAATTCTAGTAGAGTAGCGCTTAGAAGATAGAGAGCGGGTTAATCTCAACTTTTCGTTTCATGGTAAAATGGTTGATGCAAATGGTGAATAGTAATAGGGATTATTCTTTCTCAAACATAACCACGGATATAAGCACATATACTCTGTGATGATGGCGATGGTGGTTACAGCGGATTAGAGTGTCCAAGTAACGAGTATTCGTAGGGTGTGTGTGGCAAGCCAAAGATAAATTAAAAAAGAGAAAAATTAATTGCATTGGGTTAGCGATAGTAGAAGTCTCCGACGATGGCGATGTGAGAAACTGAAAGAAGAGTTAGGTGGGTGTGAGCTTGAAATAGGTGAATAAATAAAAGTAAGTTGTTATTGTTATTATTAAGATTTAACTTTATTTCGTTACTCGCTAAAAAGTGCACTTGTATTATTAAACTAAGAAAAAAACGTTAATAATGATAAGAGATAGTTTAGATATTATTGATATTAACGTATTGAGTTCTTCCGAGCTTGTTCCTTCAACAATTTTCGATTATTTCGCTGGCTTCATATTAATGGTTAGATCACTATGTTTAATATGGATTAAAGTGCCAGCACTCTGCATTGCTCGGGCTTGTTACTTTCATTTGTTACGCTCGTTCGAGAAGTGAAGAACAACAGTATTAATTCGAATTAATAAGTGGTGCAATTATATTGTTAATGACGTGTTAAGATAACCATACTTTTTCGATTTCGATATTCAGAGCTCGTTCTGATTGAGTTATTCATATAATTATTAACAGTGTTACTGATATTCGACCTTATATCTTCTGAGTGGTTAATGTGAAAAAGGCACGCATTCGCTAACTCGCCACAATAAAGCCTGGTTAATTCGAACTAGTTTGCAACGATGGAGTCAACGACGTTATGGATCCGCGTCGAGCTACACAGTGTGACAATGGGACAAGAAACATAATGCTGCTTGCAACTTGCGACCGTATTTCCTACCGAGCCAGACGAATGCCAATATAGATTAATCAAGAGATTGTGATAGCGTTATTATTAACATTATAATGATAAGAATAAAAAGAGATTGTTTCTAGTTTTGTTTAAAGATGAGTTATTATTGGATTCTTATTCGTTTTAACTCTTTTTTTTTCATTTATTGCAAATTTTCTGCGTTCTCATTGCTAGTTACGTTATTGTTTTATTTGCAATTTCATTTGCAATTGTTTCCATTTGTTAATACGTTAATAAAATAGACTTGCATTTATAATTATTTTTAGAAAAAATAAAATTATTTTTGTGTTTCTGTTCCTTAACGCACTATACAGTTTCATATAAGTTAAGCCTACACAGTTAAAACACATCTATCTAATTAATAATGTCTGAGATTACGTGGTTATCCGACGACGTCCCGCGCTTCCTCGACGCAGGGACAAGGAGGAGCTATGGGACGTGCAAATTTTGCTTTTAGTTTTTTCTGCATACGAATCGAGGATTCTGCATTCTCCATCCACTTGACAGATGATTTGTTTAGTTAAATATTAAAAGTAAAAATCTCTCGCTTGTCTCAGGTTTCCGCTAGTTTTGCCCTCACAAAGGAAAAAAAACCGAATTAGCACATACTGTCGAACAACAGTGATCCAACAGTGAACAGGGGGTTGTTCTTATTTCTTACACTCCTAGCTGTTTGTATGTGTGTCTGTATTTTGCACATAAGTATGTACGCATGTGGAAGTTAGGATTTTGTGTTAAATTTAATAAAATTACGATTCTTCAGAGACAACGTTACTTCACTCTCGCATTCTTTCACTCTCAAACACACTTTCTTTTATCGCAAATCGTGTTATTATATTTTATATAAGTTTTGAGAAGACACGAATAAAAGCTTTGCTTATTTGATTGTTTTTCCATACTTTGTTTGCAATCGTCTAGTAGAGTACTATTTATTTGTAAATATTTCGAGACTACCATGGCACCAAGTTAATACAAAAAGTCATAACGAATAATGCATCTCTCATTTACACCAACAGGCATACGTTAGTTGTCGGTTTGAACCGATGTGTTTCAACCAAGATAAAGTTTTTTGTCATTTGTGGGGTCGTTTGAAGTGGTGAAAAGTCGTTTGAAGTAAATATAAATCGATGAAATAGAAAACAATAAAGTGATTAGGCGTAAAAATTATCAAAAACAATTTTAATTGAATTTCTATTCAATCTCAGATTACTTGGTTTGGGATCGCACAGAGACCAGATTAGTGATCCATCTGGTTTATTGTATATATTGAAAAATATTACCACAACTTTTGAAAACTAAATATTTTGTTCAAAAAATCTTTGTCTGGAGTTCCTGAACAAATTAGCACAAGTTGCAAAACAACATGAAAAATCATTTTGTAGCAGTAAACTTACCTTACAACAGTGGGTCGTGACTACTAGCCTAAACACACAACAATGTGTTTCATGTTATGTTCCACAGTACAATGACTCTACAAATGAGGATTGTGTGCCATGCGACAAACGTTAACAAACTAACTGAAGACGCATCACTTCAATATTCCAGCCTTCTTCAATATGAGACTGCCTTCTTGGTCGTCATTTTTTTTAAGAAATGTGACAAAACTGTTTCAAGCTTGACTAATTGTCATAGAATCGCGACATATTGCACTTTTTGTTTTACCCAGCCTGTAATTTTATTTATAAGTAAACTACCCATAACATGCTTTCTGGAGCTGTTTATGAGCATGCCAATAAACACAATATTTAGCTCATATAAACTAATTATATTTCTTAAAAAGTCTGAATATTAAAAATAATTTAAATCTATGGGATAAAAGTAATATCAATGTTTCAGTGTAGCTTTTATTCCAGACTCCCAACATTACAATTCAATACCATTTGAGAGCGGTTTGTAATTTGCTGAGTATTTTCTTTTGATTGCTTTTACTGCAATTTGGAAAAACCTAATAAATTTTTGTAGGAAAAACAAGCGAAGGAAAATCAAAATAATCAAAATTGGGCATTCATCATTGAACCCTAAAATCGAGACCATTCAATCGACATTTCACCACTTGTTCACTCAGACCGCAAATCTCGGTGCGTCACGGATGTTCGTATGGGACCGAACAATGTGTGTCAACATTCTAAAATCTTTTGGTGATTCCTACCCCTACGTTGACCGATAAACCGTTTTAACAGGAAGAAAAGTTGTATAGAGAACACATTCACTCGTGAACGAAACATCGACAATCAATATTCACGACAAAAATGATTTACTCTTGAACTCATAACAAAGGCTACCGAAATGATCATACAGCTCAGTAACAGTACAGTAGTAGGGTGGCATGTGTTGTAAATAGGTTGCATAGATGTAATCATCAACATGTGTGTTCTAGTATGGAAGTGTTAGTCAACAAAACTTTGGGACAACTGATTATTGACGCGCTTGGTCCGATCGATGTAGAGCGGGCGGGCGATCACAAATGCTATAAAATATTTTGTAAAACAGAAACAAGAGAGGTTTGTGTGAAGGAAGAATGAATGTTTGTTGCAAAGATTGATTCGGATTGAAGTGGGGTCGGATGATTGGTGGTTGCGCTTTGTTTTGTTGTTGTATCTCTCGGGTTGCATTGCATTTTCTGTACTCTTCCGAATGTGATTTGTTTTAATAATGCGATTGAATAGTTGGTTTGTTTTAGATTCGTTATTGACAACTGGTTTTAATAATAGAGTTCTAGACGCTTTTTCTATCCAAAGAGTTATTTTTGAAATGTAAGATCTTCTAGATTATTATTAGATGTGAGTGCAGATTTGTTTTATATCTATTTCAGAATTAACAATGATTAAAAACAAAAAAGTTATTAAAAAATAGAGTTATATATAATAGAAGTATATATAAATTATGTGTGTGGTTTTATGCGTGTTTGCTGATTATTGCCCCTCTGCCCGGTTTTAGTAAGGATGATCTCTAGGCGCGAATTGCCTTCTTTGAGTTTTGATTGCACCTACACTGTGATCGGCGTACTCTGCAAGCAGGGGGTTTCCGGCGGCCAGGGCTGCATAGCTGGCGTAGTCGGCGTAGGGTGCGGTTGCGTATATCAGTCCGGTGGTGTGATCGATGGTTGGTGGCGCCGAACCGGTCATGAGACTGGCACCAGTCGTTGGCACTGAGATTCGTGGCGACAGGATCAGTGGAGCACCGAGTGGATTGGCGGCATTTCGTGCAGCCGCAGCGAGTTGATTCTGTGTGAGACCCGTGATGGCGGCAGGGTTGATTAATCGCTGTTCAGCAGCCAATTGCTTCCATCCGTCGTAGGCTGACTCGAAGGTGATCTCCGCTGGGGGCGCTTTCGTGCTCGAATCCCGATAAGTGCCATTGATAATGGCCAGTTCCATGAGCTGTCGTTTCTTGAGTTCGTCTTCACCTTCAGCATGGGGAACCAGCAGTTTCTTGACCTCATCCAGAGCGCGTTTGATCTTGATAGATGCTCGATTTTCGGTATCTTCAACGGTAATCAACACGTGCAGATCGTCAGACAGATGTTCCCAGTTTGGCTTGCCTCGATTTGCTTCCTCTTTCTTCTTATCACGCATCGAGCCTTTCCCCCGAACCATTATCTTGCATCCCGTTTCCTGCTCCAGTTGCTTCGCAGTCATACCTCGAGGGCCGAGAATTCTTCCAACGAAGTTGAAATCTGGATGCTCTTTCACCGGTACGTACACTTTTTCATTCAAAGTGATGGCTTCTCCCTCGGGCTCCGGAAGCTGCAGAGGCTCTTTCGTCACTCCATTGATCTGGAAGAGGGATGCCCGAACCTTGGATATCTCCTCGTCGAGCAAGCGTTCGACATGGTTGAACACATTCGGGAAGGCTGCCAACTGTTTGCGATCTTTAAGTAGCTGTGCCAAATAGTCGGCAATGCTCTGTGTCGACTGAATGGTGTTTTCTGGATTTACACTGTTACCGAACGTATTCATCTTGTCTGGATTTTGCAACAGGTCAAGTTTGGTTCCAAGTCTTCGCTTAATCAAATCTTCTTCTCGCTCTTGTATAATTGTCGTTTAACAATCACTCTGCAGTGGAGAAATAGAGAGAAGGTACAGGAAAGATTAGGGCTCTGTTTGTTTTACTGCATTCAAGCTCTACAACCTTATACACTTGCTCTTTATGTGTAACTCAGTGATGCCTCTTCATTCCACGGTAAACTGCGTTCAGCATACTCCGATGCGGCGTTCGAAAAAGAAAAACAACTATTACACTCTCTTTGTACTAGTGTATGTATAGGAATTCCGTATGAATCAACTTGTTTCGCTTTTCTGTGCCTTCCTAATTCACACCGCGCTGTCGATTACTTTTCGCTTCTTTACCACACACCAGTTGCAAATAATAGCTTTTTCTTTCCAAAAAAAACCGATCCGATCAAAATTCGAAGAACAAAATTTTTCCACCTCCTACAAGAAATTCGCCACCAACACTCGCGATCGTGAGGAAGCGCCTCCACAAACACACTTTTTCCTTATGGAGTCACACTCTTGTACTGCTGCAAAATACTCGTGACTCTTTTGCCAATGTGCTTTAACTCTCAGCTTTAGCACTTTACACTGCACCGTCACTATTCTTGGCTCGTTCGCCCCCTTGCACACGTCTCTCGACGTCAACACACAGGTTCGATGGCTAGAGATTGATGATGACGGGATCTGTGCGATGCACGCAGAGGAGATCGGCAACTCTGCGCCGCACAATCTGGTTCGAAACTGTCACTAATCGAGCACAAATCGAGTTCTTACTACCGTGCCGCTATTGCAAGGACGTGGCCAACGCGCAAAATAATAACCCGTCTGGATCCAAGTACACTAGACGCGTCGCGAATTGCCGAAAATTTACACCGATTGGGATCGCCCGAACTGACTTTGTTGAAAATGTGTTACTTAAGTACAAACGCAGCGATATCCGACTATTCTCTTTCCTCTACTAGAGCGCAAGCACTAAATACCAGTACACAGTTTTGGTTGAATGTGTGCTTATTTTTTCTACTTTTTTGCTAGCGCTTTTTCTTCTTTCCACTGACTGTATTCAAATTTGAAGAGCCCCGACAGAGTTTCGACTGTTCCGGCGTACGGCTGAGTTGACAATAACCGAACGGATCAAACCGAGCTGAGCTGGATCGAGAGATCTGAGAGCTAAACGGCACATACAAGTCCACATCCACAGACGAAACCCACCGATCATAAACAGATGTGAAGAGTAGCCAGGCAGAACAACTCACCAAGCACCACACACCAGAACAGGCCAAGATCTGGTGAGATCTACCACGGATGGGACATCATGTGTGCACGGGTCGGTACGAATACTATCGAAGGTCGAGCAACAAGTCTGCGTTGGTGTAACTGTACTTAAACCATTCCGACTTGACTCGATGACGGGAACGACACATTGATTCTTTCGCTTGCTCGCTCTTTCTTGTGGGGGAGCGACCCTCGCTGATATACACAAACTCAATAATACCATCCTGCTGGATGATGGTCTGGAGATCATTAAAGTTACCCTACGTGGGAGTTCTTTTGATACTAGCTAATGTATTGGATAGATGACCTTGTTTTTTATCCAGGAGGTTTTAGGCTTTGGTTTGTGACGAAATCTATCAGCCGGAGTAATAGCAATAAATATATTATTCGCTAAATTAGACTTAAAACACCATATGACATCTTCAGATCAGTCAGTGAGTCACATTCACCCATTTTTTGAACTTTGTTAAATTCATCAAAACATAAACGTAATATTCCTATTTTTTGAAAGTCTTCCATTATGGACATTCTTTGAGAGAATTTGCCATTATTAGAACTAAATTACGAGAAGTGATTTGGTTATGTTATTACAATCCAGCAAATGTTGATGACAAATAAGAATTATAATGCAATTGCTATATTAATCAAAAATGAACAGCCTTTAATTTTGAAACAATTTACTTGATTATTAAAAGATTCTAGAGGCATATGACATTAATTTTTATGAAGAGAAACTCGAAAGAACAATATCCATATCCATATCAGATATTTGTCATTAAAGTCACATTTACATTACATTGAGGTAACAGTATCAAATTTTTAAACTGTGGTTAATAAATAAAACAATATAAAATAATGTATCAACGAATGTCTAACAAGATTTCAATTCAAATCACACCAAGTAACGGTAGTCTATTCCTGCTACAGCGCAAAGCCAAACCGCTTAACCAACACACACTGTTGCCGTCGTTGTCGCGCCTACTGTTTTCATCCTGGCGCCCGTCTCTGTCTGACTGCCTGCCTACACACTTTACCACTACTGCGACCGGTCCCGTTGTTCACCACCATCGCCGCTGTCGGAAAGTATCGGTACTCACGATTCGGGTGAGCGAGGAGACTCGACCTACGCATCTACCCATACATACACACCCGCATCGCCCCGGCGATTTTCGGTTCGATTGCGAGAATGAGAGGCAGTTTCTCACGCTCTTGGCCCTCACGCGTTGGATTTGTATGCGCGTCTGCTGAGTGGCGCTTTGAAACGCTACCACGCAGAGCTGCACCGCGGTCCGCAGTAGAAAAATCAATCCATGGTGGATTTGATAGGCAACAAACGATGCTGGTGGGTGAAAATGAGTGCACACACAGTACACACAGCATAGATTCTTTACTCTTTATGTTCTCCCCCTTGGTGTGTTTGATGTTGATGGTTGGCTTTGGCTTGTTGCGCTCCTGTGGGAGTCAAATCTTTGCGGGCGCGGCGGCAGCCGATGCGATGCAAATATGCTATGATGGTATGCTGATGTTGCGCTGCGCATTTTCCGCCGTCTTGGGTCGTCGGCTCGTTGTCCGTATGCGACCGATCTGTATGGGGTCGATCGACCCTACTGTTGCCGGTGGGAAAGACGTTCGATAGGCGTGGGAAGGGGTGCTGTTCAGTGAAGCATAATGCATGATTGTTCTTTTCGAGTCGCGGTTCAACATTCTTCCGATGACGGTAGAAGTACAGTGGTGCTTCAAATTGTTATGCTAGTAGCGAGAAATTGATACTTTATTACGTACTGTATTTTCTATTCAAAGCAAAAACATCACTCATGTCATATTGAAACGAGGTAGTGACATGTTTAAGAAAATTGAAAAGCAATTCGGAGAAAATGTGAAGAAACAAACTAACTTAGTTGAGCTTTCAACCAGTTTAAAACTTTAATAATGACGTTTGTTGGTTGAATGTCCGGAATTTTATCTTCATAAAAGAAGTGAAATCAGTATGCTAAAATTCGATAATGCTAACTTCGGATAAAGATATTTATGCTTTGTTGCAATTCCTGAATTAATATGAAATTGTAACTCATAGTGATAGTTCAAAGATTATCGATTAACTCTACTCGAAATCTAAGAATACTTTTTATGGACATCGAATAGTTCTTGGAGAGCGTAACGGATTTAATTTTCGTAATTTTAAATTTTCAATCTGTTTTATGCAAGTTTTATACAATCGGAGCAACATTTTTAGCATACAAAAATGACCTTCAACAGGTGTTTTCAAATGCAGATTTTGACAATCACTATCATAAAAAATAAACCCCAGGAAGGGTTCTCTATATTGTAGTCAAAACGTAAATGAACAAAACTGCTAACATTAATGTGAGTAGTTTGTAAAATGTGGACGATAACAGCTCGGTTGATATTTTGCTACACATAAATAAAAATTATCTAATAAGAACGGCGAGGCAGTACCTAAATCTGCTTTAGTGCTAATAACCATGTTATATCGAAGTCGATCGAACTATTCGGAACATTACTGCGAATGATGTCGCCTTGCTTCTTCTTCTGCAAGGACAGTTCTTTCGAATTCCGTCGTTCACGTATGGTGTTGAATATTATAGGGCTGGCAATAACTAAAAACAGGTTTAGAGCTCAATATCGTAGAGTATCTAAAATAAAACATTAATGTTCTGAACAAAATTTTCAGAAAAAAATAATATGAAAATCATTTTGATTGTCGTAATATTATAATTTATTCTGTTGGTTGTTAGCAACTCAATATTTAAGGGTAATCTTTTTTCATTTGTCTCGTTTGAAAAAAATCAACCCTCGTTGCTTGCTTGATTGATTGGGGATCACGTCTGCAAATTTATCTAACAAAATTTAGGTAATCTTCGCTTCTGTAGGAACTTTATTTCATTGTATTGCGTTTAAGGGAAGGGCCACGTTCTCTTATTCTCTTACTTTGCTTCTCCCTGCATTTGTTACTTAATGAGTTACTATTATTTGACCTTCTGATTCCACCTAACATTTCTTTGTGTATGTATGTGAATTGTGTCAGAACCATCATTTGGTATTACTTTTTTTTATTTGAATTAAACTCTTTAAACATTTATTCGAGTCTGGATGATTTCTGGCACATACAGTGTTTGTTAATTACTGTATACGTATGTATATATATTAATTGCACTTGTTTCCAACATTCGTTTTTTTTCGGGTGGTTTAACTTTCGTTTTTCCAGGATCTCCAGGTCATTTTGGAGTCATGGTCATTTTGATGATTGATAGTTTCCATTTGTGGAGGCTGTTTAGTTATGGGCCAACCTCCTGGTTTTCGATGTCCGTGACTTCATACTACCGTTGTTATCCTTTGAGTCAAAGGTTACCTTTTTAATTTGTGGTAATTCCAACCAATTGCATATGCCATTTAGCTGCTATAAAACTGATTTCTGTTGTACTTCGTTCGTTACGTATTACTAAAGGCATTGCTTTCATAAATTTGTGATTGTGTACTGCATCAGTAGCCTTTTCATATTTTGACCATTACGAGGATAAAGCTTATCGGCCTGAATGTAGGCTTGGGTTTTTATCTCTTGCCTGCCTTCTCGGAATGCAAAGACAGCCCGGATTTGAGGCCAATACATCGTTAGGTATGTGCCCCAAAAGTCAGGCTATTTAAAAATCTCAACCAAAGGTAGACCAGTGTTTTCTCTTTTGGATCAACGCTGGAATATTCCATCCATGCCAGGAGACTTAAATGGCTGAAAGATCTCACAGCCCTCAACCCTGGCCCGAGTGAGTCTTCTTGCAAACCTTTTGCGTCTTTTTGAGATCCAGAAACCCATGATTGGATCTCTGTGGACTGAGACAGCAATTCCAGTGCCTTAGATGCCGATGCTCGACCTCAGGAGTTAATCAGGGAAGTGGATTCTAACAATCGCTCAGTATCCCAGGGCTCTACAGTGAGCGAACCATCCGTCTTTCAGGCTACCCACACCATTGGAGTGGTCTTTTGAAAGAGTTTTTGAGTCTGGCCACCCTATGGTGCTTTCTTATGCTTTCTACATAATTCAGATTCCGTCTTATGCTTGACCTTATTTCTTTGTTGTAGTTGTCAGGGCCTTTCAGTACAGTGCTCCAATCGACCGGTATTTTGTGTGAAAACGCGACTATTTGACTAAACACATGGATGTCTCTCGCGGTTCCCAGTATTTTGTTTCTAAATATTATTTCTGCTCATAACCATAAACGAATGGTAGGGGTTTGTATTCGGGTCTGGCTGATCATTTCATCGATAAAGATTAAATCTATCACTTGCGGTACTTACCTGTGATTAGAGAAACTAGGCGAGGTCTCTGCAGCGACAACCTTTCAAATTTTTGAATCAATGTGATAAATGACAAAAATTATCAAATAAATGTGAACCTCTACGATGCTAATGTAATGTCAACAATGAAGTTCAAATCTGATGTTTGGTATTGTGTTTAGTGCTATGCTAGAAAATAAGTTCAGAAGTAACGGTATTTAAACGGTGTTTAAAGTCGACATCAATTATCGAAAGTTCTCACCGCTCAGCGAGGATTAACAATTTGATATGGATGTGATCGCATGAGAGTGTTGCTCATCATCGATTAGCCTACCTAGTACCTTAATGGCTTAGGGTAATTCATGATATTTTCTAAGGGAAAGACCTACCATTATCTCGTTACAAATTCCACTCCAGCAACTGCACTCAAATCTCGTTTTCCCACACGCATACGCCATAAAGACACTCTGAATGCGCATAACCACCTCACGTTTATGCCGTTAAAATATGGCCTTTCGAGGGCGCCCTATCTGCCCATGGCAGAATAATTGACCCTCTTGGAGCGACGAGCTGAGTTGCGCTGTTGCGAGCCTCCCTTCCACATGCTTTTGGCGACAAGCCTCTCCTGCAATGACCACACCCATCTTTCACCGTCTCAGGTAAAGGCGCGAAGAAAGGCGATAAATCAAATCGCCCCACGAGTCGAACCGTAATTCTGAGGGTGCTTCTGCTGCTGCAGCCAAATGTAGAAACTCTAATAAATCCTATGACGATGACGAACGTCGCGTGGCGTGCGGCTTCGTGGAAAATGCTAACAAATTTGAAAACAATCAGATTGAACTTATTTGGATTCAACTAAAGACACAAATTCCTGTATTCATAATTCCGCAAGAAAAGCATCTTCACATTAAAAATAAAATAATGACAAAAGCTAATCTCATGAAAGAATGTCGTTATTTTATTCAAAGTAGGTATTCAACAACAAGAACATTGACCAAGTATTCAATTCTTGGAATAAAATGATAGAATTTTCTCAAAATGTGTTCATTTCATACTAGGAAAATATAATACTCGAACCTTCAGCGACTTACAAAAGCGTAATCCAAGAAATCAATAAGCTGTGAGTGTCATTCATCCACGGGCCACTCATCCGGCTTTCGGCCACTGTAGCGGTCACCCGTGATTCATAAATGAAGACAACTACGCTGCGTGGCTCGTCCGGTCTGCTGACGGCTGCTGGCAGCGACAGTAGAATATCCAGCCAGTTGAGCGCAAATTAGTATTCCATATATAACAAATTGAATTAATTGTTAGTGCAGCTCAGAGCGCGCTTGTTGGAGCTCGACGTGGAAGACAATACTCTGTGCCTGTGTCATGCGCAATCGACGCGTGGAAGTAGTTCCTGTGAGAGTTAATACTCCAATGTCAGCCCATGTACGTGCTCCGCGAAAAAAAACGAAAGTGATCATTAGCCAAATCAAGTATTATCAAATTATTACTCGTCGGATTTTGTTTTCTCGTTCTTGGCAGACAAAGACCATTAGCGACAGCTATGGTAGTGTGGTGTGTGGCTTCCAGAGATTTGGTCCACTGAATGGATCGCTGTATGATTCACACGATTGTGACCATGGCCTATGGTCGTCGTTGTATAGTCAACATCCGTCATGTTCGGTCGTAAAATGGATATTTCAGGGGCTAAATTTTTGGCGAGGTGGTTATGACCGGACAGCGGATGTTCAATGAGTCAGACGGCAAGTAATAGTGTGGATATGGACGGCGATCGGAAATCATCGCTGACTGAATCTGAAAGACTAGAGTTAGTCAGACAGAATTCACTGGAACAATTTACGCGCATACCAGAAATCTAGATAGTGCGAATTGAATGCACTCGACTTTATTTGTAGCACAGGATGTCAAACTATGTTTTAAGGCATGTGACCTCTGAAGGTTGATGTGCCTATAATGCAAAGTTATTC